>NC_052313.1:27956466-28293966 GCF_016432855.1 Salvelinus namaycush
CATTCCAGTGTTTTACTTGCTATATTGTATTACTTCACCACCATGGCCTTTTTTTTGCCTTCACCTCCCTTCTCTACCCATTTGTCACATTGTATATAGACTTATTTTTCTACTGTATTATGACTGTATGTTTGTTTTACTCCATGTGTAACTCTGTGTGTTGTATGTGTCGAACTGCTTTGCTTTATCTTGGCCAGATCGCATTTGTAAATGAGAACTTGTTTCAACTGCCTACCTGGTACAAAAGGGGAAAAGAAAAGAAAAAAGAAGGGGGACAACCAGAGAGCCAGAGACCACAGCAGAGCCAGAGACCCAGCAGAGCCAGCAAGAGCCAGAGACCCGCAGACCAGAGCCAGCAGAGCCAGAGACCCAGCAGACCCAGAGACCAGAGAGACCAGCAGACCCAGAGACCCCAGCAGACCCAGAGACCCATGAAGAACCCAGCAGACCCAGTAGACCAGCAGACCCAGAGACCCAAGACCACAGACCCAGAGACCAGAGACCAGCGAGTCCCAGAGACAGGACCCAGCAGACCCAGGAGACCAGAGACCCAGCAGACCCCACAGACCAGCAGACCCAGCAGACGCAGAGACCAGAGGACCCAGCAGACCACAGACCAAGCACGACCCAAGAGACCATGAAACAGACCCAGCGGACCACAGCAGACCCAGCAGACCGAGCAGACCCAGCATGACCCGCAGAGCAGAGACCAGCAAACGCAGAGACCAGAGACGCAGCACCAGCAGACACAGAGACCCACAGCCAAGACCAGAAGACAGGACCCAGAGACCACGACCAGCAGACCCATGGACCAGTACAGCAGACCCAGCAGACCCAGGGGGAGGGGTTGGGGGGGGAAACCCCCAGAGACCAGAGACCAAGCAGACCCAGCAGACCCAGAGACCAGAGACAGCATACCCAGCGACAAGCGACCCAGCAGGACGAAGAGACCACAGACCCATCAGAGCAGAGACCAGAGACCCAAGGAAAGCCAGAGACAAGTAAAGCCAGCAGCCCCGGACACCCATCAAGACCCCAGAGGACCACAGACCCAGAAACCTCAAGACAAAGCAGACCATAAAAAATAAAAAAATAAAAAATATAAAAATAAATAAAAATTAATAATAAATATAAAAAATAATAAATAATAAAAAGAAAAAAATAATAAAAATATAAAAAATAAAAATAATAAAAATATAGAAATAATATAAATATAAAAATAAAAATAATAAAAATAATAAAAATAAGAAAAATAATAAAAATAATACAAAATAAAATTAAATCCCTAGTGTATAGTACATACATTATGCATGTTGGCGTCCCAAATGGCACCCTATACCCTACATAAATGCACTTATTTTGACCAGGGTCCATATAGGCCCATTGTACTATGTAGTGAATAGAATGCCATTTGGGACAAAGACAGTGTGTATATTGTTCTGTTTGAGGAATATGTGGAGGCTACATTAATTGAGGATGGACTGAACTGTTTGTGAACTTTATGATGATATTTCAATTTCTGTGTAAGACAGAGGGATCAAATATCGCTTAGGCCTACATAAGCATATTCTATTGAGAGAATACAAATGAAATAAAACAATTTATCTCAACTAATTCCCAGCCCCCACCGCTGTATTCGCAATGGAGTGAACACAGAAACATTCATGAGAACACACACACACACACAGAAGAAGCTCAGAGAGCACTTTATGCACAGGATTTTGCAGTCGAGTGACAGAGATTCCTTTCTTAGCCTTTGGAGCACAGAATGTGGCCTAAATAAGAGAGAGGGCCTGGCGGCTATAGCCAGCCAGTTTGTGACACAGCTGCCTAACAGTTACAAGTCTGCTCGGGATGATCTGGATCTGTGTGGTGGTGTGTATGGAACAAGACAAAACAAATGGACATATGAGAAATGGAGCGGCGATGGTTAGAAAGCCGGTGACGTCGATCGCCGAACACCGCCTGAACAAGGAGATGAGCCGACTTCGGCGGATGTCGTATACCCAATTAGTATTTGGTAGCATTGCCTTTAAATTGTTTAACTTGGGTCAAACGTTTCGGGTAGAAATCCACAAGTTTCCCACAATAAGTTGTGTGGATTTTGGCCCATTCCTCCTGACAGAGCTGATGTACCCTCCCTCCAAACATAACGATGGTCATTATGGCCAAACAGTTCTATATTTGTTTCATCAGACCAGAGGACATTTCTCCAAAAAGTCTTTGTCCCTATGTGGAGTTGCAAACCGTAGTCTGGCTTTTTTATGGCGGTGTCACGACTTCTACCGAAGTCGTTGCCTCTCCTTGTTCGGGCGGTGTTCGGCGGTCGACGTCACCGGTCTTCTAGCCATCATCGATCCATTTTTCATTTTCCATTGCTTTTGTCTTGTCTTCCCACACACCTGTTTTCAATCCCATCCATTACCTCTTGTGTATTTAACCCTCTGTTTCCCCTCATGTCTTTGTCAGGGATTGTTTTATGTCAACTGTTGTTTATTGGTGTATAGGTGCGCGACGGGTCCTCGTACCCATGTTTATTTTATGTATGTACATTTTTGTGTTTGGAGCATTGTTAAGTGGACATTTATTAAAAGTCTCCATTTACACTCAGTTTAACTCTCCTGCGCCTGACTTCCCTGCCACCTATACACACGGCTCTGACAGGCGGTTTTGGAGCAGTGGCTTCTTCCTTGCTGAGCGGCCTTTCAGGTTATGTCGATATAGGACTTGTTTTACTGTTGATATAGAAACTTTTGTACTTGTTTCCTCCAGCATCTTCACAAGGTCCTTTGCTGTTGTTCTGGGATTGATTTGCACTTTTCGCACCAAAGTACGTTCATCTCTTGGAGACAGAATGCATCTCCTTCCTGAGCGGTATGACGGCTGCATGGTCCCATGGTGTTTATACTTGTGTACTATTGTTTGTACAGATGAACGTGGTACC
The DNA here is from genome assembly GCF_016432855.1 of Salvelinus namaycush. NCBI lineage: Eukaryota > Metazoa > Chordata > Actinopteri > Salmoniformes > Salmonidae > Salvelinus > Salvelinus namaycush. The sequence goes on from NC_052313.1 coordinate 27,959,411, forward strand.
TTCAGGCGTTTGGAAATTGCTCCCAAGGATGAACCAGACTTGTCAAAAGCTGATTTCTTTTGATTTTCTTTTGATTTTTTTCAAGCAAAGAGGCACTGAGTTTGAAGGTAGGCCTTGAAATACACCCACAGGTACACCTCCAATTGACTCAAATTATGTCAATTAGCCTATCAGAAGCGTCGAAAGCCATGGCATCATTTTCTGGAATTTTCAAAGCTGTTTAAAGGCACGGTCAACTTTGTGTATGTAAACTTCTGACCCACTGGAATTGTGATACAGTGAATTATAAGTGAAATAATCTGTCTGTAAACAATTGTTGGAAGAATTACTTGTGTCATGCACAAAGTAGATGTCCTAACCGACTTGCCAAAACTATAGTTTGTTAACAAGAAATTTATGGAGTGGTTGAAAAACAAGTTTTAATGACTCCAGTCTTAATGAATTGCACCAGTCCCTCCTGCAGCAAAGCACCCCCACAACATGATTCTGCCACCCCCGTGCTTCACGGTTGGGATGGTGTTCTTAAACTTCCTACTTCAACTGTATGTGTGTTATAGTACTTTGACCACATTTTATTTTACAGTCTGATATTCATGAGGATAAAGCAAGCACTATAGGCACACACATTATCTAGGATTACAGACAAGCCAAAAAATCTCAAATGAGCAAAAAGGCAGGAATTACTGTCAATGGGTCCAGACATTTTGATCTTTGCTGAGCAGTGAACAGCCCAAAATGACCCAATCTCTGTGTGTTTGTTTGTTTACAACATACAAATAAAAAAAGAACACCAACGTCACTACTATTGCTATCCCTAAGGGGAAAAATATTACATTTTGGTGGATATTTAATTCAACTTGAAATAACCAAATCTTTAGATCGCATTGTTCATTTGTGTTTGAAATCTGGTTAAAATTAGAATTAAACTGTGTACTTTTTTCAAATGCAAATATACAATATGTGACCCGTTTCAGGAAACTAGGCGTACTTCACAGGAGAGCCATTTGAACGTGAACTTTGTTTTGTTGTTGATCAAATGCATTTTTTTGGCAGAAATGCCTTCTTGAACATGTGAACTTTCATGTGCCTTAGTACAAACGTGCATTGCCATCTGTAAATACTAATAAAAAAATGTAAATTACAAGCCTAGTTGGTTTAGCCATAGAAAAAGTCAGCAAATTTCCCGCTAGCCATGATTGGCTGAGATAATGAGTGGGCTGGACATGCCAAGAGATACGTTTGGATTCGTCTGCCATATAGCAGGCTTCTGTCTATTTGAGCTGGTCAGTATGTCTAGGCAATCATGTCTAACGCTGCTTTTAAAAAACATTTATTTCGTAGTAAAACTGCATAAGCCTAATGTCAAGTTAAAGTGTACTGTTATCTAGCAAACTTTAGCTGGCTGGCTCGCTAGCTAATGTTAAGTGTATGCTCCACACTTTCTGGAGGACCAAGTTTTGAAATCTGTGGAATTTGAGTATGATAGCTAAGGACATGGAGAAAAAAATACATCTTCAAACTAAGGACAACCATGGCATCCGACAGGAATCGCATCCATCCATGATGTATATAAGATATATATAAGATAGTCTAGCTAGCTACATTTTCAGATATTACACATTTCTAATTTAGACAGAAAAGGGGTTTCATTTCAATTTAAAGTCTACTGTCAGCTAGCTAACGTTAGCTGGCTGGCTTGCTAGCTTTCGTTACGGGTATGATCTTATTATTCGTATCTCAGAGCCATTTGCTTGACTAGTTATAGCCTAATGTTAGCAAGCTGCAGATTCATGCAGGATAGTAACGTCATGAGTTGGGATTATGGTTCATTGTTTACCTATCAATCTAGCTAGCTACATGTCTTAACAAAAGACTGGTCTGAGTGTGCCAGAGCACAGAATAACTGATTAATTTATGAAAGCTCAACACCCTTTGAATATGGCTGGTGTCAGTAAACGTCACCATAAAGCGTAAGAGCCTAACCAGCTCAGCTAGGGGGAGTAATGTTCAGTTAGCTGTTTTCTCATTTGTGTCTGGAAGTAGCTAGCAAGTTATCTTGGGTGCTTGACTGCGGTTGTTAGTACGGAACACTCGGATCAACCCTTAAAGAGATGGGTGTGGTTAGAGCTTAAGAGGGTGTGAACGAGGACTGCCTTGCAGTGCTAGCTCTGCCACCAGAGACTCTGGGTTCGAGCCCAGGCTCTGTCGCAGCCGGTCGCGACCGGGAGGTCCATGGGGCGACGCACAATTGGCCTAGCGTCGTCCGGGTTAGGGAGGGTTTGGCTGGTAGGGATATTCTTGTCTCATCGTGCACTAGCGACTCCTGTGGCGGGCCGGGCGCAGTGCACGCTGACCAGGTCGCTAGGTGTACGGTGTTTCCTTCGACACATTGGTGCGGCTGGCTTCCGGGTTGGATGCGCGCTGTTTTAAGAAGCAGTGCAGCTTGGTTGGGTTGTGTTTTGGAGGACGCATGGCTCTCGACCTTCGTCTCTCCCGAGCCTGTACGGGAGTTGTAGCGATGAGACAAGACAGTAACTACTAATAATTGGATACCACGAAATTGAGGGAAAAAAGGAGGTAAAAAAAGAGGGTGTGAACGATGCTGAATGGGTGTAAACAAAGAAGAGTTCTCCAGTAGTAGTACCAAAACATTCAAAGGCCATTTTCTCAAAAGTGCGTTTACAAGTTGATCTACTTTCAAAGCAAAATTACTTTACAATTGTTCCTCAACTGCAGTTTATGATGTACCATTTTGTAGCTCTGAGTCTCTACTTTAATACGATGTAAAAAAAACACCACAAAAAACATTTGGGAACCACTGGTGTAGGGTACCACTTAGACTACTTCCACTGCGTCAGCACGGCAGGCTATATTCTGCTCTAAGGCTAAGCCTTAGAAATTGATTTCTCTGTTGATTTTATTGTCACCCACAAGCTAAAAGCACACCTTGAACACAACTGTGTACACCCCAAACCTAATCAGAGTTTATATTTATTCCACCCCGCGATCGGGCAGTCACTGAAGCAAATAAATGCTGTGATATAAATATGCTAAACAGCTAAGCAACTTCTTGCACACTGTCTCTTTGAGGTTTCACACAATCAATAGAAGCCTGTGTGTGTGTGTGTATATACGGGAGGGGAAGGAGGGAGAAGTTAACTGCATGGCTTTCTGAGCAGGCAAAATAAAGCCAGCTGAAGGGATCCTGGGCCTGGATCGTCGATCTTCCTCCACAGACATCAAACGCTGGGCGCCTGGTCAAGGGTTTGGAGCTTAGAGCGCATCTATAAAGGCATTTACCCCGGTGTGGAGCCGCTGTGAAGTAGGAGCTCTCTACCCTCCAACCTGGAAATCATTTATCGTGAGGTAGAACAGATTACCTCCCCTCCCCATAGGGGAAGCACATGATGTGGTCCACAGAGTATGAGCCTTTCTGTGCGTGCGTGTGCATAGGATAACAAGGAGGCATGAAGCTGTATGAAGAACTTTCCCTCCACAAAGCCTTGGTTTTGATCTTAGCTGAAAGTTAAAAGCTGTAATACAACATTATGACATGTCTGAACACTACTGGGTGCAGAAACAATATGAGTAAGTGAAGAATAAGTGCATTATTTTGGAGGCAGGCTATTGAATTGAATTTATGAGACCATTTTTTAAATACATACACAAGGGCATTCCAGCCGGTGACGCCCCCACATACAATTAAAGAAAATCAACAAGGATTACACAATAAAGCTTAAAAGATTATCTCCATTGTCGTCCTTTTGGAGGGGGAGGGGTTGCAGCAAGGTTAGGCAGCAATTGTCATGGCAACAAACAATGACTGTAATGAATTTCCTCTTCGTCTGAGGAGGAGTAGCAAGGATCGGACCAATGTGCAGCGTGGTAAGTGTCCATAATGAGATATTTAATAAATCAATAGAACACTTAACAAAAGTACAAACAAACAACCGAAACAGTCCCGTATGGTACTAACACAGGAAACAGAAAATAATCACCCACAAAACACAATAGAAAACAGGCTACCTAAATATGGCTCCCAATCAAAGACAATGACTGACACCTGCCTCTGATTGAGAACCATACTAGGCCAAACACATAGAAATATAACATACAGAACAAAACATAGAAAAAACAACATAGAATGCCCACCCCAACTCACACCCTGACCAAACTAAAATAAATACATAAAAAGGAACTAAGGTCAGAACGTGACAATGACAGACAAAATTGTTGTTTGTTTCATAACATGAGCTAATTAGTACAGACTAAGTCAATCTGCCCCATCCCTCTGTTATTTCATCCTTTCCTAACTCACACATTACCAGCTCATGTTGAACATTTGATATTGACCAAGTCTCAATGACTTCCTATGACTATTTTCTGATAGGGACATCGATGACAAGGAACAATTGTGCTGTACACTTTCTTAGCTTCTTTACAAACATGCCTGCCTGAACTTTACTTTATTAATCATTTATCAGCGAAATCTTTAAACTTTTCATGTTCCAGCTAAAGTAAGATGAGGAACACATCCACGAGAGCAGGAGGAAGCGTGTGAGAGAATCCCTATTCCCTTTTTAGTGGACTACTTTTGGTCATGCTCTGGTCAAAAGTAGTGCACTATAAAGGCAATATGGTTCCATTTGGGATGCATCCAGAGTAGATACATATGTCAATTAGAGACTGATTGTAGTTCTTACACTTGTGGCTTTAAACAGGAACTACTAACACATATCTCTGTCTGTGGATTTTGCCTGACTGAGCTGAGAGGTGATTGTTAGGGGCCTCCAGAGAAAGGCTTTATATTTATTGGCTGAACACCACCGAATATTGCTGTCTCCCCCTTAAAAACATTCTTAAACGATAGATACATGTATCTACAAAATGGTATGCATTCCAAATGGCACCTATTCCCTACAAAGTGCACTACTTTTGACCAGAGCCCTATGGGCCCTATGGACTCGGGAATAGGGTGGCATTTGGGACACAATTTATCATTCCAACATTTTCACTGAGTGTGTACAGTATGTGTGATCTGGTTCATAAAATATAGATCCTCCAAAGTGACATCTGGCATAAAAATTAAACATCAAAGGGGAAAATTGAACAAATCTTCCACTAGACCAACTATTTTTTATAGAGGGCTCACTCAGTTTCTAGGAGATCTGCGGTTTTACAAGTGGCTCATTTCTGAATTTGAATCAGATATATACAGTGGGGCAAAAAAGTATTTAGTCAGCCACCAATTGTGCAAGTTCTCCCACTTAAAAAGATGAGAGAGGCCTGTAATATTCATCATAGGTACACTTCAACTATGACAGACAAAATGAGAAAAAAAATCCAGAAAATCACATTGTAGGATTTTTAATGAATTTATTTGCAAATTATGGTGGAAAATAAGTATTTGGTCAATAACAAAAGTTTATCTCAATACTTTGTTATATACCCTTTGTTGGCAATGACAGAGGTCAAACGTTTTCTGTAAGTCTTCACAAGGTTTTCACACACTGTTGCTGGTATTTTGGCCCATTCCTCCATGCAGATCTCCTCTAGAGCAGTGATGTTTTGGGGCTGTTGCTGGGCAACACGGACTTTCAACTCCCTCCAAAGATTTTCTATGGGGTTGAGATCTGAAGACTGGCTAGGCCACTCCAGGACCTTGAAATGCTTCTTACGAAGCCACTCCTTCATTGCCCGGGCGGTGTGTTTGGGATCATTGTCATGCTGAAAGTCCCAGCTACGTTTCATCTTCAATGCCCTTGCTGATGGAAGGAGGTTTTCACTCAAAATCTCACGATACATGGCCCCATTCATTCTGTCCTTTACACGGATCAGTCGTCCTGGTCCCTTTGCAGAAAAACAGCCCCAAAGCATGATGTTTCCACCCCCATGCTTCACAGTAGGTATGGTGTTCTTTGGATGCAACTCAGCATTCTTTGTCCTCCAAACACGACGAGTTGAGTTTTTACCAAAAAGTTCTATTTTGGTTTCATCTGACCATATGACATTCTCCCAATCTTCTTCTGGATCATCCAAATACTCTCTAGCAAACTTCAGACGGGCCTGGACATGTACTGGCTTAAGCAGGGGGACACGTCTGGCACTGCAGGATTTGAGTCCCTGGCGGCGTAGTGTGTTACTGATGGTAGGCTTTGTTACTTTGGTCCCAGCTCTCTGCAGGTCATTCACTAGGTCCCCCCGTGTGGTTCTGGGATTTTTGCTCACCGTTCTTGTGATCATTTTGACCCCACGGGGTGAGATCTTGCGTGGAGCTCCAGATCGAGGGAGATTATCAGTGGTCTTGTATGTCTTCCATTTCCTAATAATTGCTCCCACAGTTGATTTCTTCAAACCAAGCTGCTTACCTATTACAGATTCAGTCTTCCCAGCCTGGTGCATGTCTACAATTTTGTTTCTGGTGTCCTTTGACAGCTCTTTGGTCTTGGCCATAGTGGAGTTTGGAGTGTGACTGTTTGAGGTTGTGGACAGGTGTCTTTTATACTGATAACAAGTTCAAACAGGTGCCATTAATACAGGTAACGAGTGGAGGACAGAGGAACCTCTTAAAGAAGAAGTTACAGGTCTGTGAGAGCCAGAAATCTTGCTTGTTTGTAGGTGACCAAATACTTATTTTCCACCATAATTTGCAAATAAATTCATTAAAAATCATACAACGTGATTTTCTGGAATTTTTTTCTCATTTTGTCTGTCATAGTTGAAGTGTACCTATGGTGAAAATTACAGGCCAGGAGAACTTGCACAATTGGTGGCTGACTACATACTTTTTCACCCCACTGTATGAATGACAGGGTATTCCGGGAAATGCATTATCTACAATTAGAGTTCGGCCGATTAATCGACATGGCCGATTAATTAGGGCCGATTTCAAGTTTTCATAACAATCGGTAATCGGCTTTTTTGGTCACCAATTATGGCCGATTACATTGCAATCCCAGAGGAAACTGCGTGGCAGGCTGACCACCTGTTACGCGAGTGCAGCGTCAAAAGGACCTTGTGGCTGCAAGGAGCCAAGGTAAGTTGCTAGCTAGCATTAAACTTATTTTATAAAAAACTATCAATCTTCACATAATCACTAGTTAACTACACATGGTTGATGATATTACTAGGTTAACTAGCTTGTCCTACGTTGCATATAATCAATGCGGTGCCTGTTAATTTATCATCGAATCACAGCCTACTTCAACTTCACCAAACGGGTGATGATTTAACAAAAGTGCATTCGCGAAAAAGGCACAATCGTTTCACAAATGTACCTAACCATTAACATCAATGTCTTTCTTAAAATTAATACACAGAAGTATATATTTTTAAACCTGCATATTTAGTTAAAATAAATTAATGTTAGCAGGCAATATTAACTAGGGAAATTGTGTCACTTCTCTTGCGTTCAGTGCAAGCAGAGTCAGGGTATATGCAACAGTTTGGGCCGCCTAGATCGTTGTGAACTGTGTGAAGACCGTAATTAATTTGCCATCATTTTACATAATTATGACATAACATTGAAGGTTGTGCAATGTAACAGCAATATTTAGACTTAGTTTTGCCACCCGTTCGATAAAATACGGAGCGGTTCTGTATTTCACTGAAAGAATAAACGTTTTCGAAATGATAGTTTCCTGATTTGACCATATTAATGACCAAAGGCTCGTATTTCTGTTTTTATTATATTATAATTAAGTCTATGATTTGATATTTGATAGAGCAGTCTGACTGAGCGGTGGTAGGCAGCAGCAGGCTCGTAGGCATTCATTCAAACAGCACTTTACTGCGTTTTGCCAGCAGCTCTAAGCAATGCTTGAAGCACAGCATTGTTTATGACTTCAAGCCTATCAACTCCCGAGATTAGGCTGGCAATACTAAAGTGCCTATAAGAACATCCAATAGTCAAAGGTATATGAAATACAAATGGTATAGAGAGAAATAGTCGATGCGTCATAATTTCTATAATAACTACAACCTAAAACTTCTTAACTGGGAATATTGAAGAACTGGGAGTATTGAACCACCAGCTTTCATATGTTCTCATGTTCTGAGCAAGGAACTTAAACGTTAGGCTTTTTTACATGGCGCATATTGGACTTTTACTTTTCTCCAACACTTTGTTTTTGCATTATTTAAACCAAATTGAATATGTTTCATTATTTATTTGAGACTTGATAGATTTTATTTATGTATTATATTAATTTAAAATAAAAGTTTTCATTCAGTATTGTTGTAATTGTCATTATTACAAATATATATATAACAATTGGCCGATTAATCGGAATCGGCTTTTTTGGTCGTCCAATAATCAGTATAAATCATAATTGGTCGCCCTCTATCTACAATTGTATGGAGGTATTCCTTATAAAGCTGATGTATGTCATGCAAAATGGATTATATTAGATCAAAACCAAGTCAAAATCCTCCACGAACAGGTACACACTTCCAACAAACCTTAAAGGGGCAATCTGGGATTTCTAAATCCATTGGTAGATCCATGGTTCTCCAGCCCCTTTTCTCAGCTATTTCCCACAAAAAGTGCCGAGGTGCCGACTTTGTTGTTGCTAGAATCCCTGATTGCCCCTTTAATGCATTCATCCTCCCTGTTAAAATACCCAACACAGTCATTTCGTACCTGTCCTTAACACAATTCTGCACAATGCCTAGTTGCCCTTAATAGGCATGTTTCCACTCTGTGTCTAGTTTATTATGCTGTATGAAAACACATCACTTCATAGATGGATTGATCTCCCCACCTTCCAGGTGACAGCTCCTTTGTCACCTACCAACCTAATTATGGTGACTGTCATCGCTCCCCCAGACAAATGGAGTGACTGGGAGTGAGTTGTAATGGGTTTGACCACCACCAACCAAACACATCCCAGAGACAAATGTATTCTGTGGCGGAACTGTTTGATCAATGTAAACAAATTAGCGAGCGCATTCTATTACGTAAAAGCAAAATGATTTCACATGTGGAAAATCAAATTATTTCACATGAAAATTCCACATGATTTGCACATGTGGATTTTCACTTGATCACTTAACTTACTTACTGACTTTATTGCCCCCATGGGGAAATGTTGTTGCACCTATGGGGGCAATAAAGTCAGTAAGAAAGTTAAGTGATCAAGTGAAAATCCACATTTAACCTTTCACATGTGAAACCATGTGGTCTTGAAACGCTTCACGCGATGATATTTCACATGAGGTTTCACATGTGGATTTGCACACGATCACATAACCTTTCACATGTGGATTCAAATGTTCCCATTATGCCCTGCAAACAAAAGAAAGTTATTAGGAGGTTCCGGGAATATCAACTTACATGTATGGGGTGGCAGGTAGCCTAGTGGTTAGAGAGTTGAGCCAGTAACCCAAGCTGACGAGCTAAAAACCTGTCGTTCTGCCCCTGAGCAAGGCACTGTTCCCCAGGCGCTGAAGACATGGATGTTGATTACAGTAGCCCCCCGCATCTCCTTGATTCAAAGGGGTTGGGTTAAATGTGGAAGACACATTTCAGTTGGGATTTGAACTTTCAACCTCTTGGTTCACAGCATTCCAATATTCTTGCTATATCACCTGTACTCATACACTTTCAACTTAAAAGTGAATCTCAGCTTTGTTGAAGATGCACTTTTTATTTTTCATAGTGATTCAGGAGTAACATTAAAAACGGAATAATATGCCCCACCAACATAAGACAACGCTACAGAAAACCCTCAAATTGCTGAAATAAGTCAATTAAACAAATGATGAGAGAATAGTCAGTTAATTTAGGCTCCTGAGTGGTGCAGTGGTCTAAGGCACTGCATCTCTAGTGCTACAGGTATCACTACAGACCCCGGTTCCATCCCAGGTTGTATTACAACTGGCAGTGATCGGGAGTCCCATAGTGCGGTGCAAAATTGGCCCAGTGTTTCCCTGGATTAAAGGATGGTTTGGCTGTCATTGTAAAATAAGAAACTGTTCTTAACTGACTTGCCTAGTTAAATAATGGTTAAATAAAATAATTGATAACTAAAATGGCAGTGCAGAGATGTATCATCAGTAATGAATGTGTTTGGGACTTCTGAGAATGCTACAAAAGGGTTATTTGTCTTTTTGGAAGACAATACTTATTTGTAAGGCAAAGGGTTCTACCTAGAACCTTTAGCATTTGATGATTTTGATGATTCTTTGGAAGGCAAAACAAGATTATTTGGAAGGCAAAAAGGGTTCTACATAGAACCATATATAATATTTCCCAGCATGCTTTATTGCAGGGAGATTTTCTGAATTGTTTGTTTTACTGTAATATGTGTTTTTGCATGTACATTGATTGGTTGATACATTTTATGCTACACTGAGACACATAACATACAGTTTTCTAAACTAATCCAATCTGTTAGTAATTGGATTTATTTCACCCGTTACTGATATGGTTGTTCCAGTTTAGATGATTGAGGTAGTCTCAGTATTCAATCTTCCCTACCCTGACAGTTATTCTGAAAGCTGGTTGCAGGTGATTAACAATTCTACTTGTTGGATATCCTAACTCTGGCTGGATTCCAAAAGGAATTACACATCACTTTACAAGCCAGCATTATGTGACTTGCAGGCCTGATGTGGCCTATAAACCAGGAGATTCCTAACACCACTGTGTTAAGGTATAACTAGGCCTTCAAAGAAAGGCCTTATGATACACGTAATGTATTGTCATGAATAATACAATTTTAAAGGATAATAAGGCTGGGAACCCTTTTTGGTGCTGGGCATAACCCTTCATAGAGTGCTGTAGGTAGAACCATATACAGGAGGTTCTTTGAAGAAACCTACATAGAGTGTTCTAGATAGAACCTTTTGCAATGGGTTCTACCTAGCACCAAATATGGTTCCACTATTTTGGACAAACCGAACAACCCTATATGGTTCTACTTAGCACCTTTTTTTCTAAGAGTGTACAGACTTTGTGGCGCAGCAGAAAGACCAGCGTACCCCAAATCAGGTGGGGTCATATTGAAAAGTCAGTGCTAAGTGATCATGTCAAATTTAAAAACACAATTTTAGCTGAACAGCGTACCACTTACCTTAAAACCCCCATACCATTTCATTACTTCCCTTAAAAAAACATGAGATCACATTAGATCACAAAGGTATCCTTTGATTTGGAAATAAACTGACTGTGACTGACATTTTCCTTTCAAGTTGAAAGTCCCATTCATGTGGAAAGGTGTGACGTCATGGCGGGAGAGAGAGAGAGAGAGCGAGAGCGAGAGCGAGAGCGAGAGCGAGAGCGAGAGAGAGATAGAACATCACAGTTTTTCATTCCTGTTTTTCCACATTCAGACTCCCTCAGCCATAAGGTCGATCTGTTCAGTTGAGGTATAGCTCAGGTGGATCTTTCAAATCAAGTGGACATCCATAAAATAACGTAAGAATCACTCGAAGAGCCATAGGTAGCCTAATTCCATAACTGCTTAACTCCAATCCATGGAAACAAATGGATTTTCTGAACAGAAACAATGCTTTTTCAAACCTACTAACTTTTTATGGCTGCAGGGGCAGTATTGAGTAGCTCTGTTTAAGGTGCCCATTTCAAACGGCCTCGTACTCAATTCTTGCTCGTACAATATGCATATTATTGTTATTATTGGATAGAAAACACTCTCTAGTTTCTATAGCCGTTTGAATTATGTCTCTGAGTGGAACAGAACTCATTCTACAGCACTTTTCCTGATATGGTGTGAGATTTCAGACATCTTGGCCCCTGCTCCCAGGTCAGTTCATAAGTCCCTGTGAAGGCTATGATGCTACAAACACTGCCTACGCCTTCCTCTAGATGTCAGTAAGAGGTGACAATTTGAATGGAGTCGATTGCGCAATCAGGGCCTGTATAAAACGACAAAGACCGGATGTACCGTTCTTTTCCTGCTGCGCCTGACGCACGATGTACGTTGGACCTGCTCTCTTTCCAAGCTTGGGTTTAGCCAGTAATATTTCGCCGGTCATGTTTTTACTCGTTATAGGTGTTAAAGACATCATAAGGTAGTTAATTTAAACCGTTTTATAGCAATTTATATCCGTTTAGTGCGATTTTGAGGCAGTTCTATGTGACGCCCATCCAAGAGCTGGGCACGTTTCGGGGTCCCGGTCGAACGTTAGTGGGCATTTCGACGGACAGAGGACATCTTTCGACCAAAAGAAGATTAGACCCAAGAAAGGATACATTGCCCAAGATTCTGATGGAAGATCACCTCATAGTAAGAAATATTTAAGATGATAAATCGTTGTTCTGTCGAAAAATTTTAAACGCATATTCCGCCATTTTGTTTGGTATAGCTTCGCTTGGCGAACCCTGTATTGCACAGTAAGGATAATTTTAGAAATGTAATTCAGCGATTGCATTAAGAACTAATTTGTCTTTCGATAGCTGTCCAACATATTTTTTTAGTCAAGTTTATGAATAGTTATCCATGAGACAAGATCACTGTGAAAGATGGCGTCCGACATTTTCAGGCTAGTTTTGCTAGTATTGTCATTGTATAACCACGGTTGTTTGTGGCTAAATATGCACATTTTCGAACAAACTCTATATGTATGTTGTAATATGATGTTACAGGAGTGTCATCGGAAGAATTCTGAGAAGGTTAGTGAAAAAATTAATATATTTTGGCGATGATTACGTTATCGCTCTCTTTGGCTTGAATCGATGCTCTGGTAACGTTTGCACATGTGGTATGCTAATATAACGATTTATTGTGTTTTCGCTGTAAAACACTTAGAACATCTGAAATATTGTCTGAATTCACAAGATCTGTGTCTGTCCATTGCTGTGAGCTGTGTATTTTTAAGAAATGTTTTATGATTAGTAATTAGGTAATACACGTTGCTCTGTGTATTTATTCTAGTCGAGTTGTGATGGTGGGTGCAATTGTAAACTATGATTTATACCTGAAATATGCACATTTTTCTAACAAAACCTATCCTATACAATAAATATGTTATCAGACTGTCATCTGATGAGGTTTTTTCTTGGTTAGTGGCTATCAATATCTTTACTTGGCCGAATTGGTGATAGCTACTGGTGGAGAGAAAAAATGGTGGACAAAGAAAAATGGTGTCTTTTGCTAACGTGGTTAGCTAATAGATTTACATATTTTGTCTTCCCTGTAAAACATTTTAAAAATCTGAAATGGTGGCTTTATTCACAAGATCTGTATCTTTCATTTGGTGTCTTGGACTTGTGATTTAATGACATTTAGATGCTACTATTTAATTGTGACGCTATGCTAGCGATGCTAATCAGTGTGGGGGGGGTGGGGGATGTTGTCATAGGTGTACCGACCTCGGGCTTGCAGCCATAAGAGGCTAATGTACAGCTGTGAAAAGTGATTTGCAGTTTGCACCACCACCAACAGGATAATACGTGTGGTTTAACATTCAAGTTACCACTCCTGACATTCACTTCAAGTGGGCGCACACGAGAACCATGCAAAATGACAGGCTCTTCCCCTAACATTTAAACGTGTATTTTTTTGTCATTCCTGTTCAGTAATGGAAAGGCATCTCAGTCAGTATTGCATACCAAATGGAACCCTATTCCCTATATAGTGCACTACTTTTGAAAACAGCCCATTGACACTCTACTACATACATAGGGCACTACTTTTGAGCAGGGCCCCAAAAGTAGTGCCCTATATAGGGAATAGGTGCCATTTGTGATGCATACAACTCTGTGCCTGGTCAGTAAATGCCAAAGATCAGGAAATAATGTATTATATTTGTAGCCATCCAAGTTACTACTATTATATCACAACGTGTTGTTGTGTAACACCACAACAGAAACAAATCAACAAACTCAGAATATTAACCCAAATGGTTTGAGATTAAAAACGATGTGGTGTGTGTGTGTGTGTGTGTGTGTGTGTGTGTGTGTGTGTGTGTGTGTGTGTGTGTGTGTGTGTGTGTGTGTGTGTGTGTGTGTGTGTGTGTGTGTGCGTGCGTGCGTGCGAGAGTGAGAGAGTCCAGTCATTTCGTTCACTAAATTTGTATTCTAAGAATTCTTCCAAAACTGAGACACACTGAAATTCCCCAAATCCATTTGAGCCTTTCAAGTTTAGGATGATGACCTACAAAAAGTTAGGCACTGGATTATTTCATGATTTCATATTTTTCAATTTAACACATATCTAACGATTCCTTCAGAGGTGGGACTCAGGTGTGGTCGCAGTTTGTGAATCAGGCTATATCATCTCTTTCGGCACGTAGAGAAGTGCTGAGAGGTTCAGAAGGAAACAGTCTGTCCTTGGGAGTTAGCTAGCGTCGTTAGCTAGCAATGTGTGCATCCCAATTACATTAGCATGTTTATATAGCACATGGTGGTATCATTCATCATCCTAGGCCATGACCTAGATGTGTGAAAAATCTGCTAACATCACTAACACCATAAGCCAACTACTACTGCTGAATCCCATTATCACTATCGCTAGAGTACGATAGTGGTATTGGAATAGGCAGTACAAACTGATATTACCGATAATTCATTAATGATCATTCAAATGTGGCTTAGTCTCTTTATGTTTATTAACATGATAAAATATTGTGGATGAAGACATGAAATGTCTTGTAGAATCACAAGAGGAACTTTTGGGAATATGTTTAATATATTTACAACAAAATTCACAAAATCCAGGAAGCAGGTTTGTTTTTATACACCCCTGAAGACTATTGTTACTAAGAAGTGCAGTTAAACTACACATATATACACAGTAGAGTAACCTGCCCCTGTCTGCCGGTGTTAGCGTCAAAGTGGGGCAAATGTAGACCCTGAAGTTAGCCACGAGTTCCTGAGCCCTCCATGTGCTCTACTGTGTGTGGTGCTAATGTGTTGACATGGCATCAACATAATATCTACGTCCCCAAATGGCACCCTATTCCCTGTGTAGTGCACTACTTTTGACCAGGGCCTGTAGGACTCTGGTCAAAAGTAGTGAACTATACAGTATAGGGAATAGGGTGACATTTGAGACACAGACAATGTGCAACAGCTAAATGTGTCCTCCTGAAATATGGTACTAAAGCCCCCCCTTAAACCCCCCTACAAACTGCTCTATACAGAAAACGTATTTAGGAAATTAAGCTTTAACCTATATGTTGTCACCATGGCCTTATGGTGGATTTCTGGTTGGGTCAATCTCTTATATTGTGACCTACATAGATTTATATTACATAAAGCAATAAACTATGGTTTAGTCACGCTAATGCTGGGAAACAATCATAAAGGACAAGAAATAGAATAAAAAGACACGACAAACAAAGCAAAAACAATCCACATTGCATGAAAAAGGCCTATGTGACCCTTCTGGGAATCATCACTCACCCTAATGGTCCACATCCACCAGGCCACCAACTGGCTGAGGCCCTTTGATGGGATTGCCTCTATACTCCACGGCTAAGACTAATGCTGGGCTATCTGCTTAACCTCTGACGCTCTTAGGGCAGGGTCGGATCACACGCCGGCCAGTGTGTGTGTGTGTGCGTGCAGAACCAGAGGATGAACCAGACGGACTATGGCTGCATACCAAATGGCACCCTATTCCCTATTCGCCTTATTCTGGAACGTCACAGTGGTCACAGGGACTTTGTTGGAATTGTGTTTCTATTTCCGGCAACATTCGTGTGATGCTAGCCTTTCCGTTGAGAGCTTGATAGTTTTACACTGACAGAACCGCACAAAATCTTAAAATCGATCAACATGACAAGCATTATATGTTCAGTATGAGGCTGTCACAATAATTGGATGAAGAGGAGGCAGTGTTTACAACAGCAATGTTTTGAACACCAACCGCTACGTTGATCTGAATGTACCTATGGAGCTCCGTACGACCCGCATCCACCTCCTAAAGACGCAGAGTCTTTGCGGCTCTGGCTCAAAGTGTTGAATCTAAAGAAACCACCAAAACGTCCCTTTGTGTTCTCCTACCACTTCTTTGACAAGAATCCTACAGTGGAACATCCTTACCCAGAAAAATAGCTTGGCTACGATGCTCCACTCGTGAAGAAGCATCGGGTGTTGGTCAGGCATTCATCAGTGACAGGTAAACCAAACGCTTGAGCATTTCGCCTGCTCTCATTTTGTGTCTCCCTCTTGCTCTTGTAGCTAAGCAGCAGTCTCATAATAGCACAATTTATTTCCTCTACAACTCAATTAAAAAAAGTCCCATTTTATATATACTTCATGATTATGATTATTAAATATTATTAGGAGCATCCATGCAGTATGGAGTTTTAATGTACGGTTTTGTTATTAATTGTCCATTGACTTGTTTAACAAGCCATACTGATTTCTTAACAGATGACACAACAGGCTCAAGTGTTCACCAATTTGAAAATGGAGATTGGCCAACACAGATACTGTAGTAGGAATGGATATACGTTCAGAGAAGGACGCCCCAATCCAAATGGGAAGAGGCATCTCTAAGTGATCACAACTAGAGCTCAGGCCCACTACCTGAGAGGCAGGGACACAGTGCCCAGCAGCACCGCTCTGCAAAACCCTGCTGAGGACCGAAGGACTCTGTCGACTGCATACAGGCTTGTCTCTTGCTGCCTTTTCTACCCTGGCGGAACATCTCCCCTCTACAAAGGCAGCTTTCAGTTAGACCTGACAGACCAACTTCTGATGACACTGATGAAGCTGAAGCTCAACTTGCTGCAGCAGTACCTAGCAGAAAGGTTTGGTGTTTCCCAGTGTATTGTCAGTCGAGTGATTGGTTATAGGATTGACATGATGGAAGAGAATCTGAGGGAGTACATTCCATGGCTGCAAAGGGAGACCATCCGTGCTACAATGCCACAATGATTTAAGGACCACTACCCAGGAACAACCTGCATTATCGACTGCTCAGAAACTGCTTTACAGAAGTGCAAGAATCAGCCATTGCTACACCCAGAACAGTATCAATGCCCACAAGTACCTGGTGGTGTCACGTTTGTCGTAACATTGAAGAGAGGAGGACCAAGACGCAGCGTGAAATGAATACATATTTAATAAACGAAGAACACTTGACAAACTATACAAAACAACAAACTAACGTGAAGCTACATAACAAATCGTGCTGACACTAAACACTACACATAGACATTCACCCACGAACTACCTAATGAATATGGCTGCCTAAATATGGTTCCCAATCAGAGACAACAATAGAGAGCTGTCTCTAATTGAGAACCAATCTAGGCAACCATAGACATACATACACCTAGACTGAACACTGCCCCATAAACCTACAAAAACCCCTAGACAATAAAAACACATACATCCCCCATGTCACACCCTGATCTAACTAAAATATTAAAGAAAACAAAGATAACTAAGGCCAGGGTGTGACAGGTGGCCATTGAACCTTGTGGTCTAGTGATGTTCATCTCCTCAGTATATGGAGGTAGATGTAGCGACAAATACAGTTGAAGTTGAAAGATAGATATACAGTGGGGAGAACAAGTATTTGATACACTGCCGATTTTGCAGGTTTCCCTACTTACAAAGCATGTAGAGGTCTGTAATTTTTTATCATAGGTACACTTCAACTGTGAGAGACGGAATCTAAAACAAAAATCCAGAAAATCACATTGTATGATTTTTAAGTAATTCATTTGCATTTTATTGCATGACATAAGTATTTGATCACCTACCAACCAGTAAGAATTCCGGCTCTCACAGACCTGTTAGTTTTTCTTTCGTTCTCCACTCATTACCTGTATTAACTGCACCTGTTTGAACTCGTAACCTGTATAAAAGACACCTGTCCACACACTCAATCAAACAGACTCCAACCTCTCCACAATGGCCAAGACCAGAGAGCTGTTTAACGACATCAGGGATAAAATTGTAGAACTGCACAAGGCTGGGATGGGCTACAGGACAATAGGCAAGCAGCTTGGTGGGAAGGCAACAACTGTTGGCTCAAGTATTAGAAAATGGAAGAAGTTCAAGATGACGGTCAATCACCCTCGGTCTGGGGCTCCATGCAAGATCTCACCTCGTGGGGCATCAATGATCATGAGGAAGGTGAGGGATCAGCCCAGAACTACACGGCAGGACCTGGTCAATGACCTGAAGAGAGCTGGGACCACAGTCTCAAAGAAAACCATTAGTAACACACTACGCCGTCATGGATTAAAATCCTGCAGCGCACGCAAGGTCCCCCTGCTCAAGCCAGCGCATGTCCAGGCCCGTCTGAAGTTTGCCAATGACCATCTGGATGATTCAGAGGAGGAATGGGAGAAGGTCATGTGGTCTGATGAGACAAAAATAGAGCTTTTTGGTCTAAACTCCACTCACCGTGTTTGGAGGAAGAAGAAGGATGAGTACAACCCCAAGAACACCATCCCAACCGTGAAGCATGGAGGTGGAAACATCATTCTTTGGGGATGCTTTTCTGCAAAGGGGGCAGGACGACTGCACCGTATTGAGGGGAGGATGGATGGGGCCATGTATCGCGAGATCTTGGCCAACAACCTCCTTCCCTCAGTAAGAGCATTGAAGATGGGTCGTGGCTGGGTCTTCCAGCATGACAACGACCCGAAACACAGAGCCAGGGCAACTAAGGAGTGGCTCCGTAAGAAGCATCTCAAGGTCCTGGAGTGGCCTAGCCAGTCTCATTTACATTTACATTTAAGTCATTTAGCAGACGCTCTTATCCAGAGCGACTTACAAATTGGTGCATTCACCTTATGATATCCAGTGGAACAACCACTTTACAATAGTGCATCTAACTCTTTTAAGGGGGGGGAGGGGGGGGTTAGAAGGATTACTTTATCCTATCCTAGGTATTCCTTAAAGAGGTGGGGTTTCAGGTGTCTCCGGAAGGTGGTGATTGACTCCGCTGACCTGGCGTCGTGAGGGAGTTTGTTCCACCATTGGGGTGCCAGAGCAGCGAACAGTTTTGACTGGGCTGAGCGGGAACTGTACTTCCTCAGAGGTAGGGAGGCGAGCAGGCCAGAGGTGGATGAACGCAGTGCCCTTGTTTGGGTGTAGGGCCTGATCAGAGCCTGAAGGTACGGAGGTGCCGTTCCCCTCACAGCTCCGTAGGCAAGCACCATGGTCTTGTAGCGGATGCGAGCTTCAACTGGAAGCCAGTGGAGAGAGCGGAGGAGCGGGGTGACGTGAGAGAACTTGGGAAAGTTGAACACCAGACGGGCTGCGGCGTTCTGGATGAGTTGTAGGGGTTTAATGGCACAGGCAGGGAGCCCAGCCAACAGCGAGTTGCAGTAATCCAGACGGGAGATGACAAGTGCCTGGATTAGGACCTGCGCCGCTTCCTGCGTGAGGCAGGGTCGTACTCTGCGAATGTTGTAGAGCATGAACCTACAGGAACGGGTCACCGCCTTGATGTTAGTTGAGAACGACAGGGTGTTGTCCAGGATCACGCCAAGGTTCTTAGCACTCTGGGAGGAGGACACAATGGAGTTGTCAACCGTGATGGCGAGATCATGGAACGGGCAGTCCTTCCCCGGGAGGAAGAGCAGCTCCGTCTTGCCGAGGTTCAGCTTGAGGTGGTGATCCGTCATCCACACTGATATGTCTGCCAGACATGCAGAGATGCGATTCACCACCTGGTTATCAGAGGGGGGAAAGGAGAAGATTAATTGTGTGTCGTCTGCATAGCAATGATAGGAGAGACCATGTGAGGATATGACAGAGCCAAGTGACTTGGTGTATAGCGAGAATAGGAGAGGGCCTAGAACAGAGCCCTGGGGGACACCAGTGGTGAGAGCACGTGGTGCGGAGACAGATTCTCGCCACGCCACCTGGTAGGAGCGACCTGTCAGGTAGGACGCAATCCAAGCGTGGACCTTGCCGGAGATGCCCAGCTCGGAGAGGGTGGAGAGGAGGATCTGATGGTTCACAGTATCAAAGGCAGCCGATAGGTCTAGAAGGATGAGAGCAGAGGAGAGAGAGGTCTCCAGACCTGAACCCAATATAAAATCTTTGGAGGGAGCTGAAAGTCCGTATTGCCCAGCGACATGGAGGAGTGGGCCAAAATCCCTGCTGCAGTGTGTGCAAACCTGGTCAAGAACTACAGGAAACGTATGATCTCTGTAATTGCAAACAAAGGTTTCTGTACCAAATATTAAGTTCTGCTTTTCTGATGTATCAAATACTTATGTCATGCAATAAAATACAAATTAATTACTTTAAAATCATACAATGTGATTTTCTGGATTTCTGATGATTCAGAGGAGGAATGGGAGAAGGTCATGTGGTCTGATGAGACAAAAATAGAGCTTTTTGATCTAAACTCCACTCGCCGTGTTTGGAGGAAGAAGAAGGATGAGTACAACCCCAAGAACACCATCCCAACCGTGAAGCATGGAGGTGGAAACATCATTCTTTGGGGATGCTTTTCTGCAAAGGGGACAGGACGACTGCACCGTATTGAGGGGAGGATGGATGGGGCCATGTATCGCGAGATCTTGGCCAACAACCTCCTTCCCTCAGTAAGGGAAGTCCCCCCCCAATTGTACAAAATAACATGGCAACTTATTGGCACCGAGCGGACCATATACACGATGGGATTGTGTGGGATTTCATATTACATCCGGCGCTGTTTCGTCCAAAGTTGATGGCAAATGCCATATTGTAAATGAGCTGTGTAACACCCCAAAAATCCTATAGTGGGCGAGTGTTTTCTATCTAAATTTTTCATAGGCCTTTTGTAACGCAAGTCAAGACCCAAGAGTAAAATTTTGAGATTTTGAAAGTTTTGGCAAAAATTTATAACCCCCTTAAAAAAGTGCTTTCTGGACCTTTTTTCGAAATTCTTTCGAGTTTTATGTCAATTACACATGTGTAAGAACTGTATGAAAATACTTTTGTCAAATTTTATTAACATAATTTTTTGGACATTTTTATTTGGACTTAAGGAATTTGTTTTGTGCATTTGGAATGTGATTTCATAGGAAGTCAAAAGTCAAAAGTCAAAAATGTCAAAATTTTGGAAAAAACGTATCACCCCCTTTAAAAAAGTGCTTTCTGGACCGTTTTTCGAAATTCTTTCAATTTTTATGTCAATTACACATGTGTAAGAACTGTATGAAAATACTTTTGTCAAATTTTATTAACATAATTTTTAGGACATTTTTATTTGGACTTAAGGAATTTGTTTTGTGCATTTGGAATGTGATTTCATAGGAAGTCAAAAGTCATAAGTCAAAAATGTCAAAAATTTGGAAAAAACATATCACCCCCTTTAAAAAAGTGCTTTCTGGACCGTTTTTTGAAATTCTTTCGAGTTTTATGTCAATTACACATGTGTAAGAACTGTATGAAAGTACTTTAGTCACATTTTATTATCATAATTTTTTATAAATGTTTACTTGTACTTAAGGAATATGTTTTGTGCATTTGGAATGTGATTTCATAGGAAGTAAAAAATGTCAAAAATTTGGAAAAAACGTATCACCCCCTTCATAGTCGAAAATAACTTTTTTTTTTTAAAGGCCAAAATGAAGCATTTAAAACTGTATTGAAAATCGTGTGTGGTAACCCAAAACATGAAACAGAATATTTTTTGACTTTTTTTGAAAACCTCCATAAATCACTCAGGCCAGCACCCATTGATTTTTGCCCGTAGTATAGTGCTCCCAGAGCGGGTATGGAAGTCTGGATCCCCCCTAAAAGCATTTAAGGCTCTGTGTGTCTTTAAGCACCATACTTTTTCATTCCATCCTTGCTGTGTGTGTCTGTGTGTGTGTGTGTGAGCTTTTCTTTGACATCTGATTAGAGAAATGACTGATTTACACTTCATGAGGGTTGCCTAATCACACACTTAAAGTATTGGAAAGATCTGACTTTTTTAACCCTTTGAAACAGCACCTATGACCCCATTTTAAGGCACTTCCGGTTGGCACAGGAAGCTATAAGTAAACACCTATCCTGATCGGGGTATGCTTTTACAGAATCCTGAGTTTTAAGTCTATACGTTAAGAACTGACTGATTTACACAGGGTTGAATGCACTATATATCACAAACTGCTGGTTGGGTAAAACACTTTTAGGGTGATTTTATCACTTCCGGTTGCTCCAGGAAGCTTAGAATCAACACAGGTAGACCTCATAGTGGCTTGATGGATTGTCATTGAAGACAGGTTCATAAGACATTCATAACCCACATAGGGTTTATTTAAAGAATGCACGTTACATTTGCATATGATTCAACAGTGAAAAACACCACATCATATTGCAAACATAACACACTGTTGAATCATATTGCAAACACACACTGTTATATTTGCAATATGATGTGTTGAATCATATTGCAAACATAACACACACTGTTACATTTGCAATATGATGTGTTGAATCATATTGCAAATCTAACGTGCATTTGCAATATGATGTGATGTTGAATCATATTGCAAATGTAACGTACATTCTCTTAAATACTTTAGAAATGCAAAAGTCAACGGTCTGATGACCTCAGGATGGCCGGGCAGTGATAGTGGTTCCTCTCCATCGCTCGTTGTGTTAAATTTCATCATGTCGCTTTTTGTGATGGTACCCCCCCGTTGAAACATATTGCAAATGTACAAAAGTCAAGTAGCAAGTCGGTGTCCATCAGTCAATTAGATATATTCAGACACCAAACTGATACCATCTGACACCAAACTCACTTTTACCAACTCCTTTAGAAGCCAACTATCACATATTTCAGAGCAGGCCCAAAATTCACAGCGCCTTCCATTTAAACCATAATAAAACAAATAATACGTAGTTATGTTCTAGCTGCGGGTCCAATATTCACATTATGTTTAGCCCTATGTGAGGCGACCTGGAATCCCAAGTTTCGGCTCGATAGGTCATTCGGTGCCCGAGCAAAACCCTAATTGGTGCTGAAAATCCACTTTTTTCCATGCCTTGCTACGGGGTGCTTGAATGAGCAATCGGACAGAATCGTTGAGGTCCATCTCTATGGGCCGAGCCGGTTTCAATGCACCTAGTCTTGAGACTCTGGGACTTTTCTAAATGTCGTCCGTTTCGTTGAGCTGAAAATGAATTGAAAACATAGCAAATACACGAGGCTGTTTATCGGTCTGAGAACCTTCTAGAGCCACATAACTCACCGTGCACAATCGACCTGAGGTCTAGAACAGGTTTGTAAAGTTTCAGAACTCTAAGTCTGACGGTTCTTTAAAAGTTGGAACAAAAGTAACTACCACAGGCACTGTCTGCCTCTTAGCCCCTCAGTGTGTCCCTCCATCATTTCTGTTTGGGTGTGTAAATTTTTCTTTGAAATCTGATGGGACTAATGACTGATTTACAGTTCAGGAGGGTTGCCTAATCACAATTATGAAGTTTTGGAAAGATTTGACATTTTTAACCCTTCAAAACAGCCCATTTGACACCAATTATGGCACTTCCGGTTGGCACAGGAAGCTGAAAGTAAAGACATATACTCACTGGAGTATGCTGTTACAGAATCCTGAGTTTTAAGTCTATATGTTAAAAATTGACTGATTTACATAGGGCTGAATGCACTATTTCTCTCAAATTGCAGGGTGCTTATTGCAAACACTTTTAGGGTGATTTTAACCACTTCCGGTTGCTCCAGGAAGCTTAGAATCGACACAGGTAGACCTCATGGTGGCCTGATGGACTGTCATCAAAGACAGGTTCATAAGACATTCATAACCCACATAGGCTTCAGGTTGAATTTAGGGGAGCAGTCAATGTATTCCTATGGGGCGAAATGTCATTGTAAACTGTTTGATGTAAACACCTTCTTTTAACTGTGAAGGGTTAATGCCACAAGGTCAAAGTTAGGCTTGCACAGATCGGGAGGACCTTAAGAACATTCCTGAGGTGAAATTGTGCTTCTAACCTTAACGGTTCTCTCTCTGTCTCCCAAAAGCAAATAAAATTGACATTGAGGTCAAAAGGTCATTCGTGTCCGTTCTCTTGTAACGGTCGCTGCTCTCAGACCGAGTGAGCTACGGTCAAGCGGGGCATCTCGTTGAACTCGGCACGGCCTAGGGATAATGGGAATGCCATTGCCGGCTTTGTGTGTCTTTAAGCACCGTACTTTTTCACTCCATCATTGCTTTGTGTGTGTGTTTTTGTGTGAGAGAGAGCTTTCCTTTGACATCTGCTTAGAGAAATGACTGATTTACAGTTCATGAGGCTTGTCTAATCACACAAATGAAGTTTTGAAAAGTTCTGACCTTTTTAACCCTTCGAAACAGCACCATGAAACCATTTTAAGGCACTTCCGGTTGGCACAGGAAGCTATAGGTAAACACATATCTTGACTGGGGTATGCTGTTACAGAATCCTGAGTTTTAAGTCTATACGTTAAGAATTGACTGATCTACATAGGGTTGAATGCAGTGATTTTCAAAATTGCAAGTCATGTATATCTGGACACTTTTTAGGGTGATTTTAACCACTTCCGGTTGCTCCAGGTAGCTTAAAATCAACACAGGTAGACCTCATAGTAGCCTGATGGATTGTTATCAAAGACAGGTTCATAAGACATTCATAACCCACATAGGCTTCAGGTTGAATTTAGAGGAGCAGTCAATGTATTCCTATGGGGCGAAATGTCATTGTAAAATGTTTGATGTAAACGCCTTCTTTTAACTGTGAAGGGTTAATGCCACAAGGTCAAGGTTAGGCTTGCACAGATCGGGAGGACCTTAGGATTGTTCCTGAGGTGAAATTGTGCTTCTAACCTTAACGGTTCTCTCTCTGTCTCCCAAAAGCAAATGAAATTGACATTGAGGTCAAAAGGTCATTCGTGTCCGTTCTCTTGTAACGGTCGCTGCGCTCAGACCGAGCGAGCTACGGTCAAGCGGGGCATCCCGTTGAACTCGGCACGGCCTGGAGAATATGGCAATGTCATTTTAGTGGTGATTTCAGAATGCTATTTTGGTGCATTCATGGAAGGCGCTGTGAATTTTGGGCCTGCTCTGAAATATGTGATAGTTGGCTTCTAAAGGAGTTGTAAAAAGTGAGTTTGGAGTCAGATGGTATCAGTTTGGTGTCTGAAAATATCCAATTGACTGATGGACACTTGCTAGTTGACTTTTGTTGACACTTGCTAGTTGACTTGCTAGTCGACTTTTGTACATTTGCAATATGTTTCAACGGGGAGGTACCATGAGGAAAAAGCGACATGATGAAATTTCACGCAACGAGCGTTGGAGAGGAACCACTATCACTGCCCGGCCATCCTGAGGTCATCAGGACGTTGACTTTTGTATTTCTAAAGTATTTAAAGAATGCACGTTACATTTGCAATATGATTCAACATCACATCATATTGCAAATCTAACGTGCATTTGCAATATGATGTGATGTTGAATCATATTGCAAATGTAACGTACATTCTCTTAAATACTTTAGAAATGCAAAAGTCAACGGTCTGATGACCTCAGGATGGCCGGGCAGTGATAGTGGTTCCTCTCCATCGCTCGTTTCGTGAAATTTCATCATGTCGCTTTTTCCTCATGGTACCTCCCCGTTGAAACATATTGCAAATGTACAAAAGTCAACGAGCAAGTCAGTGTCCATCAGTCAAATAGATATTTTCAGACACCAAACTGATACCATCTGACTCCAAACTCACTTTTTCCAACTCCTTTAGAAGCCAACTATAACATATTTCAGAGCAGGCCCAAAATTCACAGCGCCTTCTATTTAAACCATAATAAAACAAATAATACGTAGTTATGTTCTAGCTGCGGGTCCAGTTCACACATTATGTTTAGCCCTATGTGAAGCGACCTCGAATCCCAAGTTTCGGCTCGATAGGTCATTCGGTGCCCGAGCAAAACCCTAATTGGTGCTGAAAATCCACTGTTTTCATTGCCTTGCTACGGGGTCCTTGAATGAGCAATCAAACAGGCTCGTTGGGGTCTGTCTTTATGGGCCGAGCCGGTTTCAACGCACCTAGTCTTGAGACTCTGGGACTTTTCTAAAGGTCGTCCGTTTCGTTGAGGTCAAATGAATTGAAAACATGGCAAATACACGAGGCTTTTTATCGATCCGAGAACCTTCTAGAGTCATATAATTCACTGTGCACAATCGACCTGAGGTCTAGAACAGGTTTGTAAATTTTCAGAACTCTAGGTCTGACGGTTCTTTAAAAGTTGGAACAAAAGTAACTACTGCAGGCACTGTCTGCCTCTTAGCCCCTCAGAGTGTCCCTCCATCATTTCTGTGTGGGTGTGTATTTTTATTTTTTTGAAATCTGATGGGATGAATGACTGATTTACAGTTCAGGAAGGTTGTCTATTCACATATATGAAGTTTTGGAAAGATTTGACATTTTTAACCCTTTGAAACAGCCCATTTGACACGAATTATGGCACTTCCGGTTGGCACAGGAAGCTGAAAAAAAACACATATCATCACTGGAGTATGTTGTTACAGAATCCTGAGTTTTAAGTCTGTATGTTAAAAATTGACTGATTTACATAGGGTTGAATGCACTATTTCTCTCAAACTGCATGTTGGGTATGGCAAACACTTTTAGGGTGATTTAACCACTTCCGGTTGCTCCAGGAAGCTTAGAATCGACACAGGTAGACCTCATGGTGGCCTGATGGACTGACATCAAAGACAGGTCCATAAGACAATCATAACCCACATAGGCTTTAGGTTGAATTTAGAGGTGCAGTCAATGTATTCCAATGGGGAGACATTTCATTTTAAACTATTTGATGTAAACACCTTCTTTTAACTGTGAAGGGTTAATGCCACAAGGTCAGGGTTAGGCTTGCACAGATCGGGAGGACCTTAAGAACACTCCTGAGGTGAAATTGTGTTTCTAACCTTAACGGTTCTCTCTCTGTGTCCCAAAAGCAAATGAAATTGGCATTGAGGTCAAAAGGTCATTTGTGTCCGTTCTCTTGTAACGGTCGCTGCGCTCAGATCGAGCGAGCTACGGTCAAGCGGGGCATCTCGTTGAACTCGGCACGGCCTAGAGATAATACTAATGCCATTGTGGGCTTTGTGTTTCTTTAAGCACCGTACTTTTTCACTCCATCCTTCCTTTTTGTGTCTGTGCGTTTGTGTGAGAGAGCTTTTCTTTGACATCTGTTTGGAAAAATGACATATTACAGTTCATGAGGGTTGTCTAATCACACAAGTGAAGTTTTGAAAAGATCTGACCTTTATTACCCTTCAAACCTGACCCTATGGCACCATTTAAGGTACTTCCAGTTGACATAGGAAGCTGAGAGTGAACACATACCCTCCTCTGTGTAGACTCTTATATAATATTGAGTTTTAAGTCTTTATGTTAAGAGCGGACTTATTTAAAGAGGGTTAAAGGAGTGTGTGTTATTTCATAAAATCATATAAAATCACAGGATTCTCGCAGAGCTTCGAGACCCACTTTAAAAATGTACGTCTGAACACACTGCAACTGGATCTGTGATTTTTTTGAAAAAAAATATCCTCTTTGTGAACATCACCAAACGGTCAATGTACGATTTCTCTTAAATTACGATAGATAAATGGCTGGTTCTTTTTTTCCTGACACCGTATGCTTATGTACTTTGACATGAAGCGGTCAAATTAGCACCCTACTTGCGTTTTAACCCTTTAATCCCAGAAAAATGGCCATAACTCAAAAAGCGCCGAGGTCTCGACGCCATCTTGTTCGGGGCCAACTGCCCATTACTCCAAACCTACGCTCGCCGAGTTTCGTCTTCGAAATATTTTCAGTTTAGGAGAAAAGGCCGCGCTCGTTTGCCACGTGCTCGTGCGCCTGCAATATGATTTATTTTCCCTCTTGTGGGAATTTTCGAGAATGCAGAAAAAAGTCAAAAATTTGTCATTTTTATAAAACGGAAACCGAAATTCCGAAACGTTTTTTTGAGTGACTTCCTGAAAGAGCTCTCCGCCGCCCACGGCCCGACGCCGTCCGCGATTTTCTGCGACGTATTAAGACGTCAGGTAAGGGACCGTACATTTGCAATGGGACTTTCTTCACTAACCATACGGCTCCCGTCCCAGACTTCCCTTAAGGTATGTAAGAGCATTGAAGATGGGTCGTGGCTGGGTCTTCCAGCATGACAACGACCCGAAACACACAGCCAGGGCAACTAAGGAGTGGCTCCGTAAGAAGCATCTCAAGGTCCTGGAGTGGCCTAGCCAGTCTCCAGACCTGAACCCAATAGAAAATCTTTGGAGAGAGCTGAAAGTCCGTATTGCCCAGCGACATGGAGGAGAGGGCCAAAATCCCTGCTGCAGTGTGTGCAAACCTGGTCAAGAACTACAGGAAACGTATGATCTCTGTAATTGCAAACAAAGGTTTCTGTACCAAATATTAAGTTCTGCTTTTCTGATGTATCAAATACTTATGTCATGCAATAAAATACAAATGAATTACTTAAAAATCATACAATGTGATTTTCTGGATTTTTGTTTTAGATTCCGTCTCTCACAGTTGAAGTGTACCTATGATAAAAATTACAGACCTCTACGTGCTTTGTAAGTTGGAAAACCTGAAAAATCGGCAGTGTATCCAATACTTGTTCTCCCCACTGTAGATATCAGATTTACATCTAAATGTTGTAAATCTTATATGATTAAATATGAAACTATTTGGGAAAAGATAACAATGTGAATTTAGCCTTCTAAATTAGATAATTGTTGTCATATAAAGTTTTACCCAGTCAGTAACCACGCCCACGTGAGCACAGACGTTATGCCAAAAGGATGGAACACCCCTTTTTCCAGAGGGCATTAAAGGAGTGCTAACAAAATTTACATTCGACCAGAAAGCATGGAGCGGTGGCTACACGTTGAAATGGTTTAAAACTACCAGACCAGCAAATGGTGAGACTCAAACTCTCGAGTGAAGAAGATAAAGACTACATCGGAACATTCAGTTTACAGCTGTTTAAATACTTTAGTCTAGTAAACTCGACCAAGACCACCGGGTGTGTCCCGCTGATGTATCCAGTCTAACGAACACTCAGAGACAAAGAAGCCTGATACATCTGATGACATTGTGATCTCTGGTGGACAACCAGAGACTTACATTGAACTACTCGCCATAGACGGACGATTGATTTCATAAGAGAGATGACAAAGACATACAAGCGTAAATATGTGTTGCATTTCTAAATCCGAATGAGCGGTTGTTAGGGTGCTAAATATCCATATTTACGATGAGCGCATTTTCCACATGTACAGTTGAGGTCGGAAGTTTACATACACCTTAGCCAAATACATTTAAACTCAGTTTTTCACAATTCCTGACATTTAATCCGAGTAAAAATTCCTTGTCTTAGGTCAGTTATTTTAAGAATGTGAAATGTCAGAATAATAGTAGAGAGAATGATTTATTTCAGCTTTTATTTCTTTCATCACATTCCCAGTGGGTCAGAAGTTTACATACACTCAGTTAGTATTTGGTAGCATTG
This sequence comes from Salvelinus namaycush, assembly GCF_016432855.1. Classification (NCBI taxonomy): domain Eukaryota; kingdom Metazoa; phylum Chordata; class Actinopteri; order Salmoniformes; family Salmonidae; genus Salvelinus; species Salvelinus namaycush. The sequence continues at coordinate 27,988,841 of NC_052313.1, forward strand.
CCTTTAAATTGTTTAACTTGGGTCAAACATTTTTGGTAGCCTTCCACAAGCTTCCCACAATAAGTTGGGAGACTTTTGGCCCATTCCTCCTGACAGAGCTGGTGTAACTGAGTCAGGTTTTGTAGGCCTCCTTGCTCGCACGCGCTTTTTCAGTTCTGCCCACAAATTGTCTATAGGATTGAGGTCAAGGAATTATGATGGACACTCCAATACCTTGACTTTGTTGTTCTTAAGCCATTATGCCATAACTTTGGAAGTATGCTTGGGATCATTGTCCATTTGGAAGACGCATTTGGGACCAAGATTTAACTTCCTGACTGATGTCTTAAGATGGTGCTTCAATATATCCACATAATTTTCTTGCCTCATGATGCCACCTATTTTGTGAAGTAAACCAGTCCCTCCCGCAGCAAAGCACCCCCACAACATGATGCTGCCACCCCGTGCTTCACAGTTGGGATGGTGTTCTTCAGCTTGCAAGCATCCCCATTTCTCCTACAAACATAACAATTGTCATTATGGCCAAACAGTTCTATTTTTGTTTCTTCAGACCAGAGGACATTTCTCCAAAAACTACAATCTTTGTCCCCATGTGGAGTTGCAAACCGTAGTCTGGATTTTTTTATGGCGGTTTTGGAGCAGTGGTTTCTTCCTTGCTGAGCGGCCTTTCAGGTTATGTCGATATAGGACTTGTTTTACTGTGGATATAGATACTTTTGTACCTGTTTCCTCCAGCATCTTCACAAGGTCTTTTGCTGTTGTTCTGGGATTGATTTTCACTTTTTGCACCAATGTACTTTTATCTCTTGGAGACAGAACGCGTCTCCTTCCTGAGTGGTATGACGGCTGTGTGGTCCCATGGTGTTTATACTTGCGTACTATTGTTTGTACAGATGAACGTGGTACCTTCAGGAGTTTGTAAATTGCTCCCAAGGATGAACCAGACTTGTGGAGGTCTACACTTCTTTTTCTGAGGTCTTGGATGATTTCTTTTGATTTTCCCATGATGTCAAGCAAAGAGGCACTGAGTTTTAAGGTAGGCCTTGAAATACATCCACAGGTACACCTCCAATTGACTCAGAAGATGTCAATTAGCCTATCAGAAGCTTCTAAAGCCATGACATAATTGTTTTGAATTTTCCAAGCTGTTTAGAGGCAGTCAACTTTGTTTATGTAAACTTCTGACCCACTGGAATCGTGATACAGTGAATTATAAGTGAAATAATCTGTCTGTAAACAATTGTTGGAAAAATTATTGTGTCATGCACAAAGTAGATGTCCTAACCGACTTTCCAAAACTATAGTTTCTTAACAAGAAATTTGTGGAGTGGTTGAAAAATGAGTTTTAATGACTCCAACCTAAGTGTATGTAAACTTCTGTCTTCAACTGTACAGTATATAACATCAGATTCTGGGTTCCTGGAGTACCTCTGCCCAGGTGATGAGGTCATGGCTGACCGGGGCTTCACAATCAGTGATCTGCTACATGAGAGGAAGGTCAAATTAACAATTGCAGCCTTCCCGGAAAGAGGCGTACAGCTTTCAGAGGAGGACACCAATGGTACAAGACGGATAGCTAACGTGAGGGTTCATGTGGAACGCGTAATTCAACGGCCGAAACGGTTTAGAATCATCTCACAGACAGTGCCAATCAACCTCTCATCTAAAATGGACAAAATACTTTGAATCTGTGCTGCTCTGCGTAACTTGCGTGGTGATATCATTCACGAAGATGCTGAATGAACTGAGCAGTCAAATGCAATTCACATTTTCGATTTCCCAATATGAATTAAAGTTTTGTCAAAAGTTACGTAAAACACATTTCAATTCATTATATAACAACTCAACTTAATTATTTGTTTTACACACTCATCAATATTAATAAGAAACAAGGCCATGTTGATGCATTAAGTCAGGCTTTTTACTTGAAACACAATGTGTTAGTAGTAACTGCAAACAGGAGAGACATCTGACAACATACTTCTACAGAGCTGCATGTATTTGCCACTCAGTTACAATCTGCCTGCCTGATGCCCCTCAACAATAAATGGCAGCATGTGGGTAAAGTAGAATACCTTCAACCTCAGGACAGCCTCTGCACAGAACTGTGCATCATAGGGAGCAGGGATGACAACTTTCTGGGACGTAGTCCAGATGAACACCTTACTTTCTCTCAGTCGTGTGCAAAACATACCAATTTGCACCTGCATGTAGTAGCCCCGTGGTCCAGTTGGGGTGTGCCCTCCACCGCCTTCACATCACAGGCTTTCCCATTGAAGACATCATCCAGAGATTCACAGCCCTTCCCCATGACAGGACACTTGATCTCCAACAGCTCCTTGGAGTTCAGCACTCCGTCAGGGTGCTGAACACTGACAACAGTGCCTCTGTGGTCCACAGAGTATCAACAGTCTTCCAGCCACTTGGAGGCAATCGGCTCATTATTTTTCCTGTAGCGTGTGGCTGCATTCCCTCGGAACCTGGGATACAGATGCTCCTGGAGAAACTTACCAGGGTTGGTGGATTCCCTGACAGGGACCTTCTTGGCTGAGCTTGCAGTAACTCTAAGCATCCTTGAGTCATGCCACAAGTGTGAGGCACTCTATTCGTTTGTGATCTGTTCCAAAGCGGTCGACTGGGTTGGGTCAAGTTTCACAAATTCATTGTAAAAGGACAGGCACTTCTGGCAGTTGTAATTGATATGATCTCCATGTGGCTGGGAAAGAGTAGATCATCTATTATAAGTTATTATATGGAGTTAGAAAGCATTGAACAGAAGATACACATCAGTTCAAATACATTCAAATGGTACAGCCACAAATAAAGATTCCTTTCAGTCCAATTTTACCTGGGATGCTACTGGCTGTGATATTATTGTCGGTTCAGCATTAACACACTTATAGAGCAGACTCCCCACAGGCAGATTCAGGTGTCTCAGGCTCTTATTCAATGCCTCCTGTGAGTGGAATGCAGGAGTGGGAGGCAGGGGTGGACATTCTGGACACTTTTCTGCATATTGGTCACTGGCCGTATGGTATGTGAAGTCAATGCTGTTTAACCGCTTTGGCTCAAGGTTCCTCCGAGTCCCTGCATTCCATTGCCGCTGCTCATCTGGGCAGGCTATGTCAGTTAGCCCACTGGACACTGCATTCTGCACCTGTGATAGAATGTTTGTTACAAAAAGACATTCAGAGAAAATCCCATTATTAACAATTGTGTGACTGAAGACCGTGATCAACTTAATCAAAACACATGCACGTTTCATCATTAACTTACCTTGCTATTGTTCCCAATGAGATTATACCACTTATACTTACCATACTTTAGGCATTACCCCCAACCACCATGATATTTTACAAACCTTATTCACCCGGAAAAACAATAACACTAAAGAAATACATGTGACGCTGACATGTTTAAATACGTTTTATACCCTGCTCACCTGGACTCCATAAACCTACCTTGCTTCACCAACATGAGCTTTGACAGGACACTTACAGAATCCCCACATTAATACAGCGGTTCTGTTGATCCACAAAATACATGTTAACATAACCAATACATCATGACATTCTCAATTCAGCTTCCATCCAACAAAACGTTTGGTCTAACTGCTATGTTAAACATGACTATTTTATCATTCTGTGTCTAGATAAAGGCAGTAATTGCGCACTTTCATCTATAAAAGGAACAAAGAAAATAGGCTATAAACATCAATTACAAGAGCAAGTTATGCAGAGATTGATCATAGATATCATCTGAGACCTCTATCGTAACGTTAGCCTATGCATTATAGTAACTGCCACCACAACACATGTATGCTGCTTGTATGATGTAATCACTTATGTTAAGTAATGTTAGACATAGAAAAGCAAGTGACTTTGCTTATGAGCCTACCTTCCACAAAATCTGAGGCTGCATGACATTCCGAGGCCAGCGATGCAAGCGCATCCAGCCGTCTCTACTGATCCGTCGTTGGATACAAGAACCCAAGCTGAGTGGTAGGAGCTGCTTGATTGGCTGGGATGAACATTGGCCTTCGAAAATACCAATCCTTTCCCTCCTCCTGGTGAAGAAGAACTCGGCCCACCTTACCACTGCGGAGGTACTGATAGGCCTCTACTCTTGTAATTTCTCATAGTGGAACCATCTACTCCCAAAGAGAGCACGAAGTAATAAAAAATGTCCCCATACATAATTTCAGGCCATTTTATCATGTCATCCACCCAAGTATTAATCGTGGACGGATGGGGTACGGTGATACCATCCGACCTCCGAAGATCCATTTGTGTGTGTTCCCAAATGTGAGCCATGTTTTGTTTTTGTGTTAAGATGTGTTAATGATGCGTGTTTTTAATTCAAATCAAATCCAATTTTATTGGTCACATACTGTACACATGGTTAGCAAATGTTAATGCGAGTGTAGCAAAATGCTTGTGCTTCTAGTTCCGACCGTGCAGTAACATCTAACAAGTAATCTATCAATTATTATTAGCTAGCCACCATTCTGAGGTAATTTGCTAGCATTACCGGAAGATGTGAAACGGAAACAAAAACACATACGTGTTCGAATGGAACTGTGTCAAGTGGGCGGGGCTACATAAGGCGAATATAGGGTCCTGATTCGAATGTGTGCAACATATAGAGAATAGGGTGCCATTTGGGATGCAGATATTGCTTATTTGTCCTCTTCTCTGTCTAGTCCATTCTCTGCTATGGGAGGTCCTGTCGTATTAGAGACAGACGTTTGATGGCTGTGGGAGTATTGGATGAGCAAGAGGAGAGAAGAGTCTCGCTCAACCAGCTGTCAGCTCACATGAGTCTGGCGGACGCAGATTGGACATGGCACACACACATACGCAACACACACACACACACACACACGCAACACACACACACACACTGCGAAGCATTACTACGACTCTCCACCACACACTGTTGAGATTTGGATATCAACCCAACATGCTGCTAGTGAGCAGGTGTCAGGTCTGACCAGATCAGGTGAGCACTGAGTACTGACGGTTAGCAGCACACTCCCAGCTGACCTCAGATCAGAACAGGGCCCCTGTCGAAAGTAGTGCCCTATATAGGGAATAGGGTGCAATTTGGGACACAGTCAAAAGTGCCACAGAGGACCAGGAAGTCACTCAAGAGTCCAAAAGTCCCAACACACCGGCATCAGCAGGGCTTACGTTATGTCATCAAAAAATGGACTCAATTATGTATCATGTCAATTCAGGCTTCCTCTTCTGTCTGTCACGTCTGCGTCTGGGGCATGAAGCTGTGCTAAACTGACAGAAATTCCAAGCGGCTTTTCCTGAGCGAAAACTGAGCAGCACCATTCTGTCAGCTCAACTGTGAGCCGTGGTCAACATGTTACGTCACAACGGCAGGTATATAGGAGGCTGCATCCATAATGTAGAAAACCACATTAAAGATAGAGCTGGAGGAAGAGGAAGTGGAAGAGGCGGAAGTGCTGACAGCTTGGGGTGAAGAGTTTGAGCAGACCACGGGGTAAGGCTCAGAGGATCTGAACGTATGTCTGTATGTATGTACAGTATGTACATAATGTATAGTGCATTCTGAAAGCATTCAGACCCTTTGAATTTTTCAGAATTGTGGTAAATTTCAGCCTTATTCTAAAATGGATTAAATTGTTTTTTTCCCTGCATCAATCTAAACATAATACCACATAAGGACAAAGTTAAAACAGGTTTTTAGAAATGTATTAAAAATAAAAAACGGAAATATGAGATTGACATATGTATGTGTTAGTAGTTCCCTAACAATTAAAGTGGAACTGACAGCATTTTAGCAGCATCAAATCTTATTAAAATCTGTTAATATATTGACACTTTCTATTTTTGATATTGCTACTATGCAAATATACATAAGGTACCACGTTCATCTGTACAAACAATAGTACGCAAGTATAAACACCATGGGACCACGCAGCCTTCAAACCACTCAGGAAGGAGACGCGTTCTGTCTCCTAGAGATGAACGTACTTTGGTGTGAAAAGTGCAAATCAAACCCAGAACAACAGCAAAGGACCTTGTGAAGATGCTGGAGGAAACAGGTACAAAAGTATCTATATCCAGAGTAAAACGAGTCCTATATCGATAGAACCTGAAAGGCTGCTCAACAACGAAGAAGCCACTGCTCCAAAACCACCATAAAAAAGCCAGACTACGGTTTGCAACTGCACATGGGGACAAAGATTGTAGTTTTTGGAGAAATGTCCTCTGGTCTGATGAAACAAAAATAGAACTGTTTGGCTATAATGACAATCGTTATGTTTGGAGGGAAAAGGGGGATGCTTGCAAGCCGAAGAACACCATCCCAAACCATGAAGCATGGGGGTGGCAGCATCATGTTGTGGGGGTGCTTTGCTGCAGGAGGGACTGGTGCACTTCACAAAATAGATGGCATCATCAGGAAGGAAAATGATGTGGATATATTGAAGCAACATCTCAAGACATCAGTCAGGAAGTTAAAGCTTCGTCGCAAATGGGTCTTCCAAAGGGACAATGACCACAAGCATACTTCCAAAGTTGTGGCAAAATGGCTTAAGGACAACAAAGTCAAGGTATTGGAAGGCAGAACTGAAAAGCGTGTGCGAGCAAGGAGGCCTACAAACCTGACTCAGTTACACCAGCTCTGTCAGGAGGAATGGGCCAAAATTCACCCAACTTATTTTGGGAAGCTTGTGGAAGGCTACCCAAAATGTTTGACCCAAGTTAAATAATTTAAAGGCAATGCGACCAAATACTAATTGAGTTTATGTAAACTTCTGACCAACTGGGAATGTGATGAAGGAAATAAAAGCTGAAATAAATCATTCTCTCTACTATTATTCTGACATTTCACATTCTTAAAATAAAGTGGTGATCCTAACTGACCTAAGACAAGGAATTTTTACTCTGATTAAATGTCAGGAATTGTGAAAAACTGAGTTTAAATGTATTTGGCTAAGGTGTATGTAAACTTACGACTTCAACTGCACATGTGGAAAATGCGCTCATCGTAAATATGGATATTTAGCACCCTAACAACCGCTCATTTGGATTTAGAAATGCAACACATATTTACGCTTTTATGTCTTTGTCATCTCTCTGTTGAAATCACTCGTCCGTCTATGGCGAGTAGTTCAATGTAAGTCTCTGGTTGTCCACCAGAGGTCACAATGTCCTCAGATGTATCAGGCTTCTTTGTCTCTGAGTGTTCGTTAGACTGGATACATCAGCGGGACACACCCGGTGGTCTTGGTCGAGTTTACTAGACTAAAGTACTTAAACAGCTGCAGACTGAATGTTCCGATGTAGTCTTTATCTTCTTCACTTGAGAGTTTGCGTCTCACCATTTGTTGGTCTGGTAGTTTTAAACCATTTCAACGTGTAGCCACCGCTCCACGCTTTCTGGTCTAATGTAAATTTTGTTACCACTCCTTTAATGCCATCTGGAAAAGGGGTGTTCCATCCTTTTGGCATAATGTCTCTGCTCACGTGGGCGTGGTTACTGACTGGGTAAAACTTTATATGACAACAATTATCTAATTTAGAAGGCTAAATTCACATTGTTATCTTTTCCCAAATAGTTTCATATTTAATCATATACGATTTACAACATTTAGATGTAAATCTGATATCTATATTGTGAAAGCTCTTAAAGATACAGTTATGTTGTTATACTATCCGTATTGACATCACATGCTAAATTATATGACATGATTATTGTTTCGATCCCCACCAACCGTTTCCCACATTGTTTATGTTAGGAATATTGTTTCATTATCCACTTTTGGATGTTGGAGTTTGGACAGCAGATTCTCTCTCTACACAGATCAGATTCCTTTGTTCAACACTGCAGGTCCAGAGAGAGAATTTACAACCGGTCGTTAAAGTCATAAGACTGGCCCACTTCCCCCCTCCTCTCTGGTGGGAGAGCGGGGGTGGCCTCTCTTGATCCTCACCCAGGAGGGAAAGTCATGACAACCCTTTAAGGGTCTAGATAGAACCTTTTTTCTCTCTAAGAGTGTATATAGGGAATAGGGTGCCATTTGGAACGTAGACCATATGTAGTTCTCCCCCTCTTAGGTCCATGGTTTAGCCAGGCCTGTTCTTAAAGATGCTCTGATGTGACATCAGCCCCACTGTACTCTCCCATGCATACTGACCCCCCAGGGCATAGCGCTCACTCATTACTCTGCTGCAGTACAGAGGGAGAAAGACAGAGAGGGGGGAAAGATATATGCAGGATGGGAGGGAGGAGAGGGGGGAGAGAGAATGTGAAATTGTGCTGCTACTGTGACCGAGGGAGAAAGAGATTGAGTTAGGGGGAAGCAAGAGAGGCGACAATTTCAAAGGGCTGCAGAGTTGACATATTTTCATGCAAATACTCCTGCAATGGGTGAGATAACCAGAGGCAGGAAGGGGAAATATGCCCTATTTGTATAAAACCACGACAAAACTAGCCTGAGATAAGCTTTGCTCCTCCAGTATACCTGAAGCTCTTGCTGTGTGTCATTGAACAGAGCATTATAAGATATTCACACACTGAAAACTGCTACCGGCAAAGTTTGGTGGGCGCAACACACAATGCATTTCTGTGAGATTACATTCCGAGCCCCACTCTGAATTACAATGACTCATTCAGAACGTCCAGTCCTCTACTCTCAGAGCTGAAGAGGGCTCCGATGTTCATCTCCGGTCCAATTGGAGGATTGTTTCTCATCCAAGCCCGCCGCACCTCTTACGTGTGAACTGCATTAGAAAAGAGAATGAAAAGCGAGAAAGATTGAAGTAGAACATGAATTGTGGGGAGTGACCGTTGAGGTGCCGGGGCCCCTGAAGTACTTTGCCACATAAATGACCTAGGGTTAAACACAGACAGACAGGGTCAAACAAAGAGACAGACAGGGCCCAAAAGTAGGGCTCTTCTCAAAATGTGTGCACTATTTAGGGAATATGGTGCCATTTGGCACAGAGACTGTATCCATTCAAAACCAACTAGCCCACATCATGCCAGAGACTTGTGAAAATGTGAATGGGAGGAAGCGTAGGTACAAATGACACCCCTACTGCAGAGGTGAACTATCATACAACATTCATACCTTTGGTGGCGAATCACAGAATAGAGAGAGCGAGTGTATTTGTGTCAGTATTGTACTGTTACACATTTAATGCACTGGTGGAGCTAGAAACGAGAATTTCGCTGCACCTGCTTTAAGATCTGCTAATCTGTGTACACAACAAATACACTTTGGTTTGATTTGAGAGAAAGACGTAATATACATGTGTGATGTAAACATATGTTTCCCATGCCAATAAAACCCTTGGAATTGAATTTAATTGAAAGAGTTGAAAGAGGAAATCAAGCGTAGAGGGGTAATGGTAATCTGCTGTTACAGGCTTCATCGGAAACCCAATGAGGTGTGAAATGTGCCGGTTATTCAGCAACTCAAATGAGTTTTCAATTTTATAAAGGTACACACAGATAGCAGCGCGGCTGACCTGCGCAGAATCAACCTAATATTATCTTATAAATTAGGTAAAGTAGAACTGTAAACTGTAAAGTAGGTACAATGTTTAGGTTACGAGACGCTAACGTTAAACCTAAACTTTGTTACAGTAAGTTTGCAAATAAGGTAATTATTTTGGTTTAATGAACAGAGATGCCAAAAGGGCTTTTTGCTACGCATATTTTGGTGTTTAATTAATAAAACAATTACTTAGACCTAATTAATACTTTTATCATAAAAAACTATTAATTTCGGGCCATTGCATTATGCATAGAGTTTCTAATGGTTTGCATATTAAAATAATCCTTAAATGGCCAATTACAGTTGGGTGTACACGCATATTTCAATTCAACTGAGAGCCCTCAAACGGTGGCCTGTGTATCAAATAGCACCCTATTCCCTGTATAGGGCCTTGGTCTAACTTAATGCATTAAAAAAGGGAATAGGGTGGCAATTAGGAGGAATCCTATACTGAATGTTTCTGGTGTAAAATCTTGATGAATGTAAAATAGGACTAGGCCAAATTAACTGTCAGTTGAAAGTTACGGAGAGAGAGAGCATCACTGGCCAGTGATGATAACATTGTTAATGTCACGATCGTCTTTGGGTGAGAGAGAGGACCAAGGCGCAGCGCGTGAAAAATACATCTTCTCTTTATTATAAGAAGGTAAACGAAACAAAACAACAAACAGACGACCGTGAAGCTATAAATACAAAATGGTGCTGACACTGACCATTACACACTGACATAGACAATTACCCACAAAAAAGCTAAAGCCTATGGTTGCCTTAAATATGGCTCCCAATCAGAGACAACAATAACCAGCTGTCTCTAATTGAGACCCAATTCAGGCAACCATAGACTTTCCTAGACACCTACACTGAACACTAAACCATCTCCTCTACTAAACCCCCTAAACCATACAACACCCTAGACAATACAAAAAACACACAAACTTCCCCATGTCACACCCTGACCTAACTAAAATAATAATGAAAACAAAGATAACTAAGGCCAGGGTGTGACATAACCCCCCCCTTAAGGTGCGAACTCCGGGCGCACCAGCATCAAGTCTAGGGGAGGGTCTGGGTGGGCGTCTATCCACGGTGGCGGCTCTGGCACTGGTCGTGGTCCCCACCCCACCATAGTCACTACCCACTTTCTTAACCCCACTGGAATAAGGGCCAGCAGCGGACTAAGTGGCAGCACCGGACTAAGGGGCAGCACCGTACTAAGGGGCAGTACCGGACTAAGGGGCAGCACCGGACTAAGGGGCAGCACCGGACTAAGGGGCAGCACCAGGATAAGGGGCAGCACCAGGATAAGGGGCAGCACCAGGATAAGGGGCAGCTCCGGACTGAGGGATGGCAGCTCCGGACTGAGGGACGGATCCTGGCTGGATGACGGCTCTGGCGGATCCTGGCTGGACGGCTCTGGCGGATCCTGGCTGGACGGCTCATGGCTGGCTGACGGATCTGGCTGCTCATGGCTGGCTGACGGATCTGGCTGCTCATGGCTGGCTGACGGATCTGGCTGTTCATGGCTGGCTGACGGATCTGGCTGCTCATGGCTGGCTGACGGATCTGGCTGCTCATGGCTGGCTGACGGATCTGGCTGCTCATGGCTGGCTGACGGATCTGGCTGCTCATGGCTGGCTGACGGATCTGGCTGCTCATGGCTGGCTGACGGATCTGGCTGCTCATGGCTGGCTGACGGATCTGGCTGCTCATGGCTGGCTGACGGATCTGGACGCTCATGGCTGGCTGACGGCTCTGGCAGATCCTGTCTGGTTGGCGGCTCTGGCAGATCCTGTCTGGTTGGCGGCTCTGGCAGATCCTGTCTGGTTGGCGGCTCTGGCAGATCCTGTCTGGTTGGCGGCTCTGGCAGATCCTGACTGACGAATGGCTCTAGCGGCTCCTGACTGACTAACGGCTCTGACGGCTCGGGACAGACGGGCGGCTCTAATGGCTCTGGACAGACGGATGGCTCAGACGGCGCTGGGGAGACGGATGGCTCAGATGGCGCTGGGGAGACGGATGGCTCAGATGGCGCTGGGGAGACGGATGGCTCAGATGGCGCTGGGGAGACGGATGGCTCAGATGGCGCTGGGCAGACGGATGGCTCTGGCCGGATGAGGCGCACTGTAGGCCTGGTGCGTGGTGCCGGAACTGGAGGCACCGGGCTAAGGACACGCACCTTCAGGCTAGTGCGGGGAGAAGGAACAGGGCATACTGGACCCTGGGAGCGCACATTAGGCCTAGTGCGTGGTGCCGGAACTGGTGGTACCGGACTGGGGACACGCATCTCAGGGCTAGTGCGGGGAGCAGCAACAGGACGCACAGGACTCTGGGGACACACAGGAGGCTTGGTGCGTGGTTTAGGCACTGGTGGTAAAGGGCTGGAGACACGCACCATAGGGCTAGTGCGTGGAGGAGGCACTGGTGGTACTGGGTTGGGGCGGGGAGGTGGCGCCGGAAATACCGGACCGTGCAGGCGTACTGGCTCCCTTGAGCACTGAGCCTGCCCAAGCTTACCTGGTTGTATGCTCCCCATCGCCCGACCAGTGCGGGGAGGTGGAATAACCCGCACCGGGCTATGTAGGCGAACCGGGGACACCATGCGTAAGGCTGGTGCCATGTAAGCCGGCCCGAGGAGACGCACTGGTGACCAGATGCGTTGGGCCGGCTTTATGACATCCGGCTCAACGCTCAATCTAGCCCGGCCGATACGTGGAGCTGGAATGTACCGAACCGGGCTATGCACACGTACAGGAGACACCATGCGCTCTACTGCGTAACACGGTGTCTGCCCGTACTCTCGCTCTCCACGGTAAGTACAGGGAGTAGGCGCAGGTCTCCTACCTGACTTCGCCACACTCCCTTTAAGGCCCCCCCCAAGAAATTTTTGGGTTGTACTCACGGGCTTCCAGCCTTGCTTCCGTGCTGCCTCCTCATATCGCCTCCTCTCGGCTTTAGCTGCCTCCAGCTCTTCACGAGGGAGGCGATATTCTCCCGGTTGTGCCCAAGGTCCCTTACCATCCAATATCTCCTCCCATGTCCATGAATCCTGTGTAGGTGGGTCCTGTTGCCGCTTGACACGCCGCTTGGTCCTAGATTGGTGGGTAATTCTGTCACGATCGTCTTTGGGTGAGAGAGAGGACCAAGGCGCAGCGCGTGAAAAATACATCTTCTCTTTATTATAAGAAGGTAAACGAAACAAAACAACAAACAGACGACCGTGAAGCTATAAATACAAAATGGTGCTGACACTGACCATTACACACTGACATAGACAATTACCCACAAAAAAGCTAAAGCCTATGGTTGCCTTAAATATGGCTCCCAATCAGAGACAACAATAACCAGCTGTCTCTAATTGAGACCCAATTCAGGCAACCATAGACTTTCCTAGACACCTACACTGAACACTAAACCATCTCCTCTACTAAACCCCCTAAACCATACAACACCCTAGACCAGGGGTGTCAAACTCATTCCACGGAGGGCCTAGTGTCTGCAGGTTTTTGGTTTTTCCTTTCAATAAAGCCCTAGACAACCAGGTGTGGGGAGTTCCTAACTAATTAGTGATGTTAATTCATCAATCAAGTACAAGGGAGGAGCGAAAACCCGCAGACACTCGGCCCCCCGTGGAATGAGTTTGACACCTGTGCCCTAGACAATACAAAAAACACACAAACTTCCCCATGTCACACCCTGACCTAACTAAAATAATAATGAAAACAAAGATAACTAAGGCCAGGGTGTGACAGTTAAGCTGATATATGAAATGGTTGCACATGACAAACAGTGACGAGCACAGTGAAAAATAAGATCCACACGAATTGACATCCATTAGAAAATGGAAATCACTTGCAAACCTCTTGAGCAAAGAGGCAAGCAATGACATGATGTATAAGATGCGCAGGCCGAAAAAGCGTTTGTTGTTGAATTTCTACATTTAATTTAAATACGAGTTTCTATGTTATATTTTTCATTAGGCTACATGTAGCTTACACTGAAATATTATTTGCTGTAGTCACAATGACAAACACACTGAAACACTGATGAAAGGTTTGCGTTACTACCTTAATAGGTATACAGCGTGCAGTAGGATGCTTTGATCAGTTAGTTGATTGACAGGTGTCATTTTGGAGGGGGAGGGTTACACGTTTGTTTTTTTAAATGCTTGTGGAGGGCCAGGTAAAATATATTTTCCTCAGGGAAGGGCCATCCATTTTCATTTCAAAGAGGTTGGATTACCTCCAGGTATCCCTCAATATAAATAACAATCACTCCCTTAGGCGAACCACAGTATTTGATTTGTGTCAACCAGGAAATGGCGGAGCGATTTCTGCATAGTGCATCTTTAATGAATGCATCAAGGGCAGCTTCTGGCTGCTCCTCCTTACACACATTAGATTAACTTAAAAAAATATATATAATATTTAACTAGGCAAGTCAGTTAAGAACAAATTCTTATTTACAATGACAGCCTAGAAACATTGGGTTAACTGCCTTGTTCAGGGGCAGAACGACAGATTTTTACCTTGTCAGCTTGGGGATTCGATCGAGCAACCTTTCGGTTACTGGCCCCACGCTCTAACAACTAGGCTACCTGCCGCCCAAACTTCACCATAGGAATCAAAACATTTTGTATGATCTCTTATACTGTACACTCTTTTAGGCCCAGCCTTTGGAACTTTGGCTTTTCTGGATATAGCCACAATATTATGGTCACTACATCAAATGTGTGTGGATACAGCTTTAGAACAAAGTTCTGCAGCGTTAGCAAAAGTGTGATCAATACACGTGGGTGATATAGGTCCTGTACTGTTTGTAAATACCCTGGTAGGTTGATTGATAACCTGAATCAGATTACAGGCACTGGTTTCAGTAAGAAGCTTCCACTTGAGGGGAAGCTTTGGGCCCTGGACAAAAGCAGTACAGTATCTAGGGAATATGATGCCATTTGGGACACAGATGTAGTCTATAGGCTTGTAGGCCAGTTGTACACGCATTACTACATGCCTTACTACTAGCTACTTGTTCAGTATCAATGACAAACAGCATGTCAGAAAAGCTGTTCTGAGATAAGCATGACGGGTGATCGACCATATCTCCAGCACATGGTTACTGGTGTGTGTAATGTCCAGCTGGCTGTCCAATGACTGACCTCAGTCTCTCCTCTCCTCTATACTCTGTTCTTCCCCAACCCCAGTCATCTGCTCTGCTCTGTCTGTTCTGGGCTGCATCCTAAATGGCACCGTGTTCGCTATATAGTACACTACTTCAAAAGTACCGCACTAAATATGGAATAGGGTGCTATTTGGGATGCTATCCTGCTGTGCTCCCAATTGCCAAGCAGCCAATATTTGCTCCATCAGATCACACATAATTACGGTCCACTCCCTAATCTGTACCAACACACTTGGCATCTGCAGTTTGATGTCGCAGCGGCAGTGTTTTACACAGAACCACATCAAGATCTCCTCAGACGGATACCTGTGTTATTGTGTTCAGCTCTCTCTTTTTCTCTCTCTCGCAAACTTGTTCTCTATCTCTCAAACTAGTTCCCTCCCTACCTCCCTCCAAACCTCTGATACACTCTATTGGCTTACAGTCTTTTTTCCGGCGCATTACCACTTCTCAAATGGCCCTTTAACTCAAGTCAGCATGATGATACTTTTTCAAATGGGAAAGCTATAAAGGCTGCAAATCCAGGGATGTGACTTAACTTTAACATTCATCTGAAGACTGTTATATTTCTAATTAACTAAATATGTTTAATTGTTACCCAATTCAATTAATCATGTAACAATTAACTCATTAGGATCTGGGGCACCACGAGAGCGGTTATTTAAAGAGTTACCATCTCCCGAACTAAACTCGTAGTTGCCCGGTATCTGGTAACGTGTCGTGCAGTCCTGAACAGAACTACAGAACTGATTTCCCTTCCATTCGCTCTTGAAGATGCTTCTTTGAAGATAGGCTTGCCAGCCGTATCGATGGTTCCCCAGTGGGGTGATGAGAGTAGCATAATACGATGGTTTGAGCAGAGCAACAGGATGGTCCTACTTAACCCTTGTGTAGTCTTAACATTCTGTATATTCCACTTGTCTTAAGGGTAAAAAATGACCCGCCTTCACTAAACCCCTAAAATAAAGCAGATTAATTGAATTGTAAACCCCAAATCTATTTTGCATGAAGAAACAACCTGTCTTTCATCACAAACTCTGTGAATATCTGGGTTTTCCTTCTTCACAATGCAGAAAGACTGCATTTAATCAGTGGACACCACTCATTTTTATTACAACACACCAGTCATAATTGTTTTCTTTACTAAAGTAAAGGTTTATTATTATTATTGCTAAAGGTACTGCATAGGTGTAAACATATTTTTTTGGTTGCAAGAAATAGCACTTGTATAGCCTAAGAAAGTAGCCGAAATGTGCAGGAAGTAGTTTTGAATGCATTTTATTGAAGGGAAACAATAACAGTCTTGAACCTTTTTGGCAACATAGTGATATATTCTTATATACTGTACAATTAGGAATTCAACTACAAAATACTAGTCTTCTCCCATTTTTTTTAACCATTGCCCCCACCCACAAGGTGTATAAACAACAACAATAAATAAGAATAAAATAAGATAATAGATACAAAACAAAAACATGAAGAACATAAATCAATCAACTCTAATTAGCACATGTAGGACAGTATGCAAGTGTGTGTGCATGGACTTTGCAGATGTATTTCTCACATGTGCAGCACATAGTATTTGTTTTACAGTCCTTCTTTGAGTGGCAGAATTGGCATCTCCTCCACTTGCCTGCCCCAGCTGCAGCCTCAGGTGGATCAGGACATGATTCAGCCCCCTGAACAGCTTTCACAAGCGCTGCAGAGGCTGCTGTGTGGAGGGGGCAATCCCTTCTTTGAATGTGTGGGGTTACAAGTGCCTTTCCCAGCTGCTCCAGGAACACCCTCCTCTTGTTCCGCTTATCAGGCATCCAGGTAGGGTTGCTCTTGTTCCATATCATGAAGGCATTGTATGAGGACACATCAATGGTGTTATGGAAGATGCCCAGGGGCCAGCGGGCTGTCATCCTTCTGCAGCTGTAAGTTCCAATCACCTTGTCCAGGTTGCCCATGCCTCCTTTGTTGTGGTTGTAGTCCAGAATGATGGCTGGCTTCCTGTCCTCACAATCACTGATCTCAGCCTTTTTGTGCAGTGTGCTCAGGAGGACCACGTTCCTCTTTGGGAGGTAAGAAACCAGAGTGGTGGTGGGGGTGAAGGCAAACTTTGATGAGAAGGCCTCTCTCCTCCTTGTTGTGAGGAGTGCAGTGGGGAGCTCAGGCTTGTTCTTTCTAACTGTGCCAACCATGGTGATCTTCCTCTTCAGGAGCTGCTGGCTGAGTTCATAAGAGGTGAAGAAATTGTCACACGTGACATTGTGCCCCCTCAGTCTATCTGTCACATTAAGCACAACCCGCATCCCCTGGTTCTTCTCCGGGCCTCCACTGGTCAGCTTCCCTGTGTAGACTTGCATCTTCCAAGTGTAGCTGGATTGTGCATCACAGGCCACCCATATATTGATGCCACACTTTGCTGGCTTGCTGGGCATATACTATCGGAAAGGACAGCGACCTTTTGACAAAAGAGATTACTATCAGTAATTATTATCAGTGTCACAAAAAACAATTACATATCAATGATATTACAGCAATATATCATATAATTAACAGTGAAAATCACTTACATTACATATATGAAAATAAAAATGTACCTCTGAATGGAACCAGTTGCTCATCCACTGTTACCTCAGGCCCAGGGTTGTAGAGGCATGACAAACGCTCCACCCACTTCTCCCAGACCTCTCCTATGGCCGCCAGTTTGTATCTCACATGTCTTGCAGGTCTTGACTCACGGTTATCAAATCGTAGCATTCTTGAGAAAGTGTGAAAGACTTTCAGTGGCATCGTGGCACGGAAATCGCCCTTCCACTCTCTGCATCTCAGAGTCTACATGTAGCCTCGTCTCGGGACCTATACACACCTGCTAAGATTAGCAGCCCTATGTAGGCACGCAGGTCAATCTCATCCATCCTTTTCCAGTTGTCTCCATATTTACGGAAACCCTCCATATTTTTCATCTCGTGGATGATTTTTTCTATGGATGGTGTGATGAACATGTAGAATGTTGAGGCGATGTCCTGGGCATGGGCAACTGCATGTCTTGTGGGCCCTGGGGTCATCCTTATGAAATGTTGTGCTGCCATCCTGCCCTGGTTGTCATATGGTGACAAGGACCTTGTTATTTTGCTGTTCTTTGACAAAAATGTATCTTTCAGCTTGGGGGATTTCTTCTTAATCTGAAGATGAGGCATTGTTCTCTGGGCTGTATTCTTCCCCATCTTCTTCTTCAGATACCTCCTCCTCTTCTAAATCATTCTTCTCTTGTTCCTCCTGGACATCTGAAAAAAATCTGATCTACGAGCTGTTGGGCACTGAAATGTGCACTCATGGCTCTGACTGCATTCCCCATTAGTAAACAATGCTTTCTTCAAGAAATGTTTATTTTGTCTGAAATTGTTTTTATTTTGTCTGTGAATTTGAGTCATGTGTGGGGTCGTGGAGGGGAGATGCTGCACATGCACAAGGAAATTTTTGCTTTGTCTGAGTTCAATCAGTAGCACACATAATCTCAATTTCGCATTGTGTGTGTGTGTGTGTGTGTGTGTGTGTGTGTGTGTGTGTGTGTGTGTGTGTGTGTGTGTGTGTGTGTGTGTGTGTGTGTGTGTGTGTGTGTGTGTGTGTGTGTGTGTGTCTTTGTGGTGTGTAAAATATTTTATAACTGCCGGGTCAAAAATGACACTAAGACAATCTTTGTACCCTGGTGGTGTACAGCTTTCATGGAAATATGAACAAAGGCGATGTTTCACTTTTTCTAATGTTGGGGTCACTCAAGGAAAAGTCACAACATTTAAAGTTGAAAAAATATAATTTGGGGGGGTTCTCTCTGCTGTTAAACATAGTGGTGGGTCATTTTTGACCCGTAAGACAACACAAGGGTTAAATTCGCTTTCAAAGATACTTTCTTTAGAACAGCTATCGTCTCCACCTCGTGTTGAGATTCAAAGTTCAAACCATTTTAAACGCGCAGCTGCTGCTTCACACATTTCTTGCATAATGTGTTTTTTTCTTAACCCATCATTTATACCTTTTGCTCGAAAGGGGCGGCTCCAGCAGGCTGGCACGCTCCCGGACCTCACTCCGGGGCGGTGATTACTCACTGTGCAAAGTCATGGAAAATAATTATCTCTTATAACTTCTCAAATCACATCCCTCTCTTAACAAAAACAATTGAATCATTTTTCATATTACATGCACAACGCATCGTATGGAAACTTCATATATGCAGTGGGTATACTTTCTAAGTTACAGTATTTCCTTTATACATTTTTTTAATGACGTCACAAAATTACAAACAAAATTACATTAGTGTTCTATAGATCATCTCTAACCATTCCCCACATTATATGTTAGATATATTGTTCCAGAATTAGCTTTTGAACGTGTTAGAGTTTCAGCGGGAAAAGGTCTGTTGAGACAAAGCACATTCCTTTGTTGAATTTGGAGAGCACAGGCTTGGATCTTCTCCGTTGATTTACAACAGGACGTGAGTTGTTAATCCCCACTAGTTCTTTCCTTCCCCCTCTACAGGTGAGTGGGGGTCTGATTGAAGTTATTCAATGCAAACCTGATCTGACCTATTTGGATTCTCATGGTCAGTTATGACTCCAGGCATGCAGGCAGGCGCGCACGCACGCACACACACACACACACACACACACACACACACACACACACACACACACACACACACACACACACACACACACACACACACACACACACACACACACACACACACACACACACACACACACACACACACACACTGGAGTAGGACAAGATGTAGGGCTACATGACTTGCCACAGGGAGTTTATGTCCTCCACTCACAGTAGTTACCTAAACTACTAACGTGTTCACGTTCTTAATGCAGTGGAACATATCACTTTTAAAGGAGTGATATGTAGAAATCCCCTCCACCATTTCATGGTTGCTAAATGTCGAATAGTTTGCCTAACAAAACAAGCGATGTACAGTGCATTCGGGAAAGTTCAGACCCCCTGACTTTTTCCACATTTTGTTACATTACAGCCTTATTCTAAAATTGATTAAACTAATATTTTCCCTCATCAATCTACACAATACCACAGAATGACAAATTGAAAAAAGTTTTTTTAGAAATGTTTGCAAATCTATTAAAAATAAAAAAACAGAAATACCTTATTTATATAAGAATTCAGACTCTTTGCTATGACACTCGAAATTGAGCTGAGGTGCATCCTGTTTCCATTTATCATCCTTGAGAAGTTTCTACAACTTGATTGGAGTCCACCTGTGGTAAATTCAATTGATTGGACATTATTTGGAAAGGCACACACCTGTCTATATAAGGTGTGTGCAAAAACCAAGCCATGAGGTCGAAGGAACTGTCCGTAGAGCTCCAAGACAGGATTGTGTCAAGGCACAGTTCTATGGAAGCGTCCCACAAATGTATTGAAGGTCCCCAGGAACACAGTCGGTCCATCAATCTTAAATGGAACCATCAAGACTTTTCCTAGAGCTGGCTGCTAGGCCAAAATGAGCAATCGGGGGAGAAGAGCCTTGGTCAGTGAGGTGACCAAGAACCCGATGGTCACTGTGCTCCAGAGTTCCCCTGTGGAGATGTGAGAACATTCCAGGAGGACCAACATCTCTGCAGCACTCCAACAAATCAGGCCTTTATGGTAGAGTGGCCAGACGGAATCCACTCCTCAGCAAAAGTCACATGACAGCCTGCTTGTAGTTTGCCAAAAGGCACCTAAAGGACTCTCAGACCATGAGAAACAAGATTCTCTGGACTGATGAACCCAAGACTGAATTCTTTGGCCTGAATGCCAAGCGTCACGTCTGGAGGAAACCTGGCACCATCCCTACGGTGATAAAAGTCACCTTGTCCGAGAGAGATTTACAATTGAAGTCGGAAATTTACATACACCGGAGCCAAACACATTTAAACTCAGTTTTTCACAATTCCTGACATTTAATCCGAGTAAAAATTCCCTGTCTTAGGTCAGTTAGGATCATCACTTTATTTTAAGAATGTGAAATGTCAGAATAATAGTAGAGAGAATGATTTATTTCAGCTTTTATTTCCTTCATCACATTCCCAGTGGGTCAGAAGTTTACATACACTCAATTAGTATTTGGTAGCATTGCCTTTAAATTGTTTAACTTGGGTCAAACGTTTCGGGTAGCCTTCCACAAGCTTCCCACAATAAGTTGGGTGACTTTTGGCCCATTCCTCCTGACAGAGCTGGTGTAACTGAGTCAAGTTTGTAGGCCTCCTTGCTCGCACAAGCTTTTTCAGTTCTGCCCACAAATTTTCTATAGGATTGAGGTCAGGGCTTTGTGATGGCCACTCCAATACCTTGACTTTGTTGTCCTTAAGCAATTTTGCCACAACTTTAGAAGTATGCTTGGGGTCATTATCCATTTGGAACACCCATTTGTGACCAAGCTTTAACTTCCTGACTGATGTCTTGAGATGTTGCTACAATATATCCACATAATTTTCCTGCCTCATGATGCCACCTATTTTGTGAAGTACACCAGTCTCTCCTGCAACAAAGCACCCCCACAACATGATGCTGCCACCCCCATGCTTCATGGTTGGGATGGTGTCCTTCGGCTTGCAAGCCTCCCCCTTTTCCCTCCAAACATAACGATGGTCAATATGGCTAAACAGTTATATTTTTGTTTCATCAGACCAGAGGACATTTCTCCAAAAAGTACGATCTTTGTCCCCATGTGCATTTCAAAACCGTAGTCTGGCTTTTTTATGGTGGATTTGGAGCAGTGGCTTCTTCCTTGCTGAGCGGCCTTTCAGGTTATGTCGATATAGGACTCGTTTTACTCTGGATATAGATACTTTTGTACCTGTTTCCTCCAGCATCTTCACAAGGTCCTTTGTTGTTGTTCTGGGATTGATTCGCACTTTTCGCACCAAAGTACGTTCATCTCTAGGAGACAGAACGCGTCTCCTTCCTGAGCGGTATGATGGCTGGGTGGTCCCATGGTGTTTATACTTGCGTACTATTGTTTGTACAGATGAACGTGGTACCTTCAGGAGTTTGGAAATTGCTCCCAAGGATGAACCAGACTTGTGGAGGTCTACAATTTTTTTTTTTGAGGCGTTGGCTGATTTCTTTGGATTTTACCATGATGTCAAGCAAAGAGGCACTAAGTTAGGCCTTGAAATATTTCCACAGGTACACCTCCAATTGACTCAAATGATGTCAATTAGCCAATCAGAAGCTTCTAAAACTGTGACATACTTTTCTGGAATTTTCCATGCTGTTTAAAGGCACAGTCAACTTTGTGTATGTAAACTTCTGACCCACTGGAATTGTGATACAGTGAATTATAAGTGAAATAATCTGTCTGTAAACAATTGTTGGAAAAATGACTTGTGTCATGCACAAAGTAGATGTCCTAACCGACTTGCCAAAACTATAGTTTGTTAACAAAAATGTGTTTTAATGACTCCAACCTAAGAGTATGTAAACATCCGACTTCAACTGCACATGGTTATCAAAACATCATGCCAGGGTAAGCCTACACGAAACACAGCCCTTATTTTAAGGGTTTCTAAAATCCCTATGTGAAAAATTAATGGTGGAAAAAAGATTGGAAACATTATCCTGTTTGACCGCTAGGTTTTATGGGTATTATGACACCTCCGCTGTGAAGCTCTATATTTGTACTTTAGCCATGATCATTTTCTGAAATCTTCATCTGTTCTGAATTGTCACACATATTCCAACTTTTAACATCACTCAAATTAACGGACTCATGATCGGACTAAAGATTCTTCTGAACATGTTTTTTTTTCTCCAGTACTTTGTTCGGCAAAGTGCATCCTAACACAATTTGCACTACATCTAACACTTTACCAGAATCTACTAGCTACACAGTACACAGCAGCAGTCTCCTCTCCTGCAGAGTCCTGTTGCTAGCCTAATGTTTAATCTGGTGGTGTTGCAAATGGCACCCTATTCCCTTTATAGTGCACTACTTGGTCTGCCCTACCCTAGTCAAAAGTCATACAATATAAATGTAATATGGTGCCATTTTGGATGCAACCAGAGGTATGTTCTGGTGGCAGCTGTGTCCCTACTTTACCATACTCTACCTCTCTGAACTCACTAAACTCTCCAGCTAGCTACCTAAAAGCTGTTTTAAGCCTCACAGCCAACCCCATAGGATTACTGCTGTATAATGCATTCCAATTCAGACACTCACACAGTGCTTGAAGTGGACTGAAATAGATGCTCATTTTGGGTGTCTGTCCAAATGTTATTTTGGTGCCAGTGCTCGTCATATTTTGAAGCCATTATTCTATAAAAGGTGCCAGTACTCAAGCAGTATAATATTTGAGGTAAAGGTACTCTGTGTGTATTGGCCCAATTCAAGCACTGCATACAGTACGGCCTCGGAAGTTCCACACACCAATACTACCACACACAGAATGGAGCATTTTCTCTCTTCTCAATCTTCCGCAGCATAGCCAGAGTTGGTTTGAATATGGCTGGCAGAGAGTAAACAAGTTCAGCACTTTTTATCTCCCAACAAACACGTTTCCTTCCTTCTTTGGAGTATAAACTCTTATAATCTCAGGGCCAACATCTGGTGTGCCACCAAATATCATTAAATGTTCTGAACCGTGTAGAAAAAAAAAGTCATGGCTACTGGAGAGCTGCTGAGGCGACAGACACAAAGAGCGCATAGCTGATTCAGCCCCAATCTTACTCTTTCCCCCAGTCTCTCTCCCGTCCCTCTCTCCATCTCCATCTCTGCTTCCCACTCCATGTCTGACTTCTTCTATCCTTCATTATCCTCCCCCTCTCTCTTCTCTTCCTCCATCTCTCCCTCTCTGTCCGATCTGACAGACACCCACACCCCAATGTGTTCCCGTCCATGCGGGTCATAACTGGGGTTACAGCAAGGTTGTTGCCGTCTAATGCAATGTTTTGTCAGAAAGGTCAAAGTTCAATGAAAATACCTCGTGTATTGGTCTGAATAATGATGACAGTCGGGGCCAGCCTTGACAGACCTGATCATGGCAAAACATACCAACGGCATCCTACTGTGACACTTTCAGTATTTTGAAAGTTCTATATCTTGAAATCTTGATTGCTGACGTGCAAAACATTTTGGGACTGTATCAACAGTGGCTCTTATGCTTTAAAGTATCGGTACTGCAACCCAACCTTCAGATCAGAATGTGCATCTTTTCTCTTGCTTGCAAAAACGTGCCCTGGGAACGTTTTCATCATGAGGTTGGGTTGCAGTATAGTTATAAAGCAGATATAAATTAACTCACCCACTTTATTGTCTCCTCTTCCACATAATGTCTCGCCAGTCCTTAAATCCAAGCCCGTTGTCCTCCATGCAAGCGGGCAGGTCTTTAATAAAAACAGAACAGGAGAGAGAGAAAAACAATGTTGAGAGCCATAAAAAAATAGAACAAATAAATAACAGTTTTGTTTTAAAGGCAATTACACTGCTCACGGAATACGAAAATAAGAGACTTAACTCTCAAACCAGAAATGCTTGGTTGGAGAGACATTCAATACTGTAACGTATTCAGCTAAGATGAGTTTCGCTAAAAGATCAAACCTGCGCTGTCTCAGTTCTCATCCCAAACGTGGTCCTTTGGGAAGCCGTGAGATATAGCATGAAAGAGAGAACATGCACGGAATCCGCCCCCGCCCCCAAAAAAGGTGAAGATAGAGCAAGCATTTAATTTTAAGCCTATTTGTGCTCCTTGAAATATATTTGGCTGAGGGGTCCTGCAGTCTCTTTTTGAGGAACTGCACTCAGTCCCAAATGTCATCAAATCAAAAATCAAATCAAATTTCATGTCACATGCGTCGAATACAACAGGTGTAGACCTTACAGTGACATGCTTACTTACAAGCCCTTAACCAACAATGCAGTTTTAATTGTCAATATGGGGGCGCTGTTTTCACTTTGTAAAAAATCGTTCCCAAATTAAACTGCCTCGTACTCAATTCTTGCTCGTACAATATGCATATTATTATTACTATTGGATAGTAATCACTCTCTAATTTCTAAAACCGTTTGAATTATATCTGTGTGTAAAACAGAACTCATTTTACAGCAAACTTCCTGTCAGGAAGTGAGAAATCTGAAATCGAGGGCTCTGTTCCAGGGTCAGTTTATAAATTTGCATGGAATCTATGGGTCTACATGCACTGCATACGCCTTCCCCTAGATGTCAGTAGGCAGTGAGAATTGGAATGGGGTGTCTAGCTAGATCTGAGGCCGAACAAGAGCTCTTGGAACCGTGGGTGTAGTCTTTTCACCGTTCGTCTTGGCGCGAGACAGACTGAAAAGCTGTCGTTATAGGCCTTAGATATATCCGGCTCTGATTTTATTCGATATATGTGTTAAAAACATCATAAACTAGTTATATTAAACCGACTTATAGCAGTTTATATCAGTTGATTGCGATTTTCTGGAATTTCTTTGTCTTGCGTTATGGTGCGTTGGACACTGCTGCGCCACATGGCTAGGTTTGGCTGCTAATTCTACAGATGAAGAGGGCATTCTACAACCAAACAACGATTATTCTGGACAAAGGACAACGTGTACAAGATTCTGATGGAAGCTCATCAAATAGTAGGAACCATTTATGATATTATTTCGTATTTCTGTCGAAAAATGTTTAGACTATATTCTGCCCAGATTTCGGGCGCTGTTTCGCTGTAACGTAAGCTGTATGTCGTAATAAGTTATTTATTTTTTTAAATCTAACACAGCGGTTGCATTAAGAACTAGTGTATCTTTCATTTGCTGTCCAACCTGTATTTTTTAGTAAAGTATATGATTAGTTATTTGATTAGATGATGTGAGTGTCAGAAATATATCCGGATTATTTTGGGCAGTTTGGCTAGTATTCACATTGTTCAACCACGAATTGTACCGCTAAATATGCACATTTTCGAACAAACTATATATGTATTGTGTAATATGATGTTACAGGACTGTCATCTGATGAAGTTTGAGAAGGTTAGTGAAAAAATTAATATATTTTGCTGGTTTATTTGCTATCGCTAACGTTCCTTGATTGAATGCGGCTGTGTGGTAGGCTATTGTAGTAAGCTAATATAATGCTATATTGTGTTTTCGCTGTAAAACACTTAAAAAATCTGAAATATTGGCTGGATTCACAAGATGTTTGTCTTTCATTTGCTGTACACTGTGTATTTTTCATAAATGATTTATGATGAGTATTTAGGTAATTCACGTTGGTCTCTGTAGTTATTCTAGCTGCTTTGGTGAGATTTTGTGATGGTGGCTGCAATGTAAAACTATGATTTATACCTGAAATATGCACATTTTTCGAACAAAACATATGCTATACAATAAATATGTTATCAGACTGTCATCTGATGAAGTTGTTTCTTGGTTAGTGACTATTTATATCTTTATTTGGTCGAATTTGTGATAGCTACCTATGCAGTAAAAAAAATGGTGGAAATATGCGGTTGGGTCTTTTGCTATCGTGGTTAGCTAATAGAAATACATATTGTGTTTTCCCTGTAAAACATTTTAAAAATCGGAAATGATGGCTGGATTCACAAGATGTGTATCTTTCATCTGGTGTCTTGGACTTGTGATTTCATGATATTTAGATGCTAGTATTTACTTGTGGCGCTATGCTAGGCTATGCTAGTCAGCTTTTTTACTGATGAGGGTGCTCCCGGATCCGGGATGGTGACTCGTGAGAAGTTTTAAGAAAACACCAAAAAAGCGTAACAGATAAGAATGACAAATGATTAAAGAGCAGCAGTAAATAACAATAGCAGGGCTATATACAGGGGGTACCGGTACAGAGTCACTGTGCAGGGGCACCCGTATCGAGGTAAAATGAACATGTAGGTAGAGTTATTAAAGTGACTATGCATAGATAATAACAGAGAGTAGCAGAAGTGTTCCAAAGGGGGGAGGGGCAATGCAAATAGTCTGGGTAGCCATTTGATTAGTTGTTCAGGAGTCTTATGGTTTGGAGGTAGAAGCTATTTAGGAGCCTCTTGGACCTAGACGTGGCGCTCCGGTACCGCTTGCCGTGGGGTAGCAGAGAGAACAGTCTATGACTAGGGTGGCAGGAGTCTTTGACAATTCTTAGGGCCTTCCTCTGACACTGCCTGGTATGGAGGTCCTGGATGGCAGGAAGCTTGGCCCCGGTGATCTACTGGGCCATACACACTACCCTCTGTAGTGTTTTGTGGTTGGAGGCTGAGCAGTTGCCAGTTGGTGTGCTTGGACCATGTTAGTTTGTTGGTGATGTGGACGCCAAGGATCTTGAAGCTCTCAACCTGCTCCGCTACAGCCACGTCGATGAGAACGGGGGCGTGCTCGGACCTCCTTTTCCTGTAGTCCACAATCATCTCCTTCGTCTTGATCACGTTGAGGGATAGGTTGATGTCCTTGCACCACACGGTCAGAACTCTGACCTTCTCCCTTCCACTGTTGTGTCATCAGCAAATTTAATGACGGTGTTGGAGTCGTGCCTGGCCGTGCAGTCATGAGTGAACAGGGATTACAGGAGGGGACTGAGCAAGCACCCCTGAGGGGCCCCCGTGTTGAGGATCAGCGTGGCGGATGTGTTGTTTGCTACCCTTACCACCTGGGGGCGGAGGGAGGTGTTTAGTCCCAGGGTCCTTAGCTTAGTGACGAGCTTTGAGGGCACTATGGTGTTGAATGCTGAGCTGTTGTCAGTGAATAGCATTCTCACATAGCTGTTCCTTTTGTCCAGGTGTGAAAGGGCAGTATGTGCAATAGAGTGCAATAGAGATTGCATCATCTGTGGATCTATTGGGGCGGTATGCAAATTGGAGTGGGTCTAGGGTTTCTGGGATAATAGTGCGGATGTGAGCCATGACCAGCCTTTCAAAGTATTTCATGGCTATTGACGTGAGTGCTATAGGTCGGTAGTCACTTAGGCAGGTTACCTTAGTGTTCTTGGGCACAGGGACTATGGTATTCTCCTCTCCCCTTCCATATTTAGTGCACTACGTTTAACCAGGGCTCTGATCAAAAGTAGTTCCCTATAAAAGGAATAGGGTGCCATTTGAGATGCAGTCTCAGAGATGCAGACTAATTTTCTACAGGCTGTGACTTCTTTAGTTTTGAGCAGTAAAGCAGACTGCCATTACCTAACTGCCATTCAATAGAAGACACGGCAATAAAATACTGTACAACATTCCTCATCAGTAGGAAAGCATATGCAAAGAGTGTGAGGAACGGCCTTAAAAGTGGGAAATCATCCTTTAATTAAATCTTAGATACAAGGAGAGGAAATGTGGGGGGAGAAGGGGATTGTGACAGGGGTATGGGGAGGGTCTGGCTGTGACAATGCTGGCTATTAGTAGTGCTCCTTGAGTGTGCCTCTCCTCTGCTCTCCTCTCCTCTGCCCTGCCCTCCTCTGCACTCCTCTCCCTGGTGTCTGATGCACCATGTCTGGGAGAAGACAATGTGGAAATGACAGACCCACACAATACCCTGAATCACCAGGGAAATCACATCCATGCACTCGAACACTCACCCCCTGATTAAAGTCCACCCGTCACCTGCCGGAACAGTGATGTGTGCATGCATTCGTGTCCGAGTGTACGTTTCAGTTTCATCCAATCCCAGAACAAATGTGACATGCTGATTAAACTGCCAGTGACTCTTTAAACTGTAATTATATCTCTTTCTCTGATCCTGTGCCCCCCCCCCCGCAGACTCATTTCCCTTCCCACTATGGCCCTCTTCATTACATCACTTGTACTGGGCTAAGCATTGAGGTGGCACTGCGTACATCCCAAATGGCACCCTCTTCCCTATATAGTGCACTACCTTTGACGCACATTATAGGGGATCGGGTGCTATTTGGGATGCAGACAGGTGTTAGAAGGGGATGGGCTTCAAATCTGCAACCCTCATCCCCCCCCCCCAATACACATACATTCACACACCTCCTGGAGCCAAATTAATACTTGTCAGTGAGTGTATGGATTTCACATTAGAGTGTGTGAATTAATTACGTGTGCCCTTCAGAGGTCTGCTACACCAGTTTGGGGGCTGACAGCTCCAGACCAAAACTCAAAGCCCTGCATTTACATTACAAATATACTCTTTCTCTACTGTACATGATGGCTCAGTGCTGTACTCATTAGTAAGACTCAACAGATGTTGACCTTCATGTCATAGTTTCCGTAGTTTCAACGGTTTGAGTAAAGTTTGGTTGATTAAACACTGATGTGACTTCACACTGTTCGCCATTTTTGTAATTTTATCAGTAACTTACTGAATTAATCAACAGTATGATACTGTATGAACTGAATACAGTATATTACTGAATACAGACCCCACCCCTTCCCCTCCCCCAACACATACACATTGTGGCTTGACGGACTGACAGATTTTTCAGATTCATTTTTGATTGTTTTTGTTTGGATGAACATATGGTTTGCCTAATTTGAATTGATGACTTATTGCTTTAACTGTTTATTATTTGGATTTTTTAAATTAATTATGGATTCAATTGTAACTTTTTTGAACATTCTAAACTATAATGATTTTTGGAAAAAAAACTAATAAATTGACCTTTAATGGTTGAGTGGCTAGCCTTTTGATCTGTTTTGCCCTGTAGTTAGTGATGGGGAAACGAAGCTTCCTAAAGCATTGAGCAGTTCCAGCCAATTGTGTCAAAAATAGGTTCATTACTCGAGGCTTTGATCAACACTAGTGGCACCTTCATGACCTGGCCACTGTAAATTGGTATAGAATCAGCTTGATCCCCTCTGTCGAGGATGCTTTGAACTTACTTTTTATATTTTCAGTGGTATTATTAACAAACATGACCACATAAAGACTGGTTCAGCCACTGGTTCGACTGTGATCTGGTAGAGTTACTCTACCATTTGGCGAAAGACAATTACTCCAGCTGACTAGCTATCGTTCAGGCAAATGAGGCTATCCGGAAGGCCAGTTAGTTCCTTTAAGGAGCAGTTCTCTTTCTGTGGGTCTAACCCCAAGACGTTCTGGACAACGGTGAAAGACCTGGAGAATAAACCCTCCTCCTCACAGCTGCCCATGTCCATTAATGTTGATGATGTGGTTGTTACTGACAAGGAGCGCATGGCTGAGCTCTTTAATCATCACTTCATTAAGTCAGGATTCCTATTTGACTAAGCCATACCTCCTTGCCCGTCCAACACTTCCTTATCTCCCAGCCCTCCTAATGCGACTAGCCCTGATACCCTGACTACCCTGACTACTACTCGCGTCGCATGCGCGAGCGTTGCAAAATAAATTTAGCAATATATGTTATTCAATTATTGCACCCACACTGCTCATGCGCGCCAACGAGCGTCTGTGTTGCCAAGGGCTAAAATAGAAGTCATTCCTATTTCTGACGCAGATCGCGCTGCAAGTCCTGCCTCTCCCATCTCCACATTGGTTTATAGAAGCAGGTACCCACGTGCCATCTCCTCATTGGTTATACCCACATGGGTGATTGAAAGACGAACTGTTTTGCCGGTTGTCATGGTAATACTATGAAAGTGTAGATGCCAATCACCATATAAGTTCAAAGAAGAAAAAGCCTGGGAGGAGAGATGACTAGAAACGATTCGGTTGACCGTTTTATGTGTGGATTAATTGTCGTAGAGGACCTTGTGCATTTCAGGTAAAATAACAACTCAATGTTTATATCCCAGCAACAGCAAGCTAGCTAAATAGGACAAATTAGCTAGCAAGTGCAAGCTAACTAGCTAAATTGCCATACATGTTTAATGCTTTTCGACCTGTACCCAAAATAATGTCAATTGGTTCAGAGTTTTTGATATTTTAACCTGCATGTCGTGATCGCGTTTGGTGTGGGGGACAAAATAAATTTATGCACGATAGCGCACGCGTGCAGCCGGTTTGGGTTCCGTGTGATGCTCCTCCCTCTTTTCCTCCTGCCCCGCTACACAGTTTCTCCTTAAACTTGACCCCAAAAATCCATCTGGGTCAGATGGTTTAAATTCTTTCTTCTTTAAGGTTGCTGCCCCTATCATCACAGAGCCTATCACTGACATTTTTAACCTGTTTCCCCTCTCTGGGGAGGTTCCTATTGCTTTTGAAGGCAGCCACGGTGTGTCCTTAAATTTAAAGGGGAGATCAAGCTGATCCTAACTGTTATAGCCACATTTATATCTTGCCCTGTTTATCAAAAGTGTTGGGAAAACATAGTCAATAATCAACTGACTGGCTTTCTTGATGTCTATAGTAATCTCTCTGGTATGCAATCTGGTTTCCGCCCAGGTTATGGATGTGTCCCTGCAACCTTAAAGGTCCTAAATGTCATCATTGCCCTTGATTCTAAGCAATGTTGTGCTGCTATTTTTATTGACTTGGCCAAAGCTTTTGATACGGTAGACCATTCCATTTTTGTGGGTCGGATAAGGAGTAGTGGTGTCTCCAAGGGGCGTTTGGCCTGGTTTGCTAACTACCCCTCTCAAAAAGGGCAGTATATGAAGTCCGAACATCTGCTTTCTCAACCACTGCCTGTCACCAAGGGAGTACCCCAAGGCTCGATCCTAGGCCCCACGCTCTTCTCAATTTACATCAACAACATAGCACAAGTAGTAGGAAACTCGCTCACCCCTTTATATGCAGATGATACAGTCTTATACTCAGCTGGCCCCTCTACAACAAAGTTTTCTTTGTGTCCATCAAGCTTTCTCTACCCACATCAAAATGGTACAGTACAATTCTTTATATGATTAAACCACTGATTTGACGTTGCTGACTCTTCTCATCTGCAGTTAAAATAGACTTACAGGACTGGTGCACTGGATTCTTAATGTCATCCTATTTTAATCACCAAAGATTTATACAAATCTGGAATTATTTTAATCACCAGATATTTGGATATATTTAGAATGAGATTTTTGTTTTGGCATTTTCTCCATGTAGAGTTATGCAGTATTCGTCTCTGTTTGACAGTGTAATATTAGCGCATCATAGTACTCATTTTGTCCCATCACCCTGTGAGTTTTGTCAATAAGTTTATTGAGTTTTTCCAATGGTTGACATCATTTTCACTGATGGGATAAGGTCTTATAGAAAATGCCCCCCTTGGTGAGGGGGTCTGTAAAGACAGACAGTGAGTTTCCAAAGTAGTGCAATGTCAGTCTAATCTGCATCCCAAATTACAGCCTATACCATACTTAGTGCACCATAGCCCTGGTCAAAAGTAGTGGACTAAATAGGGAATAGGGTGCCATTTGGGGCTAACTCTAAAATGAACTTACTGGGTCTTACTGATTCATCATAGAAGAGGGTCTGTCTGTGGAGAAGCTTGTTGGAACGGCCAGAGGCTAAATCTAAATCCCCCTTTTCTGTCAATAATTCTCTGCTTTTTCACAGCCTTGCTAATCCTCTTTCTGACTCGCCTCTTTTCATCACCACAACAGCTGCCTCAAACAATCAGGCAAAAGCAGTCATGCCATGTGTGTGTGTGTGTGTGCGTGTCAGACTATCTTCATATCGCAATATTTTGATCTATACTGAACAAAAAAGAAAATGTTAACATGTAAAGTGTTGGTTCCATGTTTCATGAGCTGAAATAAGATCCCAAATAACATTTCCCATACGCACAAAAAGCTTATTTCTCTCAAATTTGTTTACATCCTTGTTAATGAGCATTTATCCTTGCCAAGATAATCCATCTACCTGACAGGTGTGGCATATCAAGAAGCTGATTAAACAGCATGATCACTACACAGGTGCACTTGTGCTGGGACACTAAAATGTGCATTTCTTTCACACAACAAAATGCCACAGATGTCTCAAGTTTTGAGGGAGCGTGCAATTGGCATGCTGACTGCATGAATGTCCACCAAAGCTGTTGCCAGATAATTGACTGTTCATTTCTCTACCATAAGCCGCCTCCAACGTCATTTTAGAGAATTTGGCAGTACGTCCAACCAGCCTCACAACCGCAGACCACTTGAAACCACGCCAGCCCAGGATCTCCACATCCTTTACCTGCGGGATCGTCTGAGACCAGCCACCCGGACATCTGATGAAACTGAGGAGTATTTATGTCCGTATTAAAGCCTTTTGGGGGGAAACTAATTCTGATTGGCTGGACCTGGCTCCCAAGTGGGTGGTCCTATGCCCTCCCAGGCCCAACCATGGCTGAAACCCTGCCCAGTCATGTGAAATCCATAGATTAGGGCCTAATTCATTTCTGTCAATTAACTGATTTTGTTATATGAACTGTAACTTATTAAAATCATTCAAATTGTTGCATGTTGAATTTATATTTTTGTTCAGTATAGATGTGGGTCAGTACGCAGCAGACAGAGAGGAAGACAGTAGTGAAACACAGAGGGACATTGACAAGTAAACAGAATGATAAGTGTGCTCAGCGCCCCCTTAATTCATAGCAAATTGACTTACAGTACTCCAGCATAGACCATAACATTAAAGCCCTCGAAAGTCAAGATATCCCATAGTATGGGAACATAATAAAATGCACTGTAAACAAATCCTGAAGTTTGAATAATGGATCTGAGCCCATAGCTGTACAGTGTGGAGATTATGCATGGAGCTAGGCAGCCAGAAAAGCAGGGAGGCAGGCTTAGGCCTGGTTGTGCTGACTCAGTGTTGGTGTAGTATAGCTGGGGCTTGGGGGGTTAATGCAGCTGGGGGCAAAGGTCTGATCCAGGTCCCACCGGTAGCCATCAAGACTTTAAAGAGTCCAAACGGCCATCTCCACTCGGCTCAGACTCACTGGGCAGCCCAGAAGTCCCAGCTCACAGGTCAAATTTATGTCATCTTTTATGAATCGCGCTTGCATTGATTGTGCCTGAATAGATTCATGAATACAGCCCTAATTCCGTATCACACCGAAACATATGCTTATTTTTTCAAAGGCAGTGATTTCCCGACTTTTATGTAAAGCGTTTTTTTCTCTCTCTCCTCCTCTCCCCTACCATTCTCTCCTCTCTCTTTTCTTGCCTTCAATCTCTCACTCTCATTTTGCATAGAGGGTCACAGTCATTTTCCCTTCAGATAGATTTCAATTTTTTTGCATAGTGATGAATTATTCAAAGTCCTGCACATGTGAGCGCTGCAATCAACTAACAGGAAGGAGCAGTACACGGAGAGTGACTTCCGAAACTTAAGTCTCAAAAGATTTTTGTCTGCCACCTACAATTTATTTCGGATTAGATACCATAGTGCAACACATTGTAATTGGCTAGGCCTATAGAATGCCTCAATAGAACTACACTACAAAAGGTGAATGGCCACCATTTTTTGTGCATTTACTATGTTACATATTCACTTGCAAAAGTGCTATTGGTTTTTTCCATTCATGTATTTCCCAGTTTGTTTATTAATTTATGAATACACATGTTGATCCTTTTAATGATTCCCTCTCACTAGTCTCTATTTCCGTTCTTGTCTTTAAGTGTTGTGTGTGTTAGGCACCCCAGCAGAGCGTGAAATTCAGATCCTCCCCTACAGTGGCGCGCTGACGCTGGGTGACAGAAGAGAGACAGAACACGGGAGAGGAATCTCATCTGTCTGAGTCTCTGTCACTCTCGACTCAAAACACTGTGTTTACATCTTCACATAAAGTATAGCTACTGCTAACGGCTGCTACTACTGCTATATAGTGTAGTAGGCTATGAATAGGGTTGCAAAGGGTCGGAAACTTTCCAGAAAATTTCCGTAAATTTTCCATGGGAAGTTAAGCCCGGGGATTTGGGGAATTTTGCTTAAATTCATTAAAAAAAGTTTGCTTATGACAGTGAACCGTTTTTGTGGGATACACATAAGGCAATTCTAAGTCTTGTGGCATATTTTGGTTAAACTATACCCAATTCAATGGAATTGCAACCCTCTGCATGCACAATGCATTCTTCCATCACATGTGCAGTGCACTCTTCCATCACATGTACAGCTGATTCTCAAGATCTGGGACGGTATTGAGATGCTATTGAGCCCACACTACTACACTGTCTGAGCCAAGGACTACATGCTTTCTAAGTTTTGATTACAATACTGAGTGGGGTGAATATATTTTATATGACATACATGATTGTTTGTTAACTAGTAAATAATAGACTACAGCAAAGTGTGTATAAATCATTTTTAACTTGGTAACAATTTCTGCTAGTTAGATTTTGCTACCATGTCTGTTTTAGCTTGCTTGAGCCTGCTAACTGAGGAGTGTTAATTCACCTGTTTCCATACAGGTTCCATTTTTAAACATTTATCTTACAAAGGAGTTGTTTAATCTAACTGCTTAACTATTTATCTGTACATGGAATTGTATTTTTTTTATAATTCCCCCTAATTTTTACAGGAAAATGCCACGGGCACTATCTGATGTGTGGACACATTTCCATGCAGCTAATGTAGAAGGAAAAGCTGTGTAAAGTTGCAAATACTGTGCAAAATTATATGTGAAGAATGCAACAAGCAACCTCTGACAAAAGTCCCTCTACTTCTATTCGAGGTGAAAATTATGAATCAGACACCTTATCGATAGCAACAGCTCATGGTCCTCCTGGAATCAGAAGTTATTTTGACTCAATGGAGGAACGTAGTCATAGAAATGCTGATGAATGTCCTGCTCGAGCTGTGTATGCAACTGGTTCACCTCTGATGCTCACTCTTCCAATGTGTATTGGAAGAGATTTCTGAATGTTCTTCGCCCAGCATACATCCCTCCAACCAGACATGCTTTATCTATTAATTTGCTGGATGCAGAGTTCAACAGAGTTCAAGTGAAGGTCAAGCAAATCATAGAGAAAGCAGACTGTATTGCAATCCTCTCTGATGGGTGGTCGAATGTTCGTGGGCAAGGAATAATTAACTACATCATCTCCACCCCTCAACCAGTATTCTACAAGAGCACAGACACAAGGGATAAGAGACACACCGGTCTCTACACTGCAGATGAGCTGAAGCAGTCATCAATGACCTTGGACCACAGAAGGTATTTGCACTGGTGACAGACAATGCTGCGAACATGAAGTCCTCTTGGTCTAAAGTGGAGGAGTCCTACCCTCACAACACACCTATTGGCTCTGTTGCTCATGCATTGAATCTGCTCCTCAATGACATCATGGCACTGAAAAAAACGGATACACTACGAGAGAGCCAAGGAAATGGTTAGGTATGTGAAGGGTCATCAAGTGATAGCAGCAATCTACAAAGCAAAGTGAGAAGAATAAGAGCACCACATTGAAGCTGCCCAGCAACACCCGTTGGGGTGATGTTGTCATCATGTTTGACAGTCTCCTGGAGGGGAGGAAGTCTCTCCAAGAAATGGCCATATCAGTCTGCCGATATGGACAGCCCCATCAAGAGGATCCTCCTGGATGATGTATTTTGGGAGAGGGTGGTAAGCAGCCTGAAACTCCTGAAACCTACAGCCGTAGCCATTGCATGGATTGAGGGAGTCAATGACATCCTGTCTGATGTTCAGACTGCTTGCAGATGTAAGAGAAGAAATTCGTAATGCCCACTTCACTATTGCTGCAAGCAGAGGAAACTGCAGTTCTGAAATAAATCAAAAAGCATGAAGACTTCTGCCTGAAGCCCATACACGCCGCAGCGTACATGTTGGACCCCAAGTATGCTGGCAAGAGCATCCTGTCTGGTGCAGAGATCAACAAGGCCTATAGTGTCATCAGTATCGTGTCTCACCACTTTGGCCTGGATGAGGGCAAGGTTCTTGAGAGTCTGGCGAAGTACACTTCCAAGGAAAGGCTTTGGGATGAAGATGCAATATGGCAGTCGTGCCAACATATCTCATCAGCCACCTGGTGGAAGGGACTTTGTGGATCTGAGGCTCTTTCCCCTGTTGCCTCCATCATCCTGCAAATCCTACCATCAGCCGCCTCAGAGTGCAACTGGTGCTTGTTTGGGAACACACACCAAAGCATGCAACAGGCTGACCAATACAAGTGTTGAAAAATTGGTTGCCATCCAGGCAAATTTCAGGCTTTTTGAGCCTGACAACAAGCCATCCTCAACAAGGTTGGAAAGTGACAGTGAAGATGATATCTCATAGTCTGATGTTCAAGAGGTGGACATTGAAGAGGTCCAGGGACAAAACATGGAAGCCTGAGAGGAAGAGAACCAAAGCTTTAGTTTCTAGACTATCATTTTACAGATGTATGTTGAAAATGTTTTTGGGAGCTGCAATGGATCATTGGGGATCATTCAATATTATATTTTGTTGTTCAGTGACATCATCCCATGTGAAGAGTCAACTCATTTAAAGTTAAATTCGTAACTATATGTATTATTTTTTTCTATTGGAAGGATTTAATAATTCGCAATTATGTCTACTTATGATAAAATGTTTATGTTTCTGCCTCCATATGATATGGTAAAATATATCCAATACAAAAGACATCTACATTTAAATGGTATTAATATTAATTTGCATATATTCTGTTAATTCCCATATATTCCCATTAATTCCCAAGGAAAGTTTCCACCTCTGAATATTCCCCAAAATATGCAACCCTAACTATGACCACTAGTGCTTATTTTAATTGAATTTATTTACACCACTAGTAAAAATCTATACACTTGTAGTTGACAGAATTAAACAGCTACCAAGGAAATGTTGTACATATTTCACAATACAACCATGTCATTGGTAAAGCATCCCACCATTGAGGCTCTGTGACCTGGCCTTGACCTGTGTCTGCATCCCGCGGCTTGCCACCCTACCTGCTGAGCAGGGTGCGGATGGGCGGACCACTATCTGCTATTCCATCCCCTCAACACCAAGGACGTCTAATGCTAGGACTTAGCATGAAGACCAGGGATGGTCAAAGAAGAAGACGTGACAAAGAAGTGTCTAACAGTGACAAAGTGTCTAACTCCTATAGAGCTGCACTAGAACTGATAAAGGCAGAGATTGTGCCTTTAAAGGAGGATTCTGACTTGTAGGTGACAGGCTGTGCAAGGCTGCAGTGAGATCAGTCACCAAAATCAACAGTCAGCAGACAAGGCCAATGATCTCCAGGCAAATCATGCCTGCTATGCAGCTTGTAGCTAAATTACTAGCAGCTGGTATTTTAAAAGACACGCAAATATTTTTGTTAGAGTAAGAAGTGTGCTCACTGATTGAGTGAGAACATAGACGGAGCCCAAAATGGCACCCAATCCCATATATAATGCAGAGAGCTCTGGTCAAAAGTAGTACTTTATGTTTGGAATAGGGTACCATTTGGGATGCAGAACGAGAAGGATCGCAAGTCAGGACCAATCAAATGCTAACAAACACCATGCCCGCCAATTATTAAACCTCACTCAGTCTTAATTCACTTTTGCTTTCAGTCTCCATTAATGTTCCCTCCCCAAACAATTTGGCACTGAGCAAATTTCAGGTCTGCAGAGCGCAAACTTGAATGTTGAGGAAATTCCAATCAAATTTTATTGGTCACATACACGTGATTAGCAGATGTAATTGCTGGTGTAGCGAAATTCTTGTGCTTCTAGCTCCGACAGTGCAGTAATATCTAACAAGTAATATCTAACAAATTACACAACATACAGTATACACACAAATCTAAGTAGGAATGAATTAGACTATATACATATGGACGAGCGATGTCGGAGCGTAACGGACTAAGTTACAGTAGAATAGTATAGAATACAGTATATACATATGATATGAGTAATGAAAGAAATATAAAAAATATTAAGTGACTAAGAGACCGTAGAATAGTATAGAACACAGTATATACATATGGGATATGTAAACATTATTAAAGTGACTAGTGTCCCATTCCTTAAAGTGGCCAGTGATTTCTAGTCTATGCCTATAGGCAGCAGCCTCTAATGTGCTTGTGATGGCTGTTTAACTTCTTATGGCTGCAGCCTGGCGTCGGTACACTTATGACAACAGCCACTTCAAGTGCAGGGCGCGAAATTCAAAAGATATATTTTTTTAAATATTTAACTTTCACACATTAACAAGTCCAATACAGCATATGAAAGGTACACATCTTGTGAATCCAGCCAACATGTCCGATTTTTAAAATGTTTTACAGGGAAGACACAATATGTAAATCTATTAGCTAACCACGTTAGCAAAAGACACCACTTTTTTTACTCCACCAGTTTTTTACTCCATCAGTAGCTATCACAAATTCGACCAAATAAAGATATAAATAGCCACTAACCAAGAAACAACTTAATCAGATGACAGTCTGATAACATATTTATTGTATAGCATATGTTTTATTAGAAAAATGTGCATATTTCAGGTATAAATCATAGTTTACATTGCAGCTACAATCAGAAATTGCACCGAAAGCAGCCATAATAATTACAGGCACCAACGTCAAATACCTAATTACTCATCATAAAACATTTCTGAAAAATACATAGTGTACAGCAAATGAAAGACAGGCATCTTGTGATTCCAGCCAATATTTCCGATTTATTAAGTGTTTTACAGCGAAAAAAAAATGTAGCGTTATATTAGCTTACCACAATAGCCAGAAACACTTGGGCGCCGACGACTACGACAGATATATGAAATAGCATCATAAAATGTTTCTTACTTTTGCTGATCTTCCATCAGAATGTTGGACAAGGTGTCCTTTGTCCAGAACAGTCGTTGTTTGGATTTAGAACGGCAACTTTCCCTCTTCATTTAGCAAGCGCGCTAGCCTAGTGGCACAAAGCTCTCCATGTCAACAAACGGAAGAGAACGGAACACGGCAAAACTCCCGAAAAAATTTCAATAATCTGATGAAACTATATTGAAAAAACATAC
This sequence comes from Salvelinus namaycush, assembly GCF_016432855.1. NCBI lineage: Eukaryota > Metazoa > Chordata > Actinopteri > Salmoniformes > Salmonidae > Salvelinus > Salvelinus namaycush. The sequence goes on from NC_052313.1 coordinate 28,028,360, forward strand.
TTTACGATGATATGGTGACATGTATCAAATAAAATCAAAGCCGGAGATTGTAGTCGCCTATAACGGCAGCTAAACAAAAGGCAATCCCACTGTCCACCTCGCGCTCTTCAGAGTACCGAAAATGAGGGACACGTCATTCCAAGATGATGTGTTCCATCTCAGACCAAGATAATCACCTAATTTCTTCTCTCACAGCCTCTTGACACCCAGGGGAAGGTGTATGACGTGCATGTATACTAATAGGTCTCGTGCCCATTTATAGGCAGGAAGAAGAACAGAGCATCGATTTCAGACTTTCTACTTCCTGGTCAGGAAATGTGCTGCAGAATGAGTTCTGTTTCACTCAGAGAAATAATTCAAACGGTTTTAGAAACTAGATAGTGTTTTCTATCCAATAGTAATAATAATATGCATATTGTACGAGCAAGAATTGAGTACGAGGCCGTTTGAAATGGGCACCTTTTATCTGGCTACTCAATACTGCCCCTTGCAGCCCAAACAGGTTAACAGTCTGATGGCCTTGAGATAGAACCTGTTTAACAGTCTCTCGGTCCCAGCTTTGACGCACCTGTACTGACCTCACCTTCTGGATGATAGAGGTGTGAACAGGCAGTGGCTCGGGTGGTTGATGTCCTTTGGTGATCTTTTTGGCTTTCCTGTGACATTGGGTGCTGTAGGTGTCCTGGAGGGCAGGTAGTTTGCCCCCGGTAATGCGTTTCAGCAGACCGCACCACCCTCTGGAGAGCCATGCGGTTGCGGGAGGTGCAGTTGCCGTACCAGGCAGTGATACAACCCGACAGGATGCTTGCAATTGTGCATCTGTAAAAGTTTGTGGGTTTTAGGTGACAAGTTAAATTTCTTTAGCCTCCTGATGTTGAAGAGGTGCTGTTGCGCCTTCACCACACTGTCTGTGTGGGTGGTCCATTTCAGTTTGTCAGTGATGTGTACGCCAAGGAACTTGAAGCTTTCCGCCTTCTCCACTGCGGTCCTGTTGATGTAGATAGGGGGTGCACCCTCTGCTGTTTCCTGAAGTCCACGATCATCTCCTTTGTTTTGTTGACGTTGAGTGAGAGGTTGTTTTCTAGGCAAAACACTCCCAGAGCCCTCACCTCCTCCTTGTAGGCTGTCTCGTCATCGTTGGTAATCAAGCCTACTACTGTTGTGTCATCTGCAAACTTGATGATTGAGTTGGAGGCGTGTTTGGCCACGCAGTCATGGGTGAGCAGGGAGTACAGGAGGAGGCTAGGCACCCTTGTGGGGCACCAGTGGTGAGGTTTTCTACCTTCACCACCCGTGCACGGCCCGTCAGGAAGTCCAGGACTCAGTTGCATAGAGTGGGGTTCAGACCCAGGGCCTCGAGCTTAATGATGAGCTTGGAGGGTACTATGGTGTTGAATGCTGAGCTATAGTCAATAAACAGCATTCTTACATAGGTATTCCTCTTGTCCAGATGGGATAGGGCAGTGTGCAGAGTGATGGCAATTGCATCGTCTGTGGATCTATTGGGGTGGTAGGCAAATTAAAGTGGGTCTAGGGTGGCAGGTAAGGTAGAGGTGATATTATCCTTGACTAGTCTCTCAAAGCACTTCATGATGACAGAGGTGAGTGCTACGGGCGATAGTCATTAAGTTCAGTTATCTTTGCCTTCTTGTGTACAGGAAGAATAGTGGCCATCTTGAAGCATGTGGGGACAGCAGACTGGGATAGGGAGAGATTGAATATGCCCGTAAACACACCAGCCAGCTGGTCTGCGCATTCTCTGAGGACGCGGCTATGGATGCCGTCTGCGAGGGTTAACACGTTTTACTCACGTCGGCCACGGAGAAGGAGAGCCCACAGTCCTTGGTAGCGGACCGCGTAGGTGGCACTGTGTTATCCTCAAAGCGAGCAAAGAATGTGTTTAGCCTGTCCAGAAGCAAGACGTCAGTCTCGGCGACGTGGCTGGTTTTCCTTTTCTAGTCCGGGATGGTCTGTAGTCCCTGAGCCGTTGAACTGCGACTCCACTTTCTCTCTATACTGATGTTTAGCTTGTTTGATTGCCTTGTGGAGTGAATAACTACACTGTTTATTTTCTGCCATATTACCAGTCGCCTTGCCATGGTTAAATTAAGTGGTTCGCGCTTTCCACATTTTCTGGTTAGGGTAGGTTTTAATAGTCACAGTGGGTACTCCATCTCCTATATACTTCCTTATAAACTCTGTCACTGTATCTGTGTATACGTCTCGATTCTTTTCGCAAGCTACCCAGATCATATCCCAGTCCACGTAATCAAAACAATCCAGAAGCTTGGATTCCGATTGGTCAGACCAGCGTTGAATAGTACGAAGTACGGGCACTTCCTGTTTGTTTCTGCCTATAGGACCGGAGGAGCAAGATGGAGTCATGGTCAGATTTGCCAAAAGGAGGGCGGGGGTGGGCCTTGTAAGCATTCCGGAAGTTTGAATAGCAATGGTTGAGAGTCTTAGTAGCGCGAGTAGGACAGTCGATATGTTGACAGAACTTCATCAGCCTAGTCCTCAGACTTGCTTTGTTAAAATCCCCAGCTACAATAAATGCAGCCTCAGGATATGTGGTTTCCAGTTTGCATAAAGTCCAGTGAAGTTCTTTGAGTGCCGTCGAGGTTTCGGCATGAGGTGGGATGTAAACGCCCGTGGCGATGACGGAGGGAGATTCTCTTGGGAGATAATATGTTCGCCATGTAATTGTGCGGAATTTTAGGTTGGGTGAACAAAAGTAATTGAGTTCCTGTATGTTCCTAGATTTACACCATAAGTCGTTAATCATGAAACACACCCCTCCGCCCTTTTGCTTCCCGGAGAGATTTATTCCTGTCTAGGCGATGTATAAAAGTTTTGCGTGAAGTAAACATGCAGGAAAAGGGGTCGCAGATCGGGCATCCTTCTGAAGATTCGTAAGCGAGCGAGTAAACTCCCACTGCCATCTGTTCTTCTTGCTAACGTGCAATCATTGGATAATTAAATTGATGACCTACGATTAAGATTATCCTACCAACGGGACATTAAAAACTGTAACATCTTATGTATTACAGAGACATGGCTGAACGAAGATATGGACAATAAAGAGCTAGCGGGATGTTCCAAGCACCGGTAGAACAGAGACTCTACCTCTGGTAAGACGAGGGGTGGGGGTGTGTGTTTATTTGTTAATAACAGCTGGTGCGCGATGTCTAATATTAAAGAAGTCTCGAAGTATTGCTCGCCTGAGGTAGAGTACCTTATTATAAGCTGTAGACCACAATATCTACCAAGAGAGTTCTCATCTATATTATTCCTACCTGTCTATTTACCACCACAGAACGAAGCCGGCACTAAGACCGCTCTCAACCAACTCTATAAGGCCATAAGCAAAGACAAATGCTCACCCAGAAGCGGCGCTCTTAGTGGCCAGGGACTTTAATGCAGGCAAACTTAAATCAGTTTTACCACATTTTTACCAGTATGTCACATGTGCAACCAGAGAAGAAAATCCTAGACCACCTTTACTCCACACACAAAGATGCATACAAAGCTCTCCCCCGCCCTCCATTTGGAAAATCTGACCATAATTATATCCTCCTGATTCCTGCTTACAAGCTAAAACTAAAGCAGGAATACAGAAATGGTCAGATGACGCGGATGCTACACTACAGGACTGTTTTGCTAGCACAGACTGGAATATGTTCCAGGATTCATCCAATGGCATTGAGGAGTACACCACCTCAGTCATCGGATTTATCAATAAGTGCATCGACAACGTCGTCCCCACAGTGATTGTACGTACATATCCCAACCAGAAGCCATGGATTACAGGCAACATCCGCATCGAGCTAAAGGCTAGAGCTGCTGATTTCAAGGAGTGGGAGAGTAATCCGGACACTTATAAGAAATCCCGCTATGCCCTCAGACGAACCATCAAACAAGCAAAGCGTCAATACAGGATTAAGATTGAATCCTAATACACCGGCTCTGACACTCGTCGGATGTGGAAGGGCTTGAAACTATTACGGACTACAAAGGGAAAACCAGACTCGAGCTTGCCGGTGATGTAAGCCTACCAGGCGAGCTAAATTCCTTTTATGCTCGCTTCGAGGCAAGAAACACTGAAGCATGAGAGCACCAGCTGTTCTGGACGGTAACCGATGTGAACAAAACCTTTAAACAGGTCAACATTCACAAAGCCGCTGGGCCAGACGGATTACCAGGATGTGTACTCAAAGCATGCGCGGACCAACTGGCAAGTGTCTTCACTGACATTTTCAAGCTCTCCCTGACCGAGTCTGTAATACCTGTTTCAAGCAGACCACCATAGTCCCTGTGCTCAAGGAAGCGATTGTAACCTGCCTAAATTATTACCGCCCCGTGGCACTCACGTCGGTAGCCATGAAGTGCTTTGAAAGGCTGGTCATGACTCACATCAACAGCATCCCCCCGGACACCCTAGACCCACTCCAATTCGCATACCACCCCAACAGATCCACAGATTCTCACCTGGACAAATGGAACACCTATGTGAGAGTGAGCGTTCAACACCATAGTGCCCATGAAGTTCATCACTAAGCTAAGGACTCTGGGACTAAACACCTCCCTCTGCAACTAGATCCTGGACTTCCTGACGGGCCGCCCCCAGGTGGTAAGAGTAGGTAACAACATGTCTGCCACGCTGATCCTTAACACAGAGGCCCCTCAGGGGTGTGTACTTAGTCCCCTCCTGTACTCCCTGTTCACACACGACTGCGTGGCCAAACACAACTCCAACACCATCATTAAGTTTGCTGACGACACAACAGTGATAGGCCTGATGAGACTGCCTATTGGGAGGTCAGAGAGGAGGTCAGAGAACTGCCAGTGTGGTGCCAGGATAACAACCTCTCCCTCAATGTGAGCAAGACTAAGACTAAGGCCCCCATTAACATTAACGGGGCTGTAGTGGAGCGGGTCGAGAGTTTCAAGTTCCTTGGTGTCCACATCACCAACAAACTATCATGCCAAGACAGTTGTGAAGAAGGCACGACAAAACCTTTTCCCCATCAGGAGACTGAAAAGATTTGGCATGGGTCCCCAGATCCTCAAAAGGTTCTACAGCTGCACCATCGAGAGCATCCTGACCGGTTGCATCACCACCTGGTATGGAAACTGCTCGGCATCTGACCGTAAGACACTACAGAGGGTAGTGCGTACGGCCCAGTACATCACTGGGGCCAAGCTTCCTGCCATCCAGTACATATATAATTGGCGGTGTCAGAGGAAAGCCCATAAAATTGTCAGAGACTCCATCACCCAAGTTATAGACTGTTTTCTCTGCTACTGCATGGCAAGCGGTAATGGAGCGCCAAGTCTAGGACCAAGAGGCTCCTCAACAGCTTCTACCCCCAAGCCATAAGACTGCTGAACAATTAATACAATCGCCACCGGACAATTTACATTGACCTCCCCCCTCCCTTTTGTACACTGCTGCTACTCGCTGTTTATTATCTATGCATAGTCACTTCACCCCCACCTACATGTACAAATTACCTCAACTAACCTGTACCCCCGCACACTGACTCGGTACCGGTGCCCCCTGTATATAACCTCATTATTGTTATTCTTATTGTGTTACTTTTTATTTTAGTCTACTTGGTAAATATTTTCTTAACTCTTCTTGAACTGCACTGTTGGTTAAGGGCTTGTAAGTAAGCATTTCACGGTAAAATCTACACTTGTTGTATTTGGCGCATGTGACAAATAAAGTTTGATTGGATGTACTGAGAATCCTGCTGGCTTTACCGACTCCGACAGAGTATCCCGAGAGAGCCATGTTTCCGTGAAACAAAGTATTTTCCAGGCCCCTAAGATCATCAACTTTGTTATCCAAAGACTGAACATTAGCGAGTAATATACTCGGAAGCGGTGGGTGGTGTGCGTGCCTCCTAAGTTGAACCAGCAGGCTGCCTCGAGTGCCTCTCCCCCGCCGGCGATGTTTTGGGTCGGCCTCCGGAATAAGTAAGATTTCTCTGGGGTGAGTGAACAAAGGATCTGCTCCAGGGAAGTCGAATTCCTGGTCGTAATGCTTGTAGTTCTGGTGAGTTACGGACGCTCTAATATCCAATAGTTCTTCCCGGCTGTATGTAATGACACAAAACATTTCCTGAGCTAATAATGTAAAAAAATGTAGATAAAAAAAACAAAATACTGCAAAGTTTCCTAAGAGCTAGTCGAGATGCTGCCATCTCTGTCGGCGCCATCTTTCTGTGCAACTTCCTGCACGCGTTTACTGTGAACACTGAAGCTGTACCCGCTTATAGTTAGTTATAAACAGTAGGCTACTGTGGTTATTTGATCATAATGTAGGCCTACCAGAGTGGCCTGCCATCAAAAACAATGGAGAAAAACACATCCCATAACATTTTAACATGGAAATAGCTGTTCTATCATTCAGCCTACAGTTGCAGCCAATGTGTGGTGTTCAATGCCTACAGTACATTCCATGAGACTTTTGTAGAAAAAATAACATGCAGGAATTGACATTAAACTTTTAATCTAGGTTCCCATACCATTATTACAGAGAATCAGACAAATTACGCTACGCTCTGCCTATTGGCTACTTAGCTTATTCAAGACCATCTCAAAATACAACAATTCCCCTTTAAGACATAAAAATCTCTTTACCTGACTCACTTTTCAAAGATGTCTAGAAATACACACATTTTGTGCTTTTGTTGGAAGCCACCACTGGTTTCCTTTTGGCACTTCACTGTTTATTGATGTTCAATGTACCAGGGGAAAAATTCCAATCATTTTAAAACGAAAGAAGTGCAATGTTTTATAGCGGTTTCCTTTGGTTTCCTTTTGGCACTTCACTGTTTATTGATGTTCAATGTACCAGGGGAAAAATTCCAATCATTTTAAAACGAAAGAAGTGCAATGTTTTATAGCTATATATACAATATACCCTATTGTTGACTAGAAATGAACTATAACTGGGCTAATAACTCACTAACTAGCAAAAAACTCTCACAACACGTGGCAACATGCAGCTCTCACTTTGATCTCAAAATAAGCACATCTACTTGGAACCGCTCATACTGTACCCGAAACACAGTCCAGTTCAAAGTAAATGGCACAGATCCATATATGGCAATGGCTATTTGCATATTGGCCTGAAGCTCTGATTGGTTATGGCGGGCTGTGTAGAGTATGGGCCTGAGTGATGCCTGTCAGTGCAATATAATCCTACTCCAATGGGCTCTGCCTACAAGAAAATATCTTGCACAGTTAGTTTTGCATACTAAATCTTCCATAGTTCATTTTGTTTCAGTATATTACATTGAAAGTGGTTCGATCCCGGGCTGTGTCGCAGCCGGCTATAACCGGGAGACCCATGAGTTGGCGCACAATTAGCACAGTGTCGTCGGGGTTAGGAGAGGGTTTGGCCGGCTATGATGTCCTTGTCCCATCGCGCTTTAGCAACTCCTTGTGGCGGCCGGGCGCATGCATGCTGGCTTCGGTAGCCAGCTATACGGCGTTCCCACCGACACATGGGTGTGGCTGGCTTCCGGGTTAAGCTGGCATTGTGTCAAGAAGCAGTGCGGCTTGGCTGGGTTGTGTTTCGGAGGGAGCACTGTTCTCGACCTTCGCCTCTCCCGAGTCCTTGCAGGAGTTGCAGCAACAACAAAAAAAAAAACACTAACTACCAAATGGATATCACAAAATTGGGGAGAAAAAGGGGTAAAAAGTACAACATTTAAAAAAAAAAAATTTTTTAAATGGCTAATGCGTTGATTCGATTACAACAGTAGAGCAAAACGTTGATAGTGTTAACTAAAAGGGAAAACTGTAGAAAGTTGAGTGAAGTTCAATCTCGTGCTTATCTGCTGGGGATCATATTTCTTCTGTGCGGAATTCCGATGGGAGCTGCACACCCGCGCGCAGCTTAGAGGGAACATTGGTCTCCAATCCATTTCCATCTGTTTGAGAATCCTAGAGAAGCTTACTCAAAAGGAAGAATGTAGGTTTGAGGTTTTGCTTTCACTCACGTCGGTTGCATCCCAATTGGCATCCTATTCCATATATAATGCACTACTTTTGAACAGAGCCTTATGGTACACTATATAGAGAATAGGATGCCATTTGAAGCGCACACATATACTTAATCTCTTTTATCCCAGATTGATTGGTCAGTCTTTTCAAGTGTTGCCATAGATCTGGCCAATCCTAACGCGCTCCTTCGAAGCGATGATCAATCTGATTCGAGCAGGAGAGCTGGGAAACAGGCGAGGGTGTCTATGATGGTGCCTGTACTGCACCTAAATGTCATATATTTTCTCTGTCCTCTGGTCTGCTGTAGTGTCTGATGTCCTATACATAAAGAGGTAGCGTCATGCTCGTGCATTTCATCACAGGCCTCTGTGTGGGTGGAGAATCACACTGCTCATTAGCAATCTGGGGAGGGAGAGGGAGAGGGAGAGACTAAACTCCATCTCTCTACGTCAATTTGAAGCTGTACAATCTTTTTTAAATGTAAGATTCTCCAGAGTAACAGGTCTTATGAAATCTCTTGTATAACTCAAATTGCCCCTTGACAGGCATCATTTATTGATATATTCCTCACTGGAAATGTGTGTGCAGCAATATGTAATAATTGAGAGGTTTAGTGCATAATGTAATTAAGGATTTCCCCTTACACTTATACACTACTGTTTGTTTACAAGACATACACACAGGAACACAAGTACAGGCACACAGGGCACAACGCACATGCAAATATATCACTCTGCATCCATTTCGTCACTTGATTGCTGTGATTCATTCTACTGCACTTTCTCCAGTGGTAAAGTGGTAAAGCGGCCTTCACAGGTTCTAACAGCAGACCTATAAGCTTGCTGCCAGATCTCAGCAAACTGTTGGAAAAAAATGGTGTGTTGACCAAATACAATGTTATTTCTCTGTAAACAAATTAACAACAGACTTTCAGCATTCTTATAGAGAAGGGCACTCAACATGTACTGCACTGACACAAATTACTGATGATTGGTTGAAAGAAATTGATAAGAAGATTGTGGGAGCTGTACTGTTAGATTTCAGTGCAGCCTTTGATATTACTGACCATAACTTATCTGTTATTGCCATTTCGGAGATTCAGAACTATCTAATAGAACTCAAGGGGTTTTCTTTAAAGGAAGCTTCTCTAATGTCAAACATGTAAAGTGTGGTGTAACGCAGGGCAGCTCTCTAGGCCCTCTACTCTTTTCTCTTCTATCCAATGAACTGCCACTGGCATTAAACAAAGCATGTGTGTCCATGTATGCGGATGATTCAACCATATATGCATCAGCAACCAAAGCTAATGAAGTCACTGAAACCCTTAACAAAGAGATGCAGTCTGTTTTGGAATGGGTGGCCAGTAATAAACTGGTCCAGACATCTCTTAAACAAAGAGCATTGTGTTTGGTTCAAATCATTCCCTAAGTTCTAGACAGCTAAATCTGTTAATGAATGGTATGGCTGTTAAACAAGTTGAGGTGACTAAATTACTTGGTGCTACCTTAGATTGTAAAACATATAGATTCAATGGTTGTAAAGATGGGTAGAGGTATGTCCGTAATAAAGAGATGCTCTGCTTTTTTGACACCACACTCCAAAAAGCAAGTCTTGCAGGCTCTAGTTTTGTCTTATCTTGATTATTCCCCAGTCGTGTGGTCGAGTGCTGCAAGGAAAGACCTAGTTAAGCTGCAGCTGGCCCAGAACAGAGTGGCACGTCTTGCTCTTCACTGTAATCAGAGGGCTGATATACAGTTGAAGTCAGAAGTTTACATTCACTTAGGTGGGAGTCATTGAAACTCGTTTTTCAACCACTCCACAAATTTCTTGTTAACAAACTATAGTTTTGGCAAGTCGGTTAGGACATCTACTTTGTGCATGACACAAGTAATTTTTCCAACAAATGTTTACAGACAGATTATTTCACTTATAATTCACTGTATCACAAGTCCAGTGGGTCAGAAGTTAACATACACTAAGTTGACTGTGCCTTTAAACAGCTTGGAAAATCCCAGAAAATTATGTCATTTCTTTAGAAGCTTCTGATAGGCTAATTGACATAATTTGATTCAATTGGAGGTGTACCTGTGGATGTATTTCAAGGCCTACCTTCAAACTCAGTGCCTCTTTGCTTGACATCATGGGAAAATCTAAATAAATCAGCCAAGACCTCAGAAAAAAATTGCAGACCTCCACAAGTCTGGTTCATCCTTGGGAGCAATTTCCAAACGCCTGAACGTACCACGTTCATCTGTACAGACAGTAGTATGCAAGTATAATGGGACCACGCAGCTGTCATACCGCTCAGGAAGGAGACGAGTTCTGTTTCCTAGAGATGAACGTACTTTGGTGCGAAAAGTGCAAATCAATCACAGAACTCCAGCAAAGGACCTTGTGAAGATGCTGGAAGAAACAGGTACAAAAGTATCAATATCCACAGTAAAACGAGTCCTATATCGACATAACCTGAAATGCCGCTCAGCAAGGAAGAAGCCACTGCTCCAAAACCGCCATAAAAAAGCCAGACTACGGTTTTGAAATGCACATGGGGACAAAGATCGTACTTTTTGGAGAAATGTCCTCTGGTCTGATGAAACAAAAATATAACTTTTTGGTCATAATGACCATCGTTATGCTTGGAGGAAAAAGGGGGATGCTTGCAAGCCGAAGAACACCATCCCAACCGTGAAGCACGGGGTGGCAGCATCATGTTGTGGGGGTGCTTTGCTGCAGGAGGGACTGGTGCACTTCACAAAATAGATGGCATCATGAGGCAGGAAAATTATGTGTATATATTGAAGCAACATCTCAAGACATCAGTCAGGAAGTTAAAGCTTGGTCGCAAATGGGTCTTCCAAATGAACAATGACCCGACGTATACTTCCAAAGTTGTGGCAAAATGGCTTAAGGATAACAAAGTCAAAGCCCTGACCTCAATCCTATAGAACATTTGTGGGCAGAACTGAAAAAGCATGTGCGAGCAAGGAGGCCTACGAACCTGACTCAGTTACACCAGCTCTGTCAGGAGGAATGATCAAATACACCCAACTTATTTTGGGAAGCTTGTGGAAGGCTACCTGAAACATTTGACACAAATTAAACAATTTAAAGGCAATGCTACCAAATACTAGTTGAGTGAATGTAAACTTCTGACCCACTGGGAATGTGATGAAGGAAATAAAAGCTGAAATAAATCACTCTCTACTATTATTCTGACATTTCACATTCTTAAAATAAAGTGGTGATCCTAACTGACCTAAGACATGGAATTTTTACTAGGATTAATTGTCAGGAAATGTGTAAAACTGAGTTTAAATGTATTTGGCTAAGGTGTATGTAAACTTCAGACTTCAAATGTATGTGTTAGTAGTTCCCTAACTTTTAAAGTGGAACTGACAGCATGTTAGCAACATCAAATCTTATTAAAATCTGTAATACATATTGACACTTTCTATTTTTGATATTTCTACTATGCAAATATGCAAGTAACCATTTCACTAACGTTTACACCTTCTGTAGAGACCTATCCACTTAGCAAGATGTGGCTGGGGGTTATAGCATTTCTTTCAATTTAGACAAGTATGTCTGGGTAAGCGGCATCTAATATTTATCAAATATTTTTATCTGGACACTTTGTTTTGATATTGCTACTATGCAAATATGCAAGTAACCATTACACTGTATTGTGTACACCCTCTGTATCTCGTGCATGTGACAAATAAACTTTGATTTTGTTTTGATATAGTGTGTGTTTACCAGAGACAGTAATGTGAACAACAACATGACCTGCACCAAGGCCTGATTATGGATACAGTATAGGCCAAGGACTATATAAACTGTATTTTTACCTGGAGTTTTTCCTTATTGTAGGCTACTATTTTTACCACTTTTAGTCTTTAAATATTTGTTTTTTTACTACAGTACCTTACTCACTCTGTTTAGCATATGGCCTCACATGTGTGGGGGAGATGTGTGGGGCTAAGGCTTAAGAGGGTGTGAACGATGCTGAATGGGTGTAGACAAAGAAGGGCTCTCAAGTAATAGTACCAAAACATTCAAGGGGTATTTTCTCAATAGTGGGGATACAAGTTTATCAACTTTCAATGCAAAATGACTTTCTCATTGTTCCTCAACTGCAGTTTATGATGTACCATTTTGTAGCTCTTAGTCTCTACTTTTATCGAATGTAAAAAACACAATTTCAAATTTTGCCACATAAGACCCGAATCGAGGTGGTCAGTCACATACAGTATATCCTCCAAAACACGAGGTTCGAGGGACATTATCACTTTTATACAACGGGTTACCAACATATTCAAATAACGATTGATATATTTTCATTAAAAAAATAAAACATTTATGAATTTATTCATACTATTTCATCCTTCCACAAGATATAGTCCCGACACAAATGGTCGTTCGGTTGCCAGAGACGCGACACAGTCATTAAGTATTTTTGTTTTGTATCTATGGACGTGAACCAGTCATCTCTTGCTTGCCAGCTAGCCAACTACGGCTAACTTACAGTCACTTCAAACAGTGCAGCCAGAATAACAGCAAAGTAGCTGCATTTGCGTTTGATTAAGATGTTTTCTAGTGATTTAAAAAAAAATGAATCCATAACAATGTGTTAATGACGCGCGATTTCGCCTGGCATAGAAAATGTGCTCTCTCGTCAGGACACTGTTGTTCAGAGGAGCTAGCCAACAATACAGCTAACACAATCACTTAACTTCTTATGGCTGCAGGGGGCGTTACTGAGTAGCCAGCTAAATCGTGCCCATTTCAAACGGCCTCGTACTCAATTCTTGCTCGTACAATATGCATATTATTGTTATTATTGGATAGAAAACACTCTCTAGTTTCTATAGCCGTTTGAATTATGTCTCTGAGTGAAACAGAACTCATTCTACAGCACTTTTCCTCCCAGTGTGTCAGATTTCAGACATCTTGGCCTCTGGTTCCAGATCAGTTTTAAAAGTCTCTGTAAATCCTATGAGGATACAAACACTGCCCACGCCTTCCTCTAGATGTCAGTAAGTGGTGACAATTTGAATGGAGTCGATTGCGCAATCAGTGCCTCTATAAATGACCAAATACCGGAAGTAGCGTTCTTTTGGACCCTGCGCTCAACGCAAGAAGGACGTCGGACTTGGCTTTTTCCAAGCCTTTGTTTAGCCAGTAATATAGCGCCGGTCATGTTTTTACCCGTTATAGGTGTTAAAAACATCATACGTTAGTTAATTTAAACCGTTTTATAGCAATTTATATCCGTTTAGTGCGATTTTGAGGAAGTTCTATGTGATGCTCTTTGAAGCTTTGGGCACGTTTCGGGGTCCCGGTCGAACGTTAGTGGGCATTTCGACGGACAGAGGACATCTTTCGACCAAAAGAAGATTAGACCCAAGAAAGGATACATTGCCCAAGAATCTGATGGAAGATCACCTCACAGTAAGAAATATTTAATATGATAATTCGTTGTTCTGTCGAAAAATTTTAAACGCATATTCCGCCATTTTGTTTGCTATAGCTTCGCTTGGCGAACCCTGTATTGCACAGTAAGGATAATTTTAGAAATGTAAATCAGCGATTGCATAAAGAACTAATTTGTCTTTCGATTCCTGTCAACCCTGTATTTTTTAGTCAAGTATATGATTAGCTATTGATTAAACTAGATCACTCTGAAAGATGGCGACCGACATTTTCAGGCATGTTTTGCTACTATTTTCATTGTATAACCACGGTTTTTTATGGCTAAATATGCACATTTTCGAACAAACTCTATATGTATGTTGTAATATGATGTTACAGGAGTGTCATCGGAAGAATTCTGAGAAGGTTAGTGAAAAAATTAATATATTTTGGCGATGATTACGTTATCGCTCTCTTTGGCTTGAATCGATGCTCTGGTAACGTTTGCACATATGGTATGCTAATATAACGATTTATTGTGTTTTCGCTGTAAAACACTTAGAACATCTGAAATATTGTCTGAATTCATAAGATCTGTGTCTTTCCATTGCTGTGAGTTGTGTATTTTTAAGAAATGTTTTATGATTAGCAATTAGGTAATACACGTTGCTCTGTGTATTTATTCTAGTCGAGTTGTGATGGTGGGTGCAATTGTAAACTAGGATTTCTACCTGAAATATGCACATTTTTCTAACAAAACCTATCCTATACAATAAATATGTTATCAGACTGTCATCTGATGAGGTTTTTTCTTGGTTAGTGGCTATCAATATCTTTATTTGGCCGAATTGGTGATAGCTAGTGGTGGAGAGAAAAAATGGTGGACAAAGAAAAATGGTGTCTTTTGCTAACGTGGTTAGCTAATAGATTTACATATTTTGTCTTCCCTGTAAAACATTTTAAAAATCTGAAATGGTGGCTTTATTCACAAGATCTGTATCTTTCATTTGGTGTCTTGGACTTGTGATTTAATGATATTTAGATGCTACTATTTAATTGTGACGCTATGCTAGCGATGCTAATCAGTGTGGGGGGGGTGGGGGGTGTGTACCGATGTCGGGACAGCCCGCCTAACAGGTTAAAACTGAAGCTGGAAAGACTGCAAACTAGCTGCAGTTTTGTTTTCTATTGAAATGTCTTTGTATATATCCATAAAAATGATGCCAGCTGATTCATGACTTCGAATGGCTGACAAAATCTGTCTACCCGTCAGTCTCATCCCAACATGTTCATTACTATGGGACAGCTGGAAATAAAAGTTCAATAATGAAACTATGTTGCAAATGTTGGAGAGACAGACAGTAAGGTTTAAACAATTCTCCTCTGATGAAAACCAAATGCTAGCCTAAAATATATTGGAGATAACGTCTAGATGCTTTTTATAGTGGAGATCAAGTTTATAAATTGCCTGGCTGGGCTGATGAGGCAGTTGATTGCGCAGTGAGATGGAACAGAGTAAATAGGCATTTCAAGGTCACAGCATTACCCGGTGGTAACTTGAGGAATGGACACTGGCTGGAATAAGGTTTTAACCAATCAGCATCCAGGAATAGACCCACCCATTTTATAATTCCCTATAACGCACAGTATAATTGCACAGTATAATTAAATGGCTATGAAGTTAATTCTTACATGTTACTATTTTTGAGCTGCTTTTGAAAGCAAAAGTTGAATTGATAACATTGGCATTGTTGAACTCGATTTTCATAATAGCAAGTTAAAATGATGGTTTGGTTAGCTAAACAAAAGTATGTTTGTTTGGTTACCAATGCAATTACTGTAGCTAGTTAGCAAACTAGCTAGCTATTTCAGTGGTTGTTATATTTCTACTGGCAAATGAATACATTTCTGCTGGCAAATATGTTAATTTCTAGCCATGGTATAAAAGGGATAATCAACTCAGAGCTCTATGCGTTCTCTGGAAAACAATGCAGATCAAAGTGGCAGTGGGTCTTAGACCTTTTAATGGTTGAATATTTTATTTACCCATTCCCATTGGATCTGTTTTGCCCTATAACCACGACCAGTTTTGATGCCTTTGAATAGATCTATAGAAGTGCAAGTGATAATAACACCTAGTATTCATAAAACAATTGGTCATTTACAGGAAATGCTTTACAGTGTAGTTTAAGTTAAAGGTCCTGAATAGTCATTCTGAATAGTACTTGGTTAAGCCACAGAAAAAGTTGGCAACCTTCCCACTAGCCATGATTGGCTGAGATAATGAGTGGGCTGGACATGCCGACAGATGAGCTCGGATAGAGGCTTCTGTCTATTTGATCTCGTCAGTCTGTGATGGTCATCCCGTCGAACGTGACTTTAAAAAAAAAATATGAATGTATAGTGGAGCTGCATAAGTGTTGCTCTCCAATTTCTGGAGGATCAAGTTCTGAAATCAGTGGAATTAGAGTGTGATAGCTAAAGAGATGGAGAAAACACCAGTCACCGGATTACATCTTCAAACTAAGGGCAACCGTGGTATGGCATTCCTGACATTGTTGTTTAACTAGCTAATGTTAGCTGGCTGGCTCGTTAGCTAACGTTACGTGACGTGTGTGAACTTAGACTTTGTTTACCTAGCTAGGTTCATTGTTTACCAATCTAGCTATATGTCTTAAGCTAAATTGTACTGTTATTTAGCTAGCTAACGTTAGCTGGCTGGCTCCCTAGTGGAGGTTATTATTTGTTTTCCAGAGCTGTTTGCTTTTCTAGTTAGAGCCTAATGTTAGGCATTGTTGGCACTTTGTTCATTGTTGTTTAACTTGCTAATGTTAGCTGGCTGGCTCGTTAGCTAAAGTTATGTGATGTGTGTACAAAACCGGTTGAATATAGCCGGTGTCAGTAAACATATGGGAAAAAACGTAATGAAATTGTTGCCAGCAGAGCTGGTTAGGCTCTTTCATGTTATCCACAGGTAAACAAATCATCAGCCAGAGCGTCAAGTGTGCGCTCTGAGAGCGAAACACGATGGGTGGGGCTAAAACTTAAGAGGGTGTGAACGATACTGAATGGGTGTAGACAAAGAAGAGCTTTTCACTAGATACCAAAACATTCAAAGGCCAATTTCTCAAAAGTGAGTTTACAATGCAAATGAATTACTTAAAAATCATACAATGTGATTTTCTGGATTTTTGTTTTAGATTCCGTCTCTCACAGTTGAAGCGTACCTATGATAAATATTACAGACCTCTACATGCTTTGTAAGTAGGAAAACCTGCAAAATTGGCAGTGTATCAAATACTTCTTCTCCCCACTGTATATATATTGGTCATGGCTCCCGAGTGGCGTACAATGGGATTGCGTTGCAGTTCTCCAGCTGTATCCACTGAATGCGCGCAAGGTTCAAGGCACGAGGGCAGGGGGCACGGATGGGCCGCAGAGCCGCGCACAGAAGACCGACCTAGCCAATGGGGAACAGAGGAGGAGGGAGGGGGGGTGGACCCCCACCCCGGCACACTGGGTAGCACAGAGCAACACTTTAAGGGGCTTGCACTAATAATGGCGCTGACTAGGGAAACGTTCCTGCTGTTCTAGCAGGTAGCTGGACAATAGTTTTGCCTAGATGGAGGGTAGGGGGAGAATTCTATCGTCAAATGTATTTCTAAGTTAGGTTCTAAGTTAAGAATTATTATTATTATTATGTATCACATCCGACTGTGATTGGGAGTCCCATAGGGCAGCGCACAATTGGCCCAGCGTTTCTCTCCCTCTAAAAACAGAAATAAAAGTTTTGGCCTTTACAAATATTATTTAGGCCTTTATTCTGATTACAATCGCTCACTTTAGTTTTTTTCCCAAATATCGTTATATATTATCAAGTTGATGGCGCAGTCATATAGCCCTGGCACCTACATAAAGCTGAGTGACTCTCTCATTCATGGCTTTGGATCAAAATAAATAAGTACCAACATTCTTTCTGATAGTCTTTAAACCTCTTGAGCCTATTTCGACTTTGGAAAAATGTGTTCCCAAATTAAACTGCCTCGTACTCAATTCTTGCTCGTACAATATGCATATTATTATTACTATTGGATAGAAAACACTCTCTAGTTTCTAAAACCGTTTGAATTATTTCTCTGAGTGAAACAGAACTCATTCTGCAGCACTTTTCCTGTCAGGGAGTGAGATTTCAGAAATCGAGGTCCCTGTTCTGAGATCAGTTTATAAGTCCCCATGCAAGCTATGGGGCTACATGCACTGCATACGTCTTCCTCTAGATGTCAGTAAGCGGGGAGATTTTGAATGGAGTGGATTGCGCAATCTGGGCCCTATATATAGACCCTGGAGCGGAAGGACCGTCCTTTTCAACAGTGCGCTTGACGCATGAAGACATCACAATGGCGTCCTGCAAACGCTTTCGTTTTAGTAGTTCTATATCTCCGGTCATGTTTTTATTCGTTATAGGTGTTAAAGACATCATAAGGTAGTTAATTTAAACCGACTTATAGCAGTTTATAGCAGTTTATTGCGATTTTCTGGGATTTCTTTGCCATGCGCTTTCACGAGTTGGACACCACTCCAGTTGGCGGCTAACATTAGCGGCTATTTCGACCGGACAAGAGGACATCTTTCAACCCAAAGACGATTGTTCTGGAGAAAGGACACCTTGCCCAAGATTCTGATGGAAGCTCAGCTAATAGTAAGCAGTCTTTATGCTGTTAATTCGTACTTATGTTGACAAATGTCAGATAATAATTCCGCCATTAATTATGGTGCGGTCTCGCTTTAGCGCACGCTGTATGCTTGAAGTAACGTTAATTTAAAAAATGTAATTCAGCGATTGCATTAAGAACTAATTTGTCTTTCAATTGCTGTCCAACCTGTATTTTTTAGTCAAGTTTTGGAATAGTTACTGATTAGATTAGGTGCCTCTTCAAAGATTTCTCCTGCCATTTTCTGGGCAGCTTTGCTACTTTTCTCATTGTATAACCACGATTTGTGCCGCTAAATATGCACATTTTCGAACAAACTCTATATGCATTGTGTAATATGATGTTACAGGACTGTCATCTGAAGAATTCTGAGAAGGTTAGTGAAAATTAATATATTTTGGTGGTGAATACGTTATCGCTATGTTTGGCTGGAATCAATGCTGTTGTATGGTTTGCTACTGTGCTAAGCTAATATAACGCTATATTGTGTTTTCGCTGTAAAACACTTAGAAAATCTGAAATATTGTCTGGATTCACAAGATCTGTGTCTTTCAATTGCTGTACGCTGTGTATTTTTAAGAAATGTTTTATGATGAGTAATTAGGTAATACACGTTGCTCTCTGTAGTTATTCTAGTCGAGTTGTGATGGTGGCTGCAATGGTAAACTATGATTTATACCTGAAATATGCACATTTTTCTAACAAAACATATGCTATACAATAAATATGTTATCAGACTGTCATCTGATGAATTTGTTTCTTGGTTAGTGGCTATTTATATCTTTATTTGGTCGAATTTGTGATAGCTACTGATGGAGTAAAAAACTGGTGGAGTAAAAAAAATGGTGTCTTTTGCTAACGTGGTTAGCTAATAGATTTACATATTGTGTCTTCCCTGTAAAACATTTTAAAAATCAGAAATGATGTCTGGATTCACAAGATGTGTATCTTTCATCTGGTGTCTTGGACTTGTGATTTAATGATATTTAGATGCTAGTATTTACTTGTGACGCTATGCTAGGCTATGCTAGTCAGCTTTTTTACTGGTGGGGGTGCTCCCGGATCCGGGTTTGGGAGGAACTAGAAGTTAATAAATAAATGTTTTGGTTATCCTGACCTGGACACCATGTACAGTATTATAATAACCCATTATGGGCTATTAGCAGGACAATATACCGTTACCAACACCTCTCTGTATTTTGATACTTTGTGGATGGGGCCTCCCCAGTGGCGCAGCTGTCTAAGTCACTGCATCGCAATGCAAAATGCGTTGCTACAGATACCCGTGCCAGCCGCCACCGGGAGACCCATGAGGCGGATTTTGGTTTTAATTTAGAATCCTCCAATCCTAATATGTAATTATTGGCGGAGAGTCACGTCATATTTTTCGAAATACTGTAGGCCTACCGTAGGCGACATGAGTCTCACTAGTGTTGAGCAATGTGCTGTTAAAAGTGGTGTAGGTCTTATTTATTTAAAGAGCATATTGAAGTTAGAAGCAATAGGATTTGAAGCATTAGCCTACAACTATTTTAGCACTGTTTCACGCTGCTCTGAGACAAGCATGGGGACTGGTCTTGATGAATCAATGAGATTCACTGAATCTCCGTTTGGGTATTGGTTAGACTAAAATTATGGTGTAGAAATGTTATGCTCTTAGTGTAACCTTCATTTAACTAGGCAACTCAGTTAAGAACACATTTCTATTTACAAAGACAGCCTACTCCTTCCTCCCCTTCGGGGGATTGAATCCCGGTCTTCCGCATATGACAAGGGGACTCTTTAGCTAAATAGCCCAGTACTGTGTAGCCTACTCCTGACCGTCACGTTGTACCGCGCCATATTTTCCGTTCCATCCATCCTTTTCTCGGAATATAAACACCATAATATTAATTAAATTAATCCCAAACTCTAAAAGTAATTGGAAAGGTAGATACAAATTATTTGTGACATTGTGGTTAAGAACAATAACAAAGAATGTAAACAAATGTAAACAACATGCTGTGTTTTTATTTACAGTAGTGATGAACAGCTGGTGGCATTTTGAAAACAGGTTTTCAAACACTTGTAGAGCGATAATCAGGACAATAGACTCTTTATAGCCCGGCTATTGTAGGTGTGAACATCCCCCTACCTGCAATGTATTCGATGCTTAAGTGTTACATTTCTAACTCAAAACAGCGGTACAGTATTTCTTCAACATCTTTATGCTTTTGTTAATAAAATAACGAGAAAAAAGACATTCAAAATGCAGATGGATATTTAAACTACATTTTAGTTGCACTTCCACCCTGCTCCACGAGCACGGGTAAAACCTTTCTGAGATGATATCGTCAATTTCTCTAGCCAAAACTTCTTGATGGCCTCAAAGGTTTGGACAAACCTACTCATTCCAGGGTTTTTCTTTATTTTTACTATTTTCTACATTGTACAATAATAGTAAAGACATCACAACTATGAAATAACATATATGGAATCAGTTAACTTCTTTGGGGTAGGGGGCAGTATTTTCACGTCCGGATGAAAAGCATGCCCAGAGTAAACGGCCTGCTACAAAGCCATAAAAGCTAGAATATGCATATTATTAGTAGATTTGGATAGAAAACACTCTGAAGTTTCTAAAACTGTTTGAATGATGTCTGTGAGTATAACATAACTCATATGGCAGGCAAAATAATCTGAGGTTGGTGGATTTCCAACTGAGCTCCTATTGAAGACACAGTGGGATATTGGTAATGTAAACTTCCTAAGGCTTCCACTAGATGTCAACAGTCTTTAGAACCTTGTCTGATGCTTCTACTGTGAGGTGGGGGCGAATGAGAGTGGAATGAGTCAGAGGTCTGCCAGCAGCCACGAGCTGACCATGCGCATTCACATGAGAGTTTGCTCCCGTTCCATTTGCTTTTCTGAGGACAAAAGGAATTCTCCGGTTGGAACATTATTGAAGAATTATGTTAAAAACATCCTAAAGATTGATTCAATACATTGTTTGACATGTTTCTACTGACTGTTACAAAACTGAAATTTTGTCTGCTTTTAGTGAACGTGCTTCGTGACTTTGGATTTATTTACCAAACGCGCTAACAAAAGTAACTATTTGGACATAAATTATGCACATTACCGAACAAAATGAACATTTCTTGTGGAAGTGGGAGTCCTGGGAGTGCATTCCGACGAAGATCAGCAAAGGTAAGTGAAGATTTATAATGCTATTTATGATTTTTGTTGACTGCATAATATGGCGGATATATTTGTGTCTTGATTGGGCTCTGAGCACCGACTCAGATTATTGCATGGTTTGCTTTTTCCGTAAAGCTTTTTTAAAATCTGACACAGCGGTTGCATTAAGGAGAAGTGCATCTAAAATTCCATGCATAACAGTTGTATCTTTTAGCAATGTCTATTATGAGTATTCCTGTAAATTGATGTGGCTCTCTGCAAAATCAAAGGCTGTTTTGGAACTTCTGAACGTAAGGCACCAATGTAAACTCAGATTTATGGATATAAATATGAACTTTACCAAACAAAACATACATGTATTGTGTAACATGAAGTCCTATGGGTGTCATCTGATGAAGATCATCAAAGGTTAGTGATGAATTTTATCTATATTTTTGCTTTTTGTGAATCCTCTCTTTGGCTGGAAAAATGGCTGTGTTATTCTGTGAATAGGCACTCACCTAACATAATCGTTTGGTTTGCTTTCGTCGTAAAAGCCTTTTTGAAATCGGACACTGTGGCTGGATTTACAACAAGTGTATCTTTAAAATGGTGTAAAATACATGTATGTTTGAGGAATTTTAATTATGGGATCTCTGTTGTTTTGAATTTGGCGCCCTGCAGTTTCACTGGCTGTTGAAGAGGTGGGACGCTACCGTCTCACATAACCTCTCTAGGGTAAGAACAAATTCTTATTTACAAGGACAGCCTACTCCTTCCTCCCCATCGGGGAATTGAACCCCAGTCTCCCGCGTGCGACAGGGGGATTCTTTAGCTAAATAGCTCAGCAGTGTAGCTTACTCGCGACCTTCACGTTGTACAGCGCCATATTTTCTGATCCATCCTAATGGACACCCAGAGGGTTTTTAGTTTTTCTTGGAATTGAAATTTCATAATCAGTCCCCAAATTTCATAATCAGTCCCATATACCATATTGTTAAAAAAATGTTTTAAATTCTCTAGTATGGCCATTATTGAAGGCTATCAAATGCTTCTCAAAGATACCCTCTGGTGGTCAAACTAGCACAAACTAGCATTAATGGTACCAGTGGTTGGCACTTAAATGACGTGTCAAAGAATTCTGCAAGCTGTGCTGCAGTATGCTGCAATTTTTAAAGGACAAACCACTGTATGAAATACCATATTGTAGCTCTGAGTCTCTACTGTTATCCAATGTAAAAAAAACACAATTTCAAATTCTGCTCTATGAGACCGAATCCAGGTGGTGAGTCAAATTTATTGAATATTATATGAATCCTAAAAAATGCAACGGCCCATTTGGGTGCAATCAATTAACTTAAATTCTTAGAGTTCAAATTATCTTTCAACAAAATAATGTTTCAGGAATGCTAATCTTATCTATTTTCAACTACAGAAAACATTTGAGAACAATCGGGGATGGCGGGTGTTGAAATCCTCTCGTACTTTTTGAGATGGAATGATTCGGTTGTGGTTATACACCAAATCCAAGTAATATGTACTTACCCAGTCTTGGAACAGAGACACTAGATCACTCCATCTGATTGAGAGGATAACTAAATCACAGAGGGACTATGGAGAACAACATATTAAGCCATTAAGTCATTGTGTACTGTTTACAAAATGTATTATAAGCTCTTTCACAGCGGTACATAGGGGATGCGATTAGCATGGTGTACAGTATCGCATGATGCTATTGCTCTTCCAGGAAGGAGATAAACATGGAGTGGGCGCTAATCACATCTCGGGATATACAGTGCCTTCAGAAAGTATTCACACCCCTTCACTTTTTCCACATTTTGTGTCACAGCCTGAATTTAAAATGTATTAAATTGAGATTTTTTGTCACTGGCCTACACACAATACCCCATAATGTCAAAGTGGACTTATATACTTTTTTTATGTTTACAAATGAATTAAAAATGAAAAGCTGAAATGTCTTGAGTCAATAACTATTCAAACCCTTTGTTATGTCAAGCCTAGATAAGTTCAGGAGTAAACATTTGCTTTACAATTCACATAATAAGTTGCATGGACTCACTCTGTGTGCAATAAGTGGTTAATATGATTTTTGAATGACTACCTCATCTCTGTACCCCACACATACAAATTATATGTAAGGTCCCTCAGTCGAGCAGTGAATTTCAAACAGATTCAACCACAAAGACATGGGAGGTTTTTCCAATGCCACACAAAGAAGGGCACCTATTGGTTGATGGGTAAAGATTTAAAAAGCAGACACTGAATATCCCTTTGAGCATATTGAAGTTATTAATTACACTTTGGATGGTTTATCAATACACCCAGTCACTACAAAGATAGACGTGCTTCATAACTCAGTTGCCGGAGGGAAAGGAAACCGCTCAGGAATTTCACCATGAGGCCAATGGTGACCTTAAAACAGTTACAGAGTTTAATGGCTGTGATAGGAGAAAACTGAGGATGGATCAACAACATTGTAGTTACTCCACAATACCAACCTAATTGACAGATTTAAAATAATTAAGCCTGTACAGAATAAAAATATTTCAAAACATGCTTCATATTTGTATCAAGGCAAAAGTATAACTGCAAAAAATGTGGCAAAGCAATTCACTTTTTGTCCTTAATACAAAGTGTTATGTTTGGGGCACATCCTATACAACACATTACTGAGTACCACTGTCCATATTTTCAAGCATGGTGGTGGCTGCATCATGTTGTGGGTATGCTTGTAATCGTTAAGGACTGGGAAGTCTTTCAGGATAAAAAAGAAACGTAATGGAGCTAAGCACAAGCAAAATCCTTGAGGAAAACCTGGTTGTCTTCTTTCCACCAGACACTGGGAGATGAATTCACCTTCCAGCAGAACACGAGGCCAAATCTGACACACATATCTTGCTTACCAGTGAATGTTCCTGAGTGGCAGAGTTACAGTTGACTTGAAGATCTATGGCAAAACCTGAAAATGGTTGTCTAGCAATGATCAACAACCCATTTGACAGAGCTTGAAGAATTTAGAAAAAATGAATGGGCAAATGTTGAACAATCCAGTTGTAGAAAGCTCTTAGAGACTCACAGCTGTAATTGCTGCCAAATGTGCTTCTACAAAGTATTGAGTCAGGGGTGTGAATACTTATGTAAATGAGATATTTCTGTATTTCATTTTCAATACATCTGCAAAAATGTAAAAAAAACATGTTTTCCCATTGTCTTTATGGGGTTTGTGTGTAGATGGGTGAGAAAACAAATCGATTTAATCGATTTTGAATTCAGGCTGTTACACAACAAATTGTGGAATAAGTCAAAGGGTATGAATGCTTTCTAAAGGCACTATAAGAGCTGCTTCTTACACGCACAATGGCTGCTTTACATGTATGTGTGTGTACTGTATATACACTACATATACAAAAGTATGTGGACACCCCTTCAAATTAGTGGATTCGGCTATTTCAGCCACACCAGTTGCTGACAGGTGTATAAAATCGAGCACACAGCCATGCAATCTCCACAGACAAACATTGGCAGCAGAATGGC
The DNA here is from genome assembly GCF_016432855.1 of Salvelinus namaycush. NCBI lineage: Eukaryota > Metazoa > Chordata > Actinopteri > Salmoniformes > Salmonidae > Salvelinus > Salvelinus namaycush. The sequence goes on from NC_052313.1 coordinate 28,053,217, forward strand.
CTTACTGAAGAGCTCAGTGACTTTCAATGTGGCACCATTATAGGATGCCACCTTTCCAACAAGTCAGTATGTAAAATGTCATCCCTGCTAGAGCTGCCCCGGTCAACAGTAAGTGCTGTTATTGTGAAGTGGAGAAGTCTAGGAGCAACAATGGCTCAACTGCGAAGTTGTAGGCCACTCAAACTCACAGAACAGGATCGCCAAGTGCTGAAGCGCGTAACAATCGTCTGTCCTCGGTTGCAACACTCACTACCGAGTTCCAAACTGCCTCTGGAAGCAACGTCAGCACAATAAATGTTCATTGGGAACTTCATGAAATGGGTTTCCATGGCCGAGCAAACAAGGCTAAGATCACCATGCTCAATGCTAAGCGTCGGTTGGAGTGATGAATCACGCTTCACGGTCTGGCAGTCCGACGAATGAATCTGGGTTTGGCTGATGCCAGGAGAACTACCTGCCCAAATGCATAGTGCCAACTATAAAGTTTGGTGGAGGAGGAATATGGTTTGGGGCTGTTTTTCATGGTTCGGGCTAGGCCCCTTAATTCCAGTGAAGGGAAATCATAATGCTACAAATCAAATCAAATGCATTCATAAAGCCCTTCTTACATCAGCTGATGTCACAAAGTGCTGTACCGAAACCCAGCCTAAAACCCCAAACAGCAAGCAATGCAAGTGTAGAATCACGGTGGCTAGAAAAAACTCCCTAGAAAGGCCAGAACCTAGGAAGAAACCTAGAGAGGAACAAGGCTATGAGGGTTGGCCAGTCCTCTTCTGGCTGTGCCGGGTGGAGATTATAACAGAACATGGCCAAGATGTTGAACATGGCCAAGTAACTACAGTATACAATGACATTGTAGACGATTATGTGTTTCCAACGTTAAGGCAACAGTTTGGGGAAGCCACTTTCCCGTTTCAGCATGACAATGCCCCTGTGTACAAAGTGAGGTCCATGCAGAAAGGGTTTGTCAGGATCGGTGTGGAAGAACCTGACTGGCCTGCAGAAATCTCTGAGCTCAATCTCATCGAACGCCTTGGGGATGGATTGGAACGCCGACTGCAAGCCAGGCCTAATCGCCCAACATTAGTGCCCAACCTCACCAATGCTTTTATGGCTGAAAGGAAGCAAGTCCCGGGAGCAATGTTCCAACATCTAGTGGAAAGCCTTCCTAGAAGAGTGGAGCCTGTTAATGCCCATGATTTTGGAATGAGATGTTTGATGAGCAGGTGTCCACATACTTTTGGTCATGTAGAGTATATTGTGTGTGTGTATGTATGTTCGCAGATTTTCTAGCCCAGTTTTAAATTCGATCTTCACCAATGCTTCTGTATTTCTCAAAGGTTGAAGGTAGTTAGGGTATAAGTGGGGAATCAGCAGGGATTATTCTCACTCGATCTTTGCTTAACAGATCCACTACACATTTTACTGTGTGCAGCAACAGAGCTACAGGATACACTCATCTCTGTTGCGTTTTTGAACACCTGTATTGCCATTTCCTGCAATCTAGAGCAGGTGTGCTGCCTTTCAGTCATTCTGATTCCCATGTAAAATAGCATTTTGAGTGACTCAAATATCACCCATGATATTTGTTTAGTATGGAAATGCTCAACATTTTTGCTAAAGCACTTCCTGGCTAACTACTACTACACAATTGTGCACCCTATTCGGGGACCTGTTTTGGCTCGGGAGCACTACTTTCAAAACTACTGGCTGAAGTTATACAAAAACTTCAGAAAAATCTCTTTAAATCATGTCAAATTTGTTTTTTAACGCTTGTCAAGTGCACTTTACATACGCTGTATGACTGACTGTAAGAAACTCAAAGCCAACAGGTTGAAGTGATTCTGTACAAAGGCAATCAGCATCCTGAAACAGACACTTTACTGTGTGGATCTGTACTTTAAGATAAAGACTATGTCAGTGGTGAAAATCAATACAACTTGTGAGGTTTAAAATGACTGAAGTGACAGCCATCCCCTGTAGTTTCTGTGTGTGTCGCAAATGGCACTCTATCCCCTATATAGTGCACTACTTTTGACAAGAGCCCACAGGGCTTTGGTTTAAAAGTATTGTACTATGTAGGGAATAATAGTGTGCAATTTGTGGCATTGTACCTGTCTTTGTCTAAGTGCATGTGGTGTGAACAGTGCTGGAAGTAGCTAAGTAAAAAATACTTAAAAGTACTACTAACAAATTATTGGTTGTTTGGTTGACCCAACTGCTGGGTAGCAGGCGTTCACTTAGTTGGGTCGCTTTCATTAAAACTACTGGGTTATTGATGCTGGGTGCTGGGTCATTGGTGCTGGGTTATTGAGATATGACCGAGTGGGTCAGCTCAGAAGACTGGAGGAGTAGTTTAGTCATTCCTGTTCATCTGTTCTGTTGTATAGTTATCACGTGTTAAGGTTGAACCCTGATGTTTTTGTAGGTTCAATGAGGCTTACAGAAGTGTGTGCATTTGGTAAAACAGTGGCCGTCGGTGCAGTTTAAGATGAGGGAGGACAACTCTTTATTTTTTTAAGCATGGCCTTATTTCTGTTACAGCATATTGGGTGACTGTCATTCATATTCCATTCATCCAGCTGCGCTACCGACGTTAAGGCTAACCTGAAGATGGTGCTGGCTAAAGCTAAAACTGGCGAGTGTAGAGAGTATAGAGATATTGTTATCCACGTCAGCACCAACGATGTTAGGATGAAACAGTCAGAGGTCACCAAGCGCAACATAGCTTCAGCGTGTAAATCAGCTAGAAAGATGTGTCGAGTAATTGTCGAGTAATTGTCTCTGGCCCCCTCCCAGTTAGGGGGAATGATGAGCTCTACAGCAGAGTCTCACAACTCAATCGCTGGTTGAAAACTGTTTTCTGCCCCTCCCAAAAGATAGAATTTGTAGATAATTGGCCCTCTTTCTGGGACTCACCCACAAACAGGACCAAGCCTGGTCTGTTGAGGAGTGACGGACTCCATCCTAGCTGGAGGGGTGCTCTCATCTTATCTACGAACATAGACAGGGCTCTAACTCCCCTAGCTCCACAATGAAATAGGGTGCAGGCCAGGCAGCAGGCTGTTAGCCAGCCTGCCAGCTTAGTGGAGTCTGCTACTAGCACAGTCAGTGTAGTCAGCTCAGCTATCCCCATTGAGATCGTGTCTGTGCCTCGACCTAGGTTTGGTAAAACTAAACATAGTGGTGTTCGCCTTAGCAATCTCACTAGAATAAAGACCTCCTCCATTCCTGCCATTATTGAAAGAGATCGTGATACCTCACATCTCAAAATAGGGCTACTTAATGTTAGATCCCTCACTTCAAAGGCAGTAAAAGTCAATGAACTAATCACTGATCATAATCTTGATGTGATTGGCCTGACTGAAACATGGTTTAAGCCTGATGAATTTACTGTGTTAAATGAGGCCTCACCTCCTGGTTACACTAGTGACCATATCCCCCTTGCATCCCGCAAAGGCGGAGGTGTTGCTAACATTTACAATAGCAAATTTCAATTTACAAAAACCCCCAGACGTTTTCGTCTTTTGAGCTTCTAGTCATGAAATCTATGCAGCCTACCCAATCACTTTTTATAGCTACTGTTTACAGGCCTCCTGGGCCATATACAGCATTCCTCACTGAGTTCCCTGAATTCCTATCGGACCTTGTAGTCATAGCAGAAAATATTCACATTTTTGGTGACTAATATTCACATGGAAAAGTCCACAGACCCACTCCGAAAGGCTTTCGGAGCCATCATCGACTCAGTGGGTTTTGTCTAACATGTCTCTGGACCTACTCACTGCCACAGTCATACTCTGGACCTAGTTTTGTCCCATGGAATAAATGTTGTGGATCTTAATGTTTTTCCTCATAACCCTGGACTATCGGACCACCATTTTATCACGTTTGCAATCGCAACAAATAATCTGCTCAGACCCCAACCAAGGAGCATCAAAAGTCGTGCTATAAATTCTCAGACAACAAAAGATTCCTTGATGCCCTTCCAGACTCCCTCTGCCTACCCAAGGACGACAGAGGACAAAAATCAGTTAACCACCTAACTGAGGAACTCAATTTACCCTTGCGCAATACCCTAGATGCAGTTGCACCCCTAAAAACATTTGTCATAAGAAACTAGCTCCCTGGTATACAGAAAATATCCGAGCTCTGAAGCAAGCTTCCAGAAAATTGGAACGGAAATGGCGCCACACCAAACTGGAAGTCTTCCGACTAGCTTGGAAAGACAGTATCGTGCAGTATCGAAGAGCCCTCACTGCTGCTCGATCATCCTATTTTTCAAACTTAATTGAGGAAAATAAGAACAATCCGAAATGTATTTTTGATACTGTCGCAAAGCTAACTAAAAAGCAGCATTCCCCAAGAGAGGATGGCTTTCACTTCAGCAGTAATAAATTCATGAACTTCTTTGAGGAAAAGATCATGATCATTAGAAAGCAAATTACGGACTCCTCTTTAAATCTATGTATTCCTCCAAAGCTCAGTTGTCCTGAGTCTGCACAACTCTGCCAGGGCCTGGGATGGGGAGAGACACTCAAGTGTTTTAGTACTATATCTCTTGACACAATGATGAAAATAATCATGGCCACTAAACCTTCAAGCTGCATACTGGACCCTATTCCAACTAAACTATTGCTGTAATAAAGCCTCTCTTGAAAAAGCCAAACCTTGACCCAGAAAATATAAAAAAACTATCGACCTATATCGAATCTTCCATTCCTCTCTAAAATTTTAGAAAAATCTGTCACACAGCAACTCACTGCCTTCCTAAAGACAAACAATGTATATGAAGTGCTTCAGTCTGGTTTTAGACCCCATCATAGCAATGAGACTGCACTTGTGAAAGTGGTAAATTACCTTTTTTTTTTATTCTTTTTTTTTTTTTAATAAATGTTATCCCATTTTCTCCCCAATTTTCGTGGTATCCAATCGCTAGTAATTACTATCTTGTCTCATCGCTACAACTCCCGTACAGGCTCGGGAGAGACGAAGGTCGAAAGCCATGCGTCCTCCGAAGCACAACCCAACCAAGCCGCACTGCTTCTTAACACAGCGCGCCTCCAACCCGGAAGCCAGCCGCACCAATGTGTCGGAGGAAACACCGTGTACCTGGCCCCCTTGGTTAGCGCGCACTGCGCCCGGCCCGCCACAGGAGTCGCTGGAGCGCGATGAGACAAGGATATCCCTACCGGCCAAACCCTCCCTAACCCGGACGACGCTATGCCAATTGTGCGTCGCCCCACGGACCTCCCGGTCGCGGCCGGCTGCGACAGAGCCTGGGCGCGAACCCTGGGCGCGAACCCAGAGACTCTGGTGGCGCAGTTAGCACTGCGATGCAGTGCCCTAGACCACTGCGCCACCCGGGAGGCCGGTAAATTACCTTTTAATGGTGTCAGACCGAGGCTCTGCATCTGTCCTCGTGCTCCTTGACCTTAGTGCTGCTTTTGATACCATCGATCACCACATTCTTTTGGAGAGATTGGAAACCCAAATTGGTCTACACGGACAAGTTCTGGCCTGGTTTAGATCTTATCTGTCGGAAAGATATCAATTTGTCTCTGTGAATGGTTTGTCCTCTGACAAATCAACTGTAAATTTCGGTGTTCCTCAAGGTTCCGTTTTAGGACCACTATTGTTTTCACTATATATTTTACCTCTTGGGGATGTCATTCGAAAACATAATGTTTACTTTCACTGCTATGCGGATGACACACAGCTGTACATTTCAATGAAACATGGTGAAGCCACAAAATTGCCCTCGCTAGAAGCCTGTGTTTCAGACATAAGGAAGTGGATGGCTGCAAACTTTCTACTTTTAAACTCGGACAAAACAGAGATGCTTGTTCTAGGTCCCAAGAAACAAAGAGATCTTCTGTTGAATCTAACAATTAATCTTGATGGTTGTACAGTCGTCTCAAATAAAACTGTGGAGGACCTCGGCGTTACTATGGAACCTGATCTCTCTTTTGACGAACATTTCAAGACTGTTTCAAGGACAGCTTTTTACCATCTACGTAACATTGCAAAAATCAGAAACTTTCTGTCCAAAAATGATGCAGAAAAATTAATCCATGCTTTTGTTACTTCTAGGTTAGACTACTGCAATGCTCTACTTTCCGGCTACCCGGATAAAGCACTAAATAAACTTCAGTTAGTGCCAAATACGGCTGCTAGAATCCTGACTAGAACCAAAAAATGTGATCATATTACTCCAGTGCTAGCCTCCCTACACTGGCTTCCTGTTAAGGCAAGGGCTGATTTCAAGGTTTTACTGTTAACCTACAAAGCATTACATGGGCTTGCTCCTACCTATCTTTCCGATTTGGTCCTGCCGTACATACCTACACGTACGATACGGTCACAAGACGCAGGCCTCCTAATTGTCCCTAGAATTTCTAAGCAAACAGCTGGAGGCAGGGCTTTCTCCTATAGAGCTCCATTTTTCTGGAATGGTCTGCCTACCCATGTGAGAGACGTAGACTCGGTCTCAACCTTTAAGTCTTTACTGAAGACTTATCTCTACACTCAATCATATGACCTACTGAAGTCTGGCCCAGGAGTGTGAAGGTGAACGGAAAGGCTCTGGAGCAACGAACCACCCTTGCTGTCTCTGCCTAGCCGGTTCCCCTCTCTCCACTGGGATTCTCTGCCTCTAACCCTATTACAGGGGCTGAGTCACTGGCTTACTGGTGCTCTTCGATGCCGTCCCTAGGAGGGGTGCGTCACTTGAGTGGGTTGAGTCGCTGACGTGGTCTTCCTGTCTGGGTTGGCGCCCCCCCTTGGGTTGTGCCGTGGCGGGGATCTTTGTGGGCTCTACTCGGCCTTGTCTCAGGATGGTAAGTTGGTGATTGAAGATATCCCTCTAGTGGTGTGGGGGCTGTGCTTTGGCAAAGTGGGTGGGGTTATATCCTGCCTGTTTGGCCCTGTCCGAGGGTATCATCGGATGGGACCACTGTGTCTCCTGACTCCTCCTGTCTCAGCCTCCAGTATTTATGCTGCAGTAGATTATGTGTCGGGGGGCCAGGGTCAGTCTGTTATATCTGGAGTATTTCTCCTGTCTTATCCGGTGTCCTGTATGAAGTTAAGTATGCTCTCTCTAATTCTCTCTTTCTCTTTCTTTCTTTCTCTCTCTCGGAGGACCTGAGCCCTAGGACCATGCCTCAGGACTACCTGGCATGATGACTCCTTGCTGTCCCCAGTCCAGCTGGCCGTGCTGCTGCTCCAGTTTCAACTGTTCTGCCTGCGGCTATGGAACCCTGACCTGTTCACCGGACGTGCTACCTGTCCCAGACCTGCTGTTTTCAACTCTCTAGAGACAGCAGGAGCGGTAGAGATACTCTCAATGATCAGCTATGAAAAGCCAACTGACATTTACTCCTGAGGTGCTGACTAGTTGCACTAGTTGCACAACTACTGTGATTATTATTATTTCACCATGCTGGTCATTTATGAACATTTTAACATCTTGGCCATGTTCTGTTATAATCTCCACCCGGCACAGCCAGAAGAGGACTGGCCACCCCTCATAGCCTGGTTCCTCTCTAGGTTTCTTCCTAGGTTTTGGCCTTTCTAGGGAGTTTTTCCTAGCCACCGTGCTTTTACACATGCATTGCTTGCTGTTTGGGGTTTTAGGCTGGGTTTCTGTACAGCACTTTGATATATCAGCTGATATAAGAAGGGCTATATAAATACATTTGAATTTGATTTGAGTATAACACTGATAGATTTAGGCTACTTAGGGCCTCCTGAGTGGCGCAGTGGTCTAAGGCATCACTACAGACCCGGGTTTGATCCCAGGCTGTGTCGTGACCGGGAGTCCCATAGGGCGGCGCACAATTCACTTTCATTGCAGCCACATACATAAAATATAGCATTATCCCTTTGATCGTTATAGACTTTCTTCTCACATCTATGTGCTCCTCCTCTCACCTTTTCCCTTCGCTTGTGGACTTCAGTGCACAACAGATCAGCTGTCCGTAGGCGAAAAAACCTTTCCAAGCCAAACCTTCATATCATAACTGCTAACCGCTACACACAGCCTACATCGTTGTCCCCCTATTATAATGTCATAGTCAACATAGGTTTTGTATTGAAGTCAATGTACCCAGAGTAGGACAGAAACTAGCTGTCCTCTGGCTACACCATGCCACTACCCTACAGTGCTGTTGAGGCTACTGTAGACCTTCATTGCAAAACAGTGTGTTTTAACGAATTGTTTGGTTACATGTAGTGTATTCGGAAAGTATTCCGACCCCTTCCCTTTTTCCACATTTGTTACGTTACAGCCTCAATTCTAAAATTGATTAAATAGTTTTTTTCCCCTCAATCTTTTTTCCCTCTTTTTTTCTACACACAATACCCCATAAAGACTAAGCAAAACAGGTTTTTAGCCATTATTACAAACTTATTAAAAATAAAAACCTGAAATATCACATTTACATAAGTATTCAGACCCTTTGGTATGAGACTCTAAATTTAACTCGGGTACATCCTGTTTCCATTGATCATCCTTGAGATGTTTCTACAACTTGATTGAAATCCACCTGTGGTAAAATCAATTGATTGGACATGATTTGGAAAGCCACACACCTGGCAACATAAGGTCCCACAGTTGACAGTGCATGTCAGAGCATAAACCAAGCCATGAGGACAAAGGAATTGTATGTAGAGCTCTGAGACAAGATTGTGTCGAATCACAGACCTGGGGAACGGTACCAAAAATTTCCGCGAGATGACCAAGAACCCGATAGTCACTCTGAAAGAGCTCCAGAGTTCCTCTGTGGAGATGGGAGAACCTTCCAGAAGGACAAACATCTCTGCAGCCCTCCACCAAATCAGGCCTTTATGGTAGAGTGGCCAGACGGAATCCACTCCTCAGTAAAAGGCACATGACAGCCTGCTTGGAATTTGCCAGAAGGCACCTAAAGGATTCTCAGACCATGAGAAACAAAATTCTCTGGTCTGATGAAACCAAGATTGAACTCTTTGGCCTGAATGCCAAGTGTCACATCTGGAGGAAACCTGGAACCATTCCTACTGTGAAATATGGTGGTGGCAGCATCATGCTGTGAGGATGTTTTTCAGCGGCAGGGGCTATGAGACTAGTCAGGATCAAAGGAAAGATGAACGGAGCAAAGTACAGAGAGATCCTTGATGAAAACCTGCTCCAGAGCGTTCAGGAAGTCAGACTGGGGAGCAGGTTCACCTTCCAACAGGACAACGACTCTAAGCACACAGCCAAGTCAATGCAAGAGTGGCTTCGGGACAAGTCTCTGAATGTCGTTGAGTGGCCCAGCCAGAGCCCGGACTTGAACCCGATCCAACATCTCTGGAGTGACCTGAAAATTGCTGTGCAGCCACGCTCCCATTCCAACCTGACAGAGCTTGAGAGGATCTACAGAGAAGAATGTGAGAAACTCCCCAAATACAGGTGTGCCAAATTTGTAGCGTCATACCCAAGAAGAGTTGAGGCTGTAATCAATGCCAAAGGTGCTTCAACAAAGTACTGAGTAAAGCGTCTGAATACTTATGTAAATGTGATATTTCCATTTTCAAATAGCCTGTTTTTTCTTTGTCGTTATGGAGTATTGTGTGTCGACTGATGAGGGAAAAAAACAATTTAATCAATTTTAGAATAAGACTAACATAACAAAATGTGGAAAAAGTCAAGCGGTCTGAATAATTTCCAAATGCACTGTATATTTAGTATAGTTTAAACTTAAAAGGATAACTTTTTAAATGTTGAACTATTAAACAGGTTCTGAAATTCACTGAAGAGGATGGTTGTGAAGAAATTGACGAGTCCTGAGGAGCCTCCACTGTCCTATGTAAATCCCATTGTTACAGTAAGGTGGTATATCTTATTACGCAATCAGGTGGTATACCTTGTTATAATAATTAATTAATAATTGTCCTATTATAGAATGTATAAAATACACAACAAAAAGGAATTTGTAGTATATGAGCTTACATAGATGGAAAGGAATGACATTTTTTGTCATTAAGGTGGCCAATAAGAGCTATCTGAAAGCCACGTCCCTAATAAGCCAAGCGTCCTGAAAATAAAATAACCAAAGGATTACGTTATAAAAGACACAGCTGCTAGGTCAAATCATCATGACAGTAAAAAATACCCAATTGATGGTTAAATTAACCCATGATTGGGTAATCCAAACTGACTGGGTCAAAATAACCCACTGTGTGTCCTGTCCAATGTTTACATAGCGCTTGCTTATCAAATAACCTAAATTGCATTGTTTTTAACTAGCATTTTTTTTTACAACTTTTACTTTCACGCCACTACATTCCTCTCATGAACTTTTCAAACCCCTCCAGTCGGGCTTCCGGGCCATGGATAGCACTGAAACTGGCGTGGTAAAAGGTACACTTAAAAAAATGCTGCGTATAAAACAACCCAATTTGGGTAAATATTGGACAGAAAATACTTTGAGTTATTTTTGACCCAGCCAGCTGGGTCACAAAAAACGCATTTTGCAACACACGGTTTGAAAAAAGCACGTGATCAAACGAAGCTTCGGACGTCATCGATGACGTACTTCTGATAAAGTGATACACGCGTCGGCACTCTGCTTCGAAGTTAGCTGTTTAGCGATTTCGATGCATGCCTCGGAGCGCTGGCATCAAACCTAACGTCACTACCAGTATGAATGAAGTTAGATGTAATTTCGCCAAATTCTTGTCCTAATCCACCCCTGATTATGTCAGCAAGTGAGTGCAAGGTCTTTCATGAAGACAGAAAAAGGACTATGTCTCTATTTTTCCATTGACAGCCTAGTCTAGATTAGCGACTTTAGTAAATACATCAATGGGATTAGTCTTTCAAAAAAGGCTGAGAGCTAAACCCTACAGCACTACCGCTTTAGCTCGCATTTGGGATGAATGAATCAAATAACAGGGTAAGGAATCAATCCTTACGTGATTGATAATGAAGTCCTCATCAGTTGAAAGCGAAGCGATACAGTAAGTGTCAGGTAACATGATACATAGGTGGCCCACTCAGACACAGTGTAAGACAGGCGACTGTGGTCCCATACACACTTTGTTTGATGCACAGCACATTCAACACAATGGTTGTGATACAACAGATGTTTGTGATACAACAGAGAGTTTGTCTGCGCACATTTCTTTACACAACCCCTGTGCAGTGTCTCCCACAACTATTGTGCCAAATGAATTGTACGTTAGTTGTACAAATCGAGTGTGTATGTGGCCTGTGGTGACTAACAGCTGCACACCGTTTTAACCAGTTCTTTGATCTGTACTGTTTAGTCTTTCAATTGTTTTCTTTGGTGCGAATGAATAAAACCGAACGGCTGGAATTCCATTCCAGGTGACATGGCTCTATTGGAGGGGAGGTTAACGGTAAACACACGCTAGTAAGGAAGGGGTTAACACGGGGACACTCTGTTGGCAGTTGCCTACAGTAGCGGAGGGAGAGGTTACATCATAGGCCAGCTCTTGCATCTCGTCACCTGAGGAAATTCTCCTCCCCTCTGAGCCAGCATCCAGGAGACGTGCCACCCCCCCCCCCCGTAAGACAACGTCTGTCTAAATTAGGAACACAGCCTGCTTGCTTGCACAACCCCGCACATGCACACACACACACACACAGGGACGCACACACACACACACACACACACACACACATACAGTGACACAATGCAGCTTCGCATCACAAAAGCCTCCTCTTCATGATGGATCTCATGTTAAAAGCAACAAGCTGTCAAGAGCAGCATCATGGCGCTACAGTATTAAAACCTCCCGATCATTACACGACACTACTGCCTCTTCCAGCTAGAGGCTACTGTGCAAAAGAGCAATTGGGGCATCCTCATTCAGCAGCACTGACTATGGCATGCATCCCAAATTGCACCCTATTCCCTAATTGGCTCTGGTCAAATGTAGTGCACTATGTAGGGAATAGAGGTTCCATTCGGGATGCACAAATCGAAGACGGGGTGTGTCATAAAGGGTGTGATCACTGCGCTGGGTTACAGAACTCATATAAGTTCTTGTTGAGTTGTCTACAATCAGCTCTGCAACAGAAATACAAAATCGGTCCCAACACAACATTGCAGGTTTGCAGTAAAACACAAATCCAAACAAATGAATAGCCAATAAATAATGTTAAACAAATAATCAATCATTGAAACTGCAACACCCCCAATGAAATCCCATTGTATCATCCGTACGATGGAGGACATATCAGTGTACGATTTCATGGCTGGTCACATTTAGACTGACAACATAACAACAAGGTCTCCTTATAGAGCTATGACTACCACAACCGTTCTAATTCTCTCTTTTCCCTCTGTTCCATGAGCGTACTAGCTACGCCACCCCTCCCGAGTGCTTAATTTGTAAATTAGGTGGTGCCGGAACAAAAAGTGAGCCCGAGAGGGGTGTTACCTGGGGGCTCTGAGGTAAAGTACCTTTATTATAAAACATTGCGTGCATTATCATTGCTTTTGCCCACTGTCATAGAGCAGTAGAGTAGAGGCGCATGCTGAAGTTGTACACATGGGGATCCATTTTTCTTGTCAAGAGTCTGAGAAAAATGTGACCTTTTATACATTTTAAGGTGTTTTCACACCTGGTCCCTTTCAGAAAATGTTTGGGGAACTCAGTGCAGTTCGCTTCAAATTTTTCTGCAGTGTGAATGCTTCAAAAGAAACTCAGAACCCTCGAAAGAATCCTCGAAGCGAACGGACCCGGAGAGGTCGTCTGAGATCAGTTCACTTGAAGTCTGTGGTTCAGTTCCCTTTTTTTAAGTGCAATGTGAACACAAAGCTCTCCAGGTTCACTTATCATTATTTCAACACCAAGCACTATAAGCCACTGCAACACCTTTCCCTTGCAGTTCCCCCTCACATCAGTGCAACAAACTAAAAAAACATGGTGTACAGGTTGGTAGTACATTTTGAGTATAAGCTTTTCAATTGAAACATTATTTCATCTGCAATTCTTCCTCTTCCTTTTATCCTTTTACCAGTATTATTTTTACATGTAAATAGGATATTTTGGTTATGATTAGTATGCCCTATTTTGTAACTAAATGCAAACTATTAGCTTCCAGAATGTATGTAGGGACATCCCTGGCTGTCCAATAACAGGTTCTGATGGTATGGCTTGTCCTTCACTGTGTATTTACCCAGAGTGCATTGAGTAAATGTTGGAAAAAGATCTTGGTTACTTTCTAAACATTGCAATGCGAATACAATGAGGACTCAGTCCACACAATGTTTTAAATGAACTAGCAAGATAGCTGATTCCTCATTCAAAGGCAAGGGCAGTGTGAATACAAAGAGAATAGTTATTTCGCTTTTTCCCCCCACCCAGAGTTCACTTTAAAGAGGACTGAAATCACCCTTAGATGACTGGAGACTTCAGCAGACTCATTTTTAATACCTCACAAATGATCGAAATGAATACTTTGACACTGACAAACTGAGAATCTGAGATCAATTTTAAAAAACGACCTTGTCTTGAATCCTTCAATAGCCTAGGCCTAGGTGTGTGGAGACATATTGTAGGAGGTAATTACAGTCCTAAAAAAGCTTTCCAGTTTCACTGACTCATCCAATGATGCGCAACTCACTCACCAGCGATGGCGCATGTTTTAGCCTACTTTGTAAAACAATACTGTTCGCTCAATAGGCCTATTTGGAAGTTGATAACTTCGTAGCCTATAGAAAGATTTGTTTTATATTTACAGCTGAATCAATTTGCTTTCCAACCTGCATTTTCCAGCGATTGCATTTGAAATATTGCGAAAGGCCTGTTTTGTCGGCATGCTGTTTACTGACAGATTTGCAGTGCGTTCCCGACTGTAGGCATGCCTCGTGATTGGGCTACACACAATCCACAGCTAGGCTATTTAAAAATGATATATAAACTATGAATCCTCTGTGGCTAAATTATAGGCCTACTCCTGGAGTAGTAGTCGGAATGATTTCATTTCTTTCTGAACAGACAGGAGTAATTCTATAACTTTGGCAAATGTATTTCAATTTATCACGGGTGCTGCAGAACCTACGAAAAAAATGATAAAGTGCAACGCTGGAGAGATGAGAGTTGCAGGGTCATATCTATCAGAGGGAGAGAGATCATAGAAAGTTCATCTCATTCTAGTTCTGTGAGAGATACAGGTGCGCTTCTCTCCCTCAACACAGCAATGGCCATGCGTCGGTCTATATAGGCAACAATGTTGCTCAAACCATAAAGCCGGGCCGGTCCAACACGAATCAATTCTTAGAATATCAGGCGAGTTTTCACATGACGATTTTTTTTAGAGGCAGCAGAATTACAGAGGAGTCAACTTGAATTAACTCTGATTGCTTTTATTTGAATTTTTCCATTGCAAAGAAGAATTTTTAAAAAATGCCACAAGAGGTACCGGATCCGGACAAATGGGTTCCGGATCGAAACAGACCAGACCTAAGAGGTGCTGGATTCTGTTCCGGCAGGGTCAGACTCAAATGAAGCACCGCCCCTCCCCCACCATGTTAATCCTGTTTATTGACTTCTGCTTTAAGGGCAATTAGAGGATGTTGACACACCAGTGCCCTGTGGTCTGCTTCATAATGTGATTCTGTATGAATCGATATATGCCATCGACACCAAACGCTCCTTGTCAGCTCTCTTATTACCCAGACAACAAAGCCCCAGATACAGTTCCACACTTCGGGTTACAACACTAAATACCGCACATGGTGGTCTTGTTGTTCTAGCTTGTCTTGCACTGTTCTTGAAACCCAAGTGAGGGTAAAAACACAGCACGTTGCATAACAACACAATTATACTAACTAACTGGCTGACTGAGCTGCTACGATATAGAGATTTTTTATATGGTATAACTATGGAAAATTCTTAATCATGACTGTGAAAGAAGTGCAAACTGGGTGTAGAATTGCAGAATACCAGAAACGTTCCCAAAAGGCCTGGTTTTCAAAGAATTCTGGTTGGATTCCTGGAATTTTCCCTCTGGGATTTCTAGAAAACTGGGATTTTTGGGGAAAGTTACAAGAATTTCGTCAACCCTAACTGTATGACAACTATGTCCACAAGTAGCTGTAATAATTATATGAAGTAATACAAGGTGATGAGTGAATCTCACTGAGACAGGCAGAGAGACACACAGGGACCTTTAGTAAGTGGATTTGAGCATTAGAGAAAGCTGCCAGGGTAAAGGTCACAGAGCCAAGTGTTTTCTACTGTGACTCTCTCTGACTGTTGTAGAAAAGCATTTGTTCCCAACATGGAGGTCTGATCAGCCTGACTGACACAGACACAAACACACACAGGGACTGTCTTAAGACATAGGCTTTAGCTTGAGGGCTAACGAAGTTGCTTACATATACAGAAGGCTAATGTGCGTTATCCAGAGAAGAGAGACGTCAACTGGCTTATCTATCACAGTGGTTATGTTTCATGCTGACCGTACAATTACTCTGATACGGCATCACAACAACATTATGAGTTACCAATACTTCCCCTTCCATCTTTATCTGTATTACCTACTCAGCACAAGACCTTCAAGGTCCCGAACAGTCATTCTGATTCCCATGAAAAAATAGCTTTTTTGAGTGACATTTTTTGAGTGATATTTTTGGGTGAAAGAAATGCTCAAAATGTCCGTTTTTTTTTTCTCTCTCAAAGCTAACTACCAGGACGTTTGAAAAGACAGGCTGAGTGGGCCTTGACTGACAGCTCTTTGAAAAGACAGTCAAGAAACTTGGATGAATTGAGCAGTGTTGCAGTAAAATCATCTCAAGCTCATTTAGTGATACACTAAGTAACTCAAACAACATTGAAACATTGAAGAAACTTGATGATAAAACTTTATCAATGTAGAAGCAACAGACATTTTCCAAACTTTGGTCATCATACTTTGATCTGGTTTCATCCAAATATCATCCAAGTCATGATTTTGACTGTTCATGACCTTTCAGACCTTGAACGTGATCTAATTTACGATTGACTGCATCATCCTTTTCCTGCTGAAATGTGGTGTGTGTGCGAGAGAGAGAGCTGATTAATGGCTTGATGCCCACAGAGGGAGCATTCACAGCTGAGGTGGACATTGTTTGCATATTCTTAGGATCTGAAACTAGCAGCCCTCCTGTTGCCAGATCAACGCCCTCGTTTTTTGGCGCACCTGACAGAATTTGAATGGACCTGACAGATTTTGTACAGCCCCAAATCATGACCTCTAGGTGAATCCTGAAAATTGCATCTCTGTTCTGCCACCTCTGGTTTCTTGGCCGTCCTAACCCTATGGGAGGTCAGCTCCTGCTCAGCCCAGTCAAACCTCTTCTCTGCCCTGGCAGCCCAAGGGTGAAACCAGCGTCCCCCGATGCTATGACAGCAGAGTCCCTGCCCGTCTTCTAAAAACGTCTGAAACCCGACCTCTTCAAAGAGTAACTTAAATAAGACATATCACTCAGTCGTATCACCCCTTGTCTTATGCGCTTGTCTTTTCCTACGAGCACTGACTTTGCTAACTTTTTCATTGCGAAAACATGTAGCCTACTTACCACGACTGTGATGTGTTGTCTCGCCTGGCTATCTTAAGATGACTGCGCTAACTGTAAATTGTTCTGGTTAAGAGCGTCTGCTGAGTTACTCAAATGTAAATGAGAGCGAGGAGTAGCCTAGCAGACCAGGCTAGGAATGCTTCCACTGCACAAAAACAAATGCACAATGCTTTACGGAACAACTGTGTCAACAAGGAAATGCATGTGTTGTACTTCGGGCAACTGGGTTCAAACACGCACAAAACACAGCATACACGCTTTGCCTTCACAGGAAAACTTAATCCTATGCCAGCTGTTAAACCTTTTCTCAATAGGGGGTGCTGTTTTCACTTTGTAAAAAATTCGTTCCCAAATTAAACTGCCTCGTACTCAATTCTTGCTCGTACAATATGCATATTATTATTACTATTGGATAGAAAACACTCTCTAGTTTCTAAAACCGTTTGAATTATATCTGTGAGTAAAACAGAACTCGAGTTGGAGCAATCTTCCTGTCAGCAAGTGAGAAATCTGAAATCAGGCAATCTGTTCCAGGGTCGGTTTATTAATTTGCATGTATTCTATTGGTCGACATGCACTGCATACGCCTTCCCCTGGATGTCAGCAAGCAATGAGAATTGGAATGGAGTTGCTAGGCAGATCTGAGGCTATATAAATGGGCTTGGAACCGGGGGTCCAGCCTTTTCAACATTCGCCATGACGCAAGACAGACCTCAGGATTGCGTTCTGAAAAGCTCTCGTTATAGGAGTTAGATATATCCGGCTCTGATTTTATTCGATATAGGTGTTAAAGACATCATAATGTTGTTATTTTAAACCAAGTTATATCAGTTTATATCAGTATATTGCGATTTTCGGTATTTTATTTGTGCTGCGTTATGGTGAGTTGGACACGTCTTCGCCACATGGCTAATGTTTACTGCTAATTCCAAAGTTGAAGGCGACAATCTACAACCGAGCAACGATTCCTCTGGACAAAGGACAACTTGCCCAAGATTCTGATGGGAGCTCATCAAAAAGTAAGAAGTATTTATGATGTTAATTCGTTGTTCTGTTGAAAAATGTAAAACTACTGTTCCGCCATTAATTTCGGTGCGGTCTCGCTTTAACGCACGCTGTATGTCGTAGTAACGTTAATTTTAAAAATCTAACAGCGGTTGCATTAAGAACTAATGTATCTTTCATTTGCTGTCCAACCTGTATTTTTTAGTCAAGTTTATGATTAGTTACTGATTAGATTAGGTGCCTCTCCCAAGATTTCTCCCGACATTTTGTTTGCATTTTGGCTACTATTCATATTGTATAACCACGATTTGTGCCGCTAAATATGCACATTTTCGAACAAACTCTATATGTATTGTGTAATATGATGTTATAGGACTGTCATCTGAAGAAGTTTGAGAAGGTTAGTGAAAAAATTAATATCTTTTGCTGGTTTATTCGTTATCGCTATTGTTGGCTTGAATCAATGCTGTTGTGTGGTTGGCTATTGTAGTAAGCTAATATAATGCTATATTGTGTTTTCGCTGTAAAACACTTAAAAAATCTGAAATATTGGCTGGATTCACAAGATCTTTGTCTTTCATTTGCTGTACGCTGTGTATTTTTCATAAATGTTTTATGATGAGTATTTAGGTAATTCACGTTGGTCTCTGTAGTTATTCTAGTTGCTTTGGTGAGAGTTGTGATGGTGGCTGCAATGTAAAACTATGATTTATACCTGAAATATGCACATTTTTCTAACAAAACATATGCTATACAATAAATATGTTATCAGACTGTCATCTGATGAAGTTGTTTCTTGGTTAGTGACTATTTATATCTTTATTTGGTCGAAATTGTGATAGCTACCTATGCAGGAAAAAAATGGTGGGAAAAAAAAGTTGTGTCTTTTGCTATCGTGGTTAGCTAATAGAAATACATAGTGTCTTCCCTGTAAAACATTTTAAAAATCAGAAATGATGGCTGGATTCACAAGATGTGTATCTTTCATCTGGTGTCTTGGACTTGTGATTTAATGATATTTAGATGCTAGTATTTACTTGTGACGCTATGCTAGGCTATGCTAGTCAGCTTTTTTTACTGATGGGGGTGCTCCCGGATCCGGGATTGTGATGAAGTAGAAGTTAAGAGTTATTTATTTTTTCGCATTGCAAAATGTTTTATTGTAATGCAATTTTTTAAAGATCTATTTTTGAAAAAACATGTATAAGTATTTATAATTTATTCATAATGGTTTAATAAAAATGTATAACTGTTGCTTATTGAATATTAACATACTCAGATAGGTCCATTTGAAACAGTATTACTTACAACAGTTCACACCTCCAATCGCAAAACACATAAGGCCTATCCCAAAACGAAACCTTTGAGAATAGAAGCTTGACAGAGTTGGCAATGTCATGAGAAAGATCTATCCAGAACCCAAGGATGAGAGTCTAATATACGTCCCAAATTACATGCTATTCCCTGGCTCTGGTCAAAAGTTGTGCACTAAATAGGGAATAGGGTGCCATTTGGGGAGCATCCTTAAACAAAAAGCCCTGGCATGTCAGAGCTCTCCATGGCAGTATACTGATTACCCTGACTAAGCCAGTTTCTGCTGCCTGTGCATGCTCTCTCCCAGATAGTCCCATCTCTGCCAGCACCACTGAAAGCTTTTGGGTGTCTTTACCACTGCCAGTATTTCATGCTTTCGACATGCAGGCTTTCATTCTGCTTTTCCAGCTATAGTCTGGAACACATTGGGAAACAGAGCGTAGCTCCTCTTCTCTCTTAGACTCATTACAGTACAAAAGCACACTTCTCATTCATAGTAAATTGATACATTTCCTAAATGAAGCAATGTCGTTCATTTAGTTGAATTCTGGTCTGCTGTGCATTTGCCAAAATGTGTCAGTTTGTTTTATTGTTTGATGTACCAAAGAAGGGGGGAGAGGATATAAAATAAATTAAAATAAGGAAATACATCTTAGAAGCATGACAAAAAAAAAGTTGAACTCTACACTGTAAAACATGTCCTGTCATTTTTACAGTAAATTACTGGGAGCACAGAAGCCAGTATATTTCTGTAGATTTACAAGACCTTTACTGTAACACATATTTACTGCATATTACTGGAACACCTGATTACAGTAACATTTTGTAATTCTAGAATTTAGAGTGCATTAAGGGAAGCACAGTGGTAAATTAACTGTTTTAGATGTACAGTACAGGTAGCTAGTGCCAACAACAGGCAGTATTTCTGTTACATGTATTTGATATTGATATTTCAATACCTATTTTGTAATTAGCATTTCACTGTCCTGACTACAATTCATGTAGCCTATTGGTAACAGTTAAATTAAAATACATTTACTTTGTATTATTATAATTTCCAATACAAATTTATGCTTGCATGTAGGCCGCTAGAACTAGAAAATTATTGGTAACGGAAACATAATCTTTTTACTTGCTATGACTGTGGTATATTCTTGTTGACCTTAGCTTAATACATTGACTGTAAGTCGCTCTGGATAAGAGCTTCTGCTAAATAACCAAAATGTAAAAATTAAACTTGCAAAGCACACTGCTGGGTATGATTCTAATGAGCACCACCCCTAAACAAGGCCAAATTTGATGAAAATACAAATAGTTTGAGGGCAGGGCTAATCAGAATAATACCCAGAATTGTGCTTTGCAAATGTTCATTTTTCACATGGACATTTTGGTAATTTAGCAGACACTGTTGCCCAGAGCGACTTACAGTTAGTGCATCATCTAAGGTTGACAAAAAAATACACATATCACAGTCATTTCTGTAACCATTACTGGGAATGTTGTTGTAGTTAAGTATAAATTGGTCTTCAAAGTATCCTGATTCGGCAATTAGTGCAAAGTACATTTGGCAAACTCCAAGTGGGCTGTTATGTGCCTTTTACTGAGGCGTGGCTTCTGTCTGGCTACTCCAACATAAAGGCCTGATTGGTGGAGTGCTGCAGAGATGGTTGTCCTTTTGGAAGGTTCTCCCATCTCCACAGAGGAACTTTAGAGCTCTGGCAGAGTAACCATTGGGTGCTTGGTCACCTGCCTGACCAAGGCTCCCCTTTCCCCTGATTGGAAAAATGTTGGTGGTTCCAAACTTCTTCCATTTAAGAATGATGGAGACCACTGTGTTCTTGGGGATCTTCGATGCTGCAGAAATGTTTCGGTACCCTTCCCCAGATCTGTGCCTCGACACAATCCTCTCTGAGCTCTACGGACAAGTCCTTCAACCTCATGGCTTGTTTTTTGCTTTGACATGCACTGTCAGCTGTGGGACCTTATATAGACACATGTGTGCCTTTCCAAATCATGTCCAATCAATTGAATTTACAACAGGTGGACTCCAATCAAGTTGTAGAAACCTCAAGGATGAGGAATGGAAACAGGATGCACCTGAGCTCAATTTCGAGTTTCATAGCAAAGAGTCTGAATAAGGCATTTCTGTTTATTTTTTATTTTTTATTGTATTATTATTTTACACCATTATGACTTTGGTCATAATACTTTGATCTGGTTTCATCCAAATATCATCAGATTTTATGGAAACATGATTTTGACTGTTCATAACCTTTCAGACACACTGATCTGTTCCTTATATCCATTCTTATTTTTGTGGCACTACTACCACATATCACTTAACTGGAACAGCATTCTCACTAATGGGTGCAACAAATATACTCTCAGTTGATAGTCACGTAGCAAAAAGGAATTCCCCTTGACCACGCCCACAAATTGGGAAAACAAACATTCTTTCCCATTGACCCCCAATGTAAAAGAGCCAACTTCGTTGTCAGTTTTTGTTAGAAATAACAAAACATGCCAAGAAGCTGCTGTGTTTTTCAATGTACATGTAACCAGGTAAAAAAATCCTGACCTACGGTTTGCAATGCTCCCACGTAGGGAAATAGAGCTTTCGCGAAGAGCCCTGTGGCTTCAGGCTATTCGGAGTGGGAAATGTGGGGGCCTGGCTCCCGAGTGGTGCAGTATTCTAAGGCAATGCTTCTCAGTGCTAGAGGCGTCACTACAGACCCTGGTTCAATTCCAGGCTGTATCACAACCGGCCGTGATTGGGAGTCCCATAGGGCGTCACACAATTGGCTCAGCATCGCCCGGGGTAGGCCGTCATTGTAAATAAGAATTTGTTCTTAACTGACTTGCCTAGTTAAATAAAGGTTAAATAAAATAAATACAATATTTGTTATGGAACTACTACCACATATCACTTAAATTGGTACAGCACTTTCACTAACAGGTGCAACAAGTATAGCCTCTTACAAGACACACCTCAACATGTGTTAATGAGCCACAACACCACCATGCAACACACAAAAGGTTTTTGGCACTCTTAAATTACAGTATCTAACTGAATTACAGTAAATTACTGGCAGCACAGTAGCCAGTAAATTAATGCAGATTTACAGGAAAATATTTGTTAATTCCAAAAACATGGTATGGTAAAGTATTTTGTGGGTGTGGTACTGAATTACAGTAAATTACTAGCAGCACAGTAGCCAGTAAGTAAATTACTGTAGATTTACAGGAAAAATCCCCCCAAAATGTGGCATGGTACTGTATCCTGTGGGGTACAGCAATCTCACTAATGGGTAAACAAATATAGCCTCTTGTAAGGCACGCCTCAAAATATGTTAATGAGAGACAATTTTGCTGCCGACAATATTTTCCCACAATGCACCATAATTCACTGTATGCTGTTGTATATATACAGCAAAACATGTACTACTGTATTGTATAATTACAGCAATTGCTGTAGTGGAATGCCGTTAAGCCCCCATAATGCACTGCTCTTTACAATACCGTAATATAGCATTACTGTAAAAGTGTTGCTGTAAATGTACAGCTATTTGTTACAACGTAAAGGACAAGTTACATATTGTTTTATATAGCCACCACTTTCCTTTTTATGTTTAACAACATAAAAAACTATCTGAATGTAGTGGGGTATTTGCAGGTATCCTATTTCCAGCTGATCAAACAACACTTCTCGGAGCAGTGCCCATAGCAGCGTTTTCTCCATAAACACTTCCTGTACATTGCTGAGGTGTCAGAGCTAGGACGAATTGAAAAGATAAAGCAACAGGTGGTGTTTAAATTGAAACAATTTGGCTCAGTGCGTCAGCAGGAGCTGTTTGGTCAATCTTGTCACATACGTACATGTAAATACACGTAAGCATACGAAGGCGTGCACACACACACACACACACACACACACACACACACACACACACACACACACACACACACACACACACACACACACACACACACACACTCCTATCCTGTTACAATGAGCTCGGCCTATCAGACAGCCAGCTGGCAGCCTCACAGATCAGCACTATAGAATCGCAGAGACACAACTTGCGAGTGCACAATAACACACCGGTGGGAGCCCCCTTCTCTTCCTCCCCAGGCAGGGTGTGTGCGTAAGGGTCAGCCCTGTGGTGCCTCACGGCCCCTCTCACACAGCTATGACATTACACAGAGCTGCATGGGGACAGAGAAGGGACAGCAACCAGCATACAGCCTGGCTACACAGACGCTGTCCATGGTGCTGATCTCATTCCTCAATGGAGCTGCACACACTGATATCTCTCACACAGTGACACGTTCATTCTCCACACACACACACGCACACACTCACGCACACACTCCACCATCTGTCAATACACACATTCCATTCACACTGACTCTTAGTATTCCAGGCATTCAATTGAATTTGATATGCTTCACTATAGTGTGTATAATTATCATATCTCTCCTTCTACAAATGGAAACTGAATTCTAGACATATCGATATCTATCTTCATGGAATCTTCAGGAATCACAATGATACAAATGTAATGATTAGAAAAAACTACCAAGGGCGATATTATTTTGCTCAATATTTGGGCTTTGTGACCTCAAAGCCTCCTCAGTAAATTAATTGAAAAGCAGTTAAAGCTGGCTAATTCTACAATAGTCCATGGCTCAAACTCAGGACACACACACACACACACACACACACACACACACACACACACACACACACACACACACACACACACACACGCGCACACACACACACACACACACAGACTGATGCCTGTCCTCCAGCTGTCTCACCATTTTGTGCTCAATTAGCGACACACACACACCCAAGCCCCGCCACTCGTGACCTTTCCCTTCCCACTAATGAAATGACTAATAAATCCAGACATCACCCAAGCCCCCCCTCTGACCAAGGGTGAGGGTTGAGAGAGAGAACACAGGAGTCTTTATCAAGGGGACTTAGGTTGTGTCCCAAATGGTACTCTACTCCTTATATAGTGCACTTACAATGGGCCCTGTCAAAAGTGGTGCACTATATAAGGAATAGGGTGGCACTTGGGACACAGCCTTAGAATGGTGACTAATTCTCTCCTGGCCCCATGTTGTTGTTGGGAATGGAGGGAGTCTTGGGGGGAGGGGGCAGGTATGTTTTTGAGTTTGCACCTAAAAACAGTTGGAAAATGCTTGTGAAAAACCAATCACCAGTATCTCAGATGCATGTTGTGTGTACCATGTGTTCATAGGTTGTTGCACACTACCCTACCTCACACATACGCACAACAGTGCAATAACAAATAACAAAATGTGCCTTCAAGACTACTTTATTAAAGGCTGTCACAGTCAGGCAAGAGACCTGAACCAGGGTTGTTCATTCATACATGAGTGAACAACATAGAAAAATGTTTTGCAACAGAAAACGAAAATAAGCATTTCCTATAAGGCCCATAGGGCTCTGGTAGAAATGAGTGCACTGTATAGGGAATAGGGTGCCATATGGGAAGTAAGAAGACGGCTCCACTGGGAGAGATGTTAAATACATCTAGGCTCATGGATCAGGCAAGCGTTCGTCCACTCCATCCATTCATCCATTCATCTATTGCTCCATCACTCCCTCGATCCATTTATCCATCCTGGGCATTAGAAAATAGTATTTTTGGCCCAGATCCCTCGCTCCCTGCCTCTACTCCTTGGCACTGGACTTGTTTTGGCTTCAGAGCACCATTACACCCCTACCTCACCTCCCTTTTCCTCCACGTTCACCTCCCCCTCTCGGTAGCCAGTTTACAAGCTTACTGATGAATGGACAAACTTCGTTTTGTTCTAGTTTACTTACACTTCACTGGCTTTAGGTTTGTTTTGGTTGGAGGCAAGCGAGGCAGAAAATGCTCAAAGATCAATGTTGATCACAGTTGATTTATCCTGTGATTTCAGTAATCCTACAGACTTAATTTGATAAATGATCATCTGAAAGCCAAGAGATAATCCTGGAATTAATGCAAACACGGCATTCTGTTGAGTTCCATTTGAATTATTGTTTGAATTGAATTAATTCCGATACAGACATGATTAAATAACAAGAGGAAGGCTTTTAAATAATAACACATGCCAGTGTGGCACAGATGATACAAATGTTACTAAGGATAAAGAGAAATGAATTGGCATGGACTAAATACTATGCTACACTACAGCAAGAAGAAAAACACAACACCAAAGCTTTGTTAGGCTCACCATTATTTCTCAACGTCTTTCACGAGAGGAGACAACAGAGTTTAGTAACTCGAGTAAAACTCCTGCGCGGCAAATAATATATCAGCCCACTAAGACCTGAATCAAAGCTTTATCTTCACGTCCGACATAACTTTCCTCCAGCGTTGGCCCAATCCAGACTCATTGATGAGCATCAGATCAAAATGATCCAGTTTTCCACATCATCGTGGCTTGAGCTTGCCAGAAAACAGGAAATAATAGGAGTTATATTTCTCTCCAGGAGGATGTTGTGCGATTTTGTTTGAATCATTATATTTCATTTTGCATTTAACCTCCAAATCCTGACACACCAAGCACTTCATACCAAAATGTACACACACACACACACACACACACACACACACACACACACACACACACACACACACACACACACACACACACACACACACACACACACACACACACACACACACACACACACACACACTATCGCCACGCCCAATGGCGTCACACACACACGCCACGACCATCTGTCAGACTGTAGCTTCCTCCCGCTCCCTCTCTCTCTATGTCCTGCTGAGATACACACTCACTAATGATTCCATAACTTGGTTACCACCTCTTTACGGTGCTTAGCAAGCTCCATCATGGCGACTATATAAGACACTCCGTTAGCACGTTGGTGGGTTAGCGTGCAGAGTAGAGTGATCAGCTTGACAGGTCCACTGAGTCTTCATAACACAGAATCGCTGAGATTAGCCAGGCCTGGGTCATATTCATAAACAGTCTAAGATAGAAGTGCTGATCTAGGATCAGTTTTGCCTTTGAGTGCATAATGAATAAGATTACATGCACAGGGGGGAACCTGATCCTACTCTGAGACGCTTTTTGAATATGAGCCCTGGGCTGTAGCAATGATACCTAACCCCCATCTCTCTCTCTCAACCCTTTTTTTTTTTTTTTTTACAACTATCTCTCATTCATCTACCTTTCCCTCTCTCTAATCTCTCCTTCCCCCATGCATTGGTTACATGATGTTTGTCAACCTGAGCTTGCAATTAACATTTTATATGTTCATTCTGTGAGACATTTAGTTTGTGATTTTGCGTGCAAATGTCACATGCATAACAATGGAATTGCCCCTCCCTCCCTTTTTTTCTGTAATGTTGACAAGTACAGTGAAGGCTATCATACTGTACATCGCTCTGCTTCAAAGTCCTATTTGTATTCCTTGGCACTTGCTATTTTTACACAATTAGTCAGCCAGTCATAAGGCTTCATACCACCTGGGAAGACATATCACAGGAACACAAATAAGCGAACAAAACAAAAGCATTCTGCTGGATTTGACTAAAGACAGAGAACTCTAGCCAATCTGGCAACACAGCGGATTATTCACAGTGAGCTGAGTACAGAGAAGCGAGAGAGAGAGAGAGAGAGAGAGAGGCAAAAATGGCACTGTCTGAATTCTGAAATCATTATCATTATGTATTGCATACATTGTTTGTCTCCCAATTTGCAAAGCTCATTGGAGGACTTGTGAAAGCTACAAGACCATAATCAGCTAAGGAGAGCGGGAATGTTTGCATGCTGCCTAGAGGGCTCCCCTAAGTGTTGTCCAAAACACTCACCAAGTATGAATCTTCTCACTGTGCGCATTCCAAATGGCACCCTATCTGCTTTATGGTGCACTACCTGAGTCTTACAGAGACATTCTCCAGGGACAGAGTTAACCAGAGAATGAACTGAACATGGGGACGAGAGAGGACGGAGAGTATGACAGTAAGCAACTCAATCAATTCAATCAAACCTGCGATAGCAATGTTGACGTAGTGTGTTTGTTTACAAAGCCTGCAAACACTTATTATGTGGACATCTTCTAATAGTTAGGGTAGTCTGCCTGGTATTAGTAATAGGTTTCCACAGTACCCCAAAAACATGCTGTGATTTTATTTGAATGTGGTAAAAAATAGATCTTGTGTAAATACACAGTCCAATGGAATTGAGGCCTATATCACTGGTAGAGCATAACCAAATCAAAATGGATTCATGTGATCAAGTGATCATCAGAGATGGAGAAAGTGGTCAGCGGGTTGTCCGACTGCCTCACTGACTTCAGCAGGTCAGTGAGTCCACTATCTGTAGTCCCAAAATCTGCTTCCCAAATGGCCCTCTGTACCCTACATAGTGCAATACTTTTGACCAGAGCCCTATAATATTGCACTATGTAGGGAATAGGATGCTATATGAGATGCAGCCAAGGTGTCCCTGGATGGATTCCTACAGTAATCCCTGGAAAAGCTGGCTCTGGAATGACTAACAATCCCCCATCCCCCATGATGAGCAACATCATTATTTCCCATGTACAATCTCATTGCATTGTAATGATATTTTCTTAATTAACTTCTCTTTAAATTGCTACCCGTTAACGTGTGTAATTACAAGTGAGAAATGGCAAACGACTTTACAGCGAATCATTTGCAAAAGGTCTTGGCAGGCGAGACACAGCTCCAATATTGCAGCCCGTATTCGGTATCGTCTCAGAGCAATGGCAAGGGGACAGTGATGATGAATTATCACTGCATAATTTAGTGGTTTGGCACATTAACCTCTGTTATGGGAAAAACAAGATGGTGGCAGAATGTCTAAGCAGCAACTCCAATGAGTTGCTAGAAGCTAATGAATCCTGGCATAGTGTAGGTGTGAAGCCAGACTGAGGGGACGGACTGAGATGGAGGGGATCTGTGGATGCTTCCAAAGACATTCCTTCACAGGAAAGAGGACGCTGCTAATATCATATGGACCATTTTGTAATAAACCCTTCTTTCTCCCTATTCCTTTCTCTCCCTCCATGTGTATCTTCCATGCTCTCCCTCTTTCTCTCCCTCTCCATGTGTTTCTTACCCGCTCTCACTCCTTTCTCTCTACCTCTCTCTCACTCCTTTCTCTCTACCTCTCTCTCGCTCCCTCTCTCTCCCCCTCTCCATTCATTGGCCGCAGTACTGCCTGATTTAGCCAGTGCCGTGGGCTTGTAGCGACTGGCGGTGCTATAGAGGGCCATGTAAATGTCACCGTCTCAGAGGCCGTGCTCGGCCAAGCATGAAATTAAATCTGGCAGAGTTTTAGGGCCCTGCTTTGGCTCACATCGCCGTTCATTCCTCCGCGTAACCTCAGCACAAGGGCCCTACATCAATCCACAGCGTATATGTTATGACTACATCAGAGGGCCCACTTCCCTTTTGACTTTATTTACGAGCAGTGGGAGGACGTGATTAATCCAGGCGGGAAACAGAGAGAGAGACGCGCGGGCGGAACATGGTCTCTGTCAACGTGCAAGGCCTTGTGCCTGTTTCTGCTGAACGTGTAAAATGGTTGTTTAACAAACACAGTGTGGAGCTTTTATGTTATATGTAAATGGGACTGTGCCTCGTGGATGGCTTCAGTAACTCTTACTGTACAGACATACTACTGAGTCTTTCTAATAGCCAATGCCTATTGTGAGCATACTGTTACTCAACAAGTAGTGGCTAGAGGCTTTTACAATTGTGAACCGCAGTATATCCCTTTTAATTGTCCTTCTGTTAATATACATAAATGATAAAGACCAAAATGACAGACGCATGGTGTATACTGTAGATACGCAACAACCTCCAAATGGAATACATACAAATAGATACATTCAGTAAACAGACCCAATAATCCAATACCAAGTTTATGGAGAAAACTTGAATAACATGCTGAGGTTACATATTGTGAAACAAACACACATAACCAAGCATCAAAATTGCCTACTGGCTTGGCTGTCCATGCCGACCAACACACAAACACCCCATCCGTCATGCAGTCGAGATGACATGTTTCCTAATGAATAAAAGGCTGACTTTCACAGCAATGAGAGAGAGAGAGCAGCGTGTGGGATGCTCACAGACACACGGCAATGAGTAGTTCACCATTACACTGCAGGGTGTTCCCAGTAGGGTTCCTTTGCTGTGAAGATTGGCATTACACTTGGGGGGATTTCTCAAACTCAAGATGAGGGAGTAGAGAAAATGAAGAAGCTCTCTGCCCTGCTGAAAAAACTTGCATAGACCAGCACTGGTCAGTGCTGGTCGGATGCTGGTCTTGCTGGTCTGACCAGCATGGTCTAGCAGGTCAAGCACATCTGACCAGCATGGTCCAACTGGTTATGCTGGCTGACCAGGCTTCGTTGTGTTTTCGCTGATGGCCAGGCTTCGTTGTGTTTTTGCTGGTGATCAGCCTTCGTTGTGTTTTTGCTGGTGACCAGCCTTCACTGTGTTTTCGCTGGTGACCAGCCTTCACAGTGTTTTCGCTGGTGACCAGCCTTCACTGTGTTTTTGCTGGTGACCAGACTACACTGTGTTTTGGACTCTAAAGTAAAGAAAAACCAACATCAAGTCACATTACCCTGGTTGCAAAGTGACATTTAATTCCTATTGGAATCTAGCAAGAGTGTATTCCCACAATCTGCATTCAGAATGACTGTCAGGGTTAGAGAACAGATTGAATGAGACTACCTAACTAGAACCATCTAACTGGAACAACTATTTCAGTAATGGGTGCAATAAGTCCAACTAACAGATTGGCTTGGTTTAGAAAAATACATGTTTTTTATCTTTGTGTCGGCATTAGATACATTAATTGATTCATTAAAAAACACAGATATTAAAACAAACAATTCAAAAGATGTAACTGGAGTAGAGCATGCTGGAAAATATGATAATGATGGCCGTGGAGCTGATTACTTGGGAGTCAACCTGACTTTATAACGTTACTTGACCTTGTGTTATATTTCTGATGTCTGTGGTCTGAGAGCCATGCTCATATTGTCTAGCTAGCTACCTCAGTTTACACAAGTGTACCGAACAGCCACAATGCCCAATTCAGATACATATGATGAGATGCAAAGGTTTATTTGACCTGAAAAGTCTAGTCTTAGAACGTCTCATGTCGTTGGCTGGACTATTCAAGATTCAACATGTCAACTGTAGCCAAAGTCTTGCGACGAGACGGATCCATTTAGCCATTCAAAGAACAGTGCGCTAACATTCTGTGTTCAGCGAAGCAGCTAGCCAAGCAGAGAGCTAGCTAGCTATTACGCTGTAAATAGCTAGCCTGGCTTGCTGACATTTCAGTCAAAAAAGTGTACCCTGTTTCTGGTGTATGTATTTCGTGACATGTGTTTTCTACGAGTGGCAACTTTGTTTCAACGTTTCATCACAGAATTGTAAAGCGGCACCGTTACTGTAGCGAACAATCTCAACTGTACATCTCGCACTCTTGATCTGAATGGTCCATCTTTAGTCAGCTGTTGTACAACGCAACATTCTAAAACTAGCTTGTTTTTATCTCTGATCTAGCAGGTTTTCCCAAACGCAGTCCTGTGGGCCCTCCTGGGTGCACATTTGGATTACAGCTGATTCAAATAATCAAAACTTGATGATGAGTTAGTAGTACTAGGGCAAAAAACCAAAATGGGCACCCAGGGCGGGCCCCAGGACTGAGTTTGGGAAACCTTGATCTAGGTCAGGGATGGTTAACTCCAGTCCTCGGAGGCTTGATTGATGACACACGTAGCGCAACAAGATGTAAGTGTTAGTTGTCCTCTCGGTTGTGAAAAAGATTTGTATGATATAAAAATGTAAAAAAAATTATAATTAGAACTCATTACAATACATGATATCACTGTTATATTTTCAACAGATGTCAACACTACAGTTCTGCACTGATAGTAATGAAATTCCATAGACAACCAAATATTATTCCCTTTCACCTAAAGGAGACTCTACAATAACAAGTCTCAAAGGGTGAAGTGTCTACACATTGAAAACTGCAACGGACTACACCTATATCCCAGAACTTCAGTGAGCAGTGTTGAGAAAACTGGGCTCTCAATTGGGGCTAACAAAGGAAAAGTATCCTGTGATCAGATGACCCAAGACCCCATGAAGTGCCACCACCAACGGCTGAGCAGCTACAATTTCGAGGAGACGTCGCCACGCAACACAGGGTGCAGTAAGCACACCTTTGAGCTGGGAAGGACCTGAGCTTTCCCTGTTGTCAGACTTGGTGGTTCCCAGAAAGTGTAAAAACCTACAGAGTACTCAGAAATGTTGTTGAAAGAGGTGGGCCTACAACCAAACATAATAAACTCTGCAAAAAAAGAAACGTCCTCTCACTGTCAACTGCGTTTATTTTCAGCAAACTTAACATGTGTAAATATTTGGATGAACATAACAAGACTCAACAACTGAGACATAAACTGAACAGGTTCCACAGACATATGACGAACAGAATGGATTAATGTGTCCCTGAAAAAAAGGGGGGGTCAAAATCAAAAGTAACAGTGAAGTGTCTGGTGTGGCCTCATGGACTGAACCAGATTTGTCAGTTCTTGCTGTGAGATGTTACCCCACTCTTCCACCAAGGCACCTGCAAGTTCACGGACATTTCTGGGCGAAATGGCCCTAGCCTGTACCCTCTGATCCAACAGGTCCCAGACGTGCTCAATGGGATTGAGATCCAGGCTCTTCGCTGGCCATGGCAGAACACTGACATTCCTGTCCTGCAGGAAATCACACACAGAACGAGAAGTATGGCTGGTGGCATTGTCATGCTGGAGGTCATGTCAGGATGAGCCTGCAGGAAGGGTACCACATGAAGGAGGAGGATGTCTTCCCTGTAACGCACAGCGTTGAGATTGCAAGCTCAGTCCGATGATGCTGCGACACACCGCCCCAGACCATGACGGACCCTCCACCTCCAAATCGATCCCGCTCCAGAGTACAGGCCTCGGTGTAACGCTCATTCCTTCGACGATAACCACGAATCCGACCATCACCCCTGGTGAGACAAAACCGTGACTCGTCAGTGAAGAGCACTTTTTGTCAGCCCTGTCTGGTCCAGCGACGGTGGGTTTGTGCCTATAGGTGACGTTGTTGCCGGTGATGTCTGGTGAGGACCTTCCTTACAACAGGCTTACAAGCCCTCAGTCCAGCCTCTCTCCGCCTATTGCGGACAGTCTGAGCACTGATGGAGGGATTGTGCGTTTCTGGTGTAACTCAGGCAGTTGTTGCCATCCTGTACCTGTTCCGCAGGTGTAATGTTCGGATGTACTGATCCTGTGCAGGTGTTGTTACACGTGGTGTCTCTGCGAAGACGATCAGCTGTCCGTCCTGTCTCACAGTATGGACATTGCAATTTATTGCCCTGGCCACATCTGCAGTCCTCATGCCTCCTTGCAGCATGGCTAAGCCACGTTCACAAAGATGAGCAGGGACCATGGGCATCTTTCTTTTGGTGTTTTTCAGAGTCAGTAGAAGGGCCTCTTTAGTGTCCTAAGTTTTCATAACTGTGACTTTAATTGCCTACCGTCTGTAAGCTGTTAGTGTCTTAACGACCGTTCCACAGGTGCATGTTCATTAATTGTTTATGGTTCATTGAACAAGCATGGGAAACAGTGTTTAAACCCTTTACAATAAAGATCTGTGAAGGTATTTGGATTTTTACGAATTATCTTTGAAAGACAGGGTCCTGAAAAAGGGACGTTTCTTTTTTTGCTGAGTTTGTATTATATAAATAAGGGAAGTTTGTGTGGGCAACAAACTTGTAAGAAACAATACTTGTGCATTTTTTTAAATCTAGCATACAATCATCATTATTGTACTTTTGGAATGGATTTAGCATTACTTACTAAACTGTTATTTTCTCCTGGATATCTATGCTCTTGACAGTTTACACTTCAAATTAGCAGACCTACAGGTGGGTAGATATCCAGAAAGATGGATGGGCTACCCTGGTGTAAATACAATACAAAAACACAATATTAAACAGATCAGGTCAAATAGTTTTATTAGGGAGATAAACAAGAATACAAGGTAGTCTATGTAACCTTCCTCAAAATAACCAAAACATAGTGTAAGGGAAACATTCTGATAAAGTACTGAACTAATACCACCCAGACCAAGAAGAAAAAAAAACGACTTACAAAGATATCATCAAATGGTGTATTTTTTCCTAATTGGGATCCAATTGAAGAATAAAGTACAGAGTAGTTGTGGAAAGTGTTAATCTGTTATGTAAACATACTTAGTAATAAATAAATGGTATATTGCAGTGGTGAAATGGCAGCAGTTGTGTGTTGTAAGGTGCAGGAGTCTCCCTGCAATTCATGCAGGTGCGCCAGCGAGGTTGTCCGGAGTCCCTGGGATAGCTCTCCGGTACTCCATGATGTCAAAAATCGCTCCAGATAGACGGAAAGCGGCCAGCTCCAGAACATCTCCCCTTTCTTCAAAGGACAGCTCTTGTAATTTAGCCTGTAATGATAAGAAAAAAAGCAACATGAAATTACAGACTGCAGCCAAATATTGTGCGATGTGATTAGAATGTTGTGAAGCGGGTAAACCGTACCACAGGTGAAATCTTTTTTACTAACCTTCATCTCTCTGACAGCCTGTCTTCTTGCATTCGAGCAGCCCTTTCAAGGTCTTCCTCTCCAATTCTTTCTGCAACCCTGCCTGTGCCCCTGCATGTGCCCTCTTCAAAACTGGAATCCGACAGAAAAAGCATGTAACTTACACAACACTGTTATTAGGATTGTATTGTAATGTTCACTACATGGTATTTTATGTCTTACCAATAAGGATTTTCATGCAGAAGAGTTATTTTCAATGAATGCAGAACTATGATAGTCCAAACGTATTATTTTACACAGATTTTTTTACGCAAGTGTGAAAACGAATGTACTAAAGCTATCATCATACTTCTATTTTGTACCAGGCAGGGAAATTCACAGTAACGTTAGCTATTATCAACCATGTAGCTAGCTAGCTACCTTGACATTGGTAATGTTAGCTACCTTTCTGGCTGACAACGTGAGTATTACAACATATGTATGTAAACATTTTTTACCAGTTCTGAAGAAATTGTTGCTAAAATGGAATCGAGTTATCTTCCATCTTGTCCGTAACTGTTATCGCATCAGCATCCACAGTCTCAAATTTCCGACTCCGTTGGATTTTCCCTAATTGCTACAAAGTAAAAATTGGCGACACTGGGTTTCCACGAGATAACACGGACACAAAGTCTAAGAGCGGATGTTGACGCTATGTCATCCCAGTGGCGACTACCAATGAGAGCTGGGGTTTCAGGTGTATGGTGTTCAAATCTAGAAAAAATATTGCATTCTTGCCAGAGGGGTCTTCAAAAACCCCTGTATACACATTGTTACGCAGTACAGGTTTAAATAGGTTCTCGTGCACAAAATGCGTATAAGCCAATGAAAAGCATTGATTTACTTGCATGTGACCAAACGCTAAAATTGTAGCTGGTCCCATCAGATAACATGGTACAACTTAGCCCTATGCTAACCTCAACAGGTGGCACTGATTATATACTGGCACAAGTGCATCAGCCAATTAAAATCATCAAAGTAGTTGTAAGTGTTCCAACACCTTTTCATGTATGTAAGTATCCTTATCACACCTAAGTATCGTCAAAGAAACTATAAGGTGTATTTGCCGTACTGGTATAATTTATCTCTGTGTAAAGAGCCTAGTCCACATAATTGTTGCAGATTTTGGCAAGGGTTCGAATCTCACATGAGTCCTCCCCTTGTTATATTGATTTACAGTGCCATCAGAAAGTATTCATACCCCTTGACTTATTCCACATTTTGTTGTGTTACAGCCTGCATTCAAAATTAAATAAATTTCTAAGTATCTAAGAGCTTCCATCCCCAGATTATGCAACATTTGCCCATTATTATTAAAACAATTCTTCAAGCTCTGTCAAATTGGTTGTTGTCTATTGCTAGACAACCATTTTCAGGTCTTGTCATATATTTTCAAGTAGATTTAAGTCGAAACTGTAACTCAGCCACACAGGAACATTAATCTCCCAGTGTCTGGTGGAAACCAGAGTAAACCAGGTTTTCCTCTAGGATTTTGCCTGTGCTTAGCTCCATTCCGTTTCTTTTTATCCTGAAAAACTCACCAGTCCTTAACAACTACAAGCATACCCATAACATGATGCAGCTACCACTATACTTGAAAATATAGAGCATGGTAGTCAGTAATGCATTGTATGGGATTTTCCAGGTAACCTAATTCCATTAAACTACTGTGAAATGCACAGTAACATTTCAGCAGTGCAGCTCTTTAATGTCATATGCTCTTACAAAGATATTTGACTGTTTTAAAAGATGTGCTCAACCTTTGAGGACATAACCATTAACCACAAACGGGTACACCACTTCCACTGACGGTGGGCACAAATACACATTTATTAGTTCAGGCCCCCAAATATGCTAATGAGCCCTACCTACATTTCAAAGTGCAGTGACTATTGTACCTTATAGTCAAAGTATTGGGTAGAAAAATTTACCATTATACTAGATTATCCGCACATGTATGACAAGAGGAACTGTTCCTATGTGTATCTCTGAAGTACCTTTGATGTTTTTGGTCCCCAGGGTTCACCACTGTACCCTAACTGTACCCTAATTTTGAGTGTGTGGAAATACACTGAGTTTACAAAACATTAAGAACACCTTCCTAATATTGAGTTGCACCTCCCGTTTGCCCTCAGAAAATACACAACCCATGTCTCAATTGTCTCAAGTGGATTTAACAAGTGACACCAATAAGGGATCATAGCGTTCACCAGGATTCACCAGGTCAGCTTATGTCATGGAGAGAGCAGGTGTCCTTAATGTTTTGTACACTCAGTGTATGTTCTTGATAATAAAGATGTACCTGGTGGCACTGCTGAAACATAAATGCACTTCTGCCCAAAAGCTTGCAAGTTCAAATCCCCAAAGCATTTATGCACACTTTACATCAAGTGTCCCTGAGCATTGGTGTTGTCAGATAATCTGACAATTATTGACTTGATTATGGGCAATTTTTAGCAAAGTGCAGAAATATATTCTTGCCATTAAATCTGTTGCCTATCTCTGTCATGCCCACAGACCTGGTAGTGTAGCAGGAAAGTCAAGTCATTAGCTAACAAGAAGTTGTGAGTTCAAAGCCCAAGAGAGTTATACATTCAGTTATACAGCAATAGATGGGTTGGATGTTTAGGGGAAAGGGGGATACCTAGTCAGTTGTACAACTGACTGCCTTCAACTGAAATGTATCTTCTGCATTAAACCCAACCCCTCTGAATCAGAGAGGTGTGGGGGGCTGCCTTAATCGTCATCCACGTCTTCGGCGCCCGGGGAACCGTGGGTTAACTGCCTTGCTCAGGGGCAGAGTGACAGATTTTTACCTTGTCAGCTCGGGGATTTGATCCAGCAACCTTTTGGTTACTGGCCCAAAGCTCTTTAGTAACAAAACCGATGAGTGCGCAACAGACTGGGTTGACTTATATTGTTAACAACACATAAGCTATATATTGTGGTAGACTCCCAATCACGGCCAGATGTGATACAGCCTGGATACAAACCAGGGACTGTAGTGACACCTCTTGCTCTGAGATGCAGTGCCTTAGAGTGCTGTGCTACTCGGGAGCTCCAAAAGCAATGCCCAATATTATCATATATCCCAGCATTCTCTATTGCAGTTATATGTTTTGTTTCAATATCTATGTTTTTGCATGTAGCTTACATTGATTGATGAATTAATCAATTAATTAATCTTATGCTACACAAAGATAAATAGCATACATTTTTCTAAACTAATCCAATTTCTTAGTTGGACTTATTGCACCCGTTATTGAAATCGCGGTTCAAGTTTATTGTAGATGGTTTAGGTAATCTCATTAATGAATCTTTCTAACCCTGGCAATCATTCTGAATGCAGATTGTGCGTGAATGAAAGTTCTAATTGTTGGATGTCCCTACTCAAGCTGGATTCCAATAGGAATTAGACATCACTTTGCAAGCCAGTTTACGCTGGTCACCAGTGAAAAGACAACGAAGGCTGGTCTATGCTGTTTTTTCAGCAGAGTGGCTGGTGGGTGCCATTTTGGTTCCCCCAAAACACTACATCTATAGTGCTAACCAATTCCAATCAACCAATTTCACTAAGAACTTTTTTTTGAAGTCTTTGACTGTCACAGACCATGTTGAATCAAAGGCCAGTGCCTACTGTTTGACTACAGTTGCAAAATTGTGGTAACCTTCCCAAAATTCCCAGGTTTTAAACCAATCCCAGATTAAGGATTCCAGATGATCTTCCACTCGGGACCGAACATTTTGGGAAAGTTACCAGAATTTCGCAACCATGTGGCACGGAGAAACTCTCCTCAGCGGAAGGAAAATACGGAAACTTTGGGAGTGAATTAGTATCTACTGGCTGGTTAGGGTGCATGTCCTCCAGACAACTTTTCATCCATTTAATACTTTCCCTGAATGGATTGGGGCATCACCGCCCGTGTGCTTGTCCTGGGCTCGTTTTGGATGAGCTTAATATAGGCTGTAGGGTACTAGCCATTATATCCACTGTGCACTTTAAAGTGATGAGAGTGTTTAAGAATCCTTCTCCCAATTATCAGCCCCTACAGGATTCATTGTAAAAGAAGCCACTCTTTCCCCTTTAAGTTCTATTCATCACTTAGCCAGACAGAGCACTTAAAGAAAGACAGTGTTTAGTCTGTTAGGGAGATGTGCTGCCTGCTTTAGGAAGACATCCCCGAATAGGCTCCTCAGTTCCATTTATAGGCGTACCTCCACGGTTAATCTTGTGTAATGGGCTCTTAAATAAATCTCCTGACTTAAAAATAGGCAGCAGGAGCAGCTCTCACGGCACGGGAGGGATCTCCCTGAGCGAGTGAGTGACAGCCGGGCAGACTACACTAATGTGCGGGAGTGAGTGGGGATCCTCTGGAACATAGACAGGATGCACCTGACCTGTCGCCCAATGGACGAGCACCGATGAGCCCACTTTATAAGGGTCAGAGGTCACCATATAGTCCAGTACGTCAATACAGTATTTGAGACAATAATTGAGGAAAATCAACAAATTCCAGTCTAGCTGCACATATAATGTTATAGTTAAATGATAGTGTTAATTGAATATACCCATATTTCTGTCTGTCTTCACACATAAAAATAAACATGTGTTGCATTACCTACCATACGCTGCACATTACCTAGGGTCTACACTAAACCCTGTATGGGCACTCAATTAAAAACCTTATCCTCCAGTACAAGCTTTAAAACGCAGACAATGTCCTCTTACCTCATGCGAAGAACTGCATTATTAAAGCGGACTATGTAATTGTGCTCATGCATTGCTACTTCGTGACATGGCCTCGGTTCTGATATGAGTGCTGTGCTGCAGGCATCTTCGTCATTCTCCTGACTCATCCGTTCTCTCTCTCCTGTCACGGGCATTGAGAGGAGAGGGGGGGAAGAGGAGGGGATAGGAAGAGAGAGGAGAGAAGAGGAGCCAGCTGCTAACAGGGCACTGAATGCAAATGTTGTTGACTAGAGGGACTGGCAAGAGGAGGAAAGACCCACTCTAACCCACCTCTGTTACCGTGCCTGTCCTAAGCATGGGATTCGATTCTGGCCGGAGGTATGTATCAAGCATCCTAGAGTAGGAGTGCTGATCTAGGATCAGGTTCCCCCTGCCCACCTTATTCATTGTGATCTAAAAGGTCAAACTGATTCTAAATCACCACTGAGATGCTATATAAATATGGGCCCTATGAATGGACTGGCATTATGTTACTCTGTCTGCTGTGGGGTTTACTTCAGTCATGCTAGGGTGTCATGATGATCCTTACCCTTTAAAATACACCTGGTACGATTCCAGCCACACCAAACGAACACTATTTCATCCATTCTAAATGAATGATCAGGCCTTTATGATCTAAATTGGGATACAATGGAAAGATGTCTGTGTGTCTGTCCTACGTTCTGTTCGGACAGTCCTTATCAATTCATGTGGACTGTGAAGATCTCCAGGTAATTGCAGTCACAGGCTGCGACCCCATTGCAGCGGGGAGGTTAAAGAGAGTGACAGGCGATAGCGGCCCCTTTCCTCTCTTGCCCCGTCTTACCGAAGCATTAAATGTCTGCGTGGGCACGGCAACAATAGCATCAAACTGGGTTAATTCATATGGACATCCGAAAAGGAAGATATCAACAAATTAGACTTCTAAATTTAGGTGATGATTAAGAACATGTCTGTCTGGTTAGCTCGGGACCAGGAAGTGGGTGGTCATTAGTCCATCAGACGGGCCAATTCAAATATTTTACCTGTTGCAGTCTGGTCCAACTGCTAATGATGGTATTTCAAGTTGGTCTTTTTTTTATATATACAGTGAGCTCCAAAAGTCTCGGGGCACTTTTGTTGTTGTTGCTGTTTTGGATCTGTACTCCAGCATTTTTGAAATAATACAATGACTATGAGGTTAAAGTGCAAACTGTCAGCTTTAATTTGAGGGTACTTTAATCCATATCGGGTAAACCATTGACAAATTACAGCACTTTTTGTACATAGTCCCCCCATTTTAGGGGACCAAAAGTGTGTATTATATTTGTATTATAGTAGTCAAAAGTTGAGTATTTGGTCCCATATTCCTAGCACGCAATGATAACATCAAGCTTGTTTGTGACTCTACAAACTTTTTGGATGCATTTGATGTTTGTTTTGGTTGTGTTTCAGATTATTTTGTGCGCAATAGAAATGAATGGTAAATGTGTACTTTTGGAGTCACTTATATTGTAAATAAGAATAGAATATGTTTCTAAACACTTCTAAATTCATGTGGATCCTACCATGATTATGGATAGTGCTGAATGAATTGTGAATAATGATGAGTGAGAAAGTTAGACGTAAAAAGATCATACCCCCGAGACATGCTAACCTCTCATGCTAACCAATAGTAAGGGAGGTTAGCATTTTCTGGGGGAGGGGGTATGATATTTGTGCGTCTGTAACATTCTTACTCATTACTACTCACGATTCATTCAGGATTATATGTAATCATGGTAGCATCCACATTCATGTAGAAACATATTATATTCTTATTTACAATAAAAGTGAGTCCAAAATGACACAATACATTATTTACCATTCATTTCTATTGGGAAGAAAATAATCTGAAACACAACCTAAACAAACAGCAAATGCATCCACCAAGTTTGTAGAGTCACAAACTTGATGTAGTGTGTGGATCGACGCTGGAGACGAAAAGCAGGTACAGCGAGTGAACATTTAATGAACCACAGACATGAAACAGAACAATGACGACATCAATGCTGACACAGGGAACAAACTGAGGAGCAGACAGATATAGAGGGGGTAATCAACAAAGTAATGGAGTCCAGGTGAGTCCAATATTGCGCAGCTGTGCGTAATGATAGTGACAGGTGTGCGTAATGAAGGACAGCCTGGATATGGGACCAAATACTAAACTTTTGCCTTCTTTAATACACATACGTGAATTCGTCCCAATACTTTTGGTCCCCTAAAATGGGGAGGTGTTGCAATTTCCAAAAGTTTCACCTGATATGGATGAAAATACCCTAAAATTAAAGCTGACAATATGCACTTTAACCTCATAGTCATTGTGTCATTTCAAATCCAAAGTGCTGGAGTACAGAGCCAAAACAACAACAACAATGTGTCATTGTCCCAATAATTTTGTAGCTCACTGTATTTTTGCATGTTCTACTGGATAGAGGAGAGACAGTGGGAAAGATAGAACGTGTATCACAAAGACAGTGGGCCAGATTTGAACCCACACTGGCATACTTGTGTAATGTAGGCAGTGGCCCTGACCTCTAGACCACCCAAGCCACAAGTCAGTCTAAATCTTTGTTTACATGAAGTTATCTTCCATCTCAGATTGTCAGCAAAGAGGGCATAGGCTTCCTCCCTGACCCTTCTCCTGAACACGAGTCTGACCTTACTGTGGGCAGTGTACTGGGCAGGCCAACACAGATTTAAAAGCC
Organism: Salvelinus namaycush; assembly: GCF_016432855.1. Taxonomy (NCBI): domain Eukaryota; kingdom Metazoa; phylum Chordata; class Actinopteri; order Salmoniformes; family Salmonidae; genus Salvelinus; species Salvelinus namaycush. Next base: position 28,094,260 of record NC_052313.1, read on the forward strand.
TTGCACTGAATGCTGATGAGGGTGTGTCTGCTGTCTGACTCCTAAGCTTTGCAATCCGTACTGTAGACCTACAAAAAAAGCAGCAGTCTTCCATGGGCCATACAGACATGTTTTGAGCCTAGATGCCCTGTGGTTACAAATCTTCAAAATTTCAACCACTGTGTGTACAGTCTATCCTATACATAACCACATGTCATCATGGATACAATTGCTTTATAATGGTTATGCACATACGTGATGTGCGGCCCACTGAATAAGAGCATTTCGTTGTACATGAAAACCAAATGGAAAAAATGAAATAAAAGCTGCCCAGAAATATATTGAACCTCAAGCCATACTGCGGTGTTGGTTCTCAGCTCACGGGGGGATTTCTAACATAAAAAGACTATTCAATCATAAGAGAGAACAGTGTGCTGTGAATCATTTATGAACAACGACATTAGCGGCATGACCGGGTAAGCTCTATTTGAGTGCCAATAAAATCTGATTAGGCTCTTTTTGCGAGAGACGTGAAAGAGAGCCATTGGCAATAAAAGGGACAATTATTATTCTGTTAATGTCTCCCTTAAACCACTCCTCAGGCAGTCCATCCGTGACAGAATAGGCTATATTTATCTATTCTACAAACCAACCAACATCATGAGGTGACAGAAAGAATGACGGCTAAAATGTTGTTACATTTAAGAAAAGGGCTTGTTTGCTCAGTAGTGTCACTGTGCTGAATGAGCAATCAGCTGATTGTGTAACATGTGCTGCGTGTCTGCGTACGCACACACACGTAAAGTACCTCAGGCTGCTTGCTTAGCAAGTACCACTTCCTCCTCTTTAAGCTCACACTGAGACTCGATCCCAGGACCTCTGCTTTGCTAAGCACACATGACCGCCCCTCCTGAAACACATTACCAGTTGGCATCATGTGAAAAGCTAGCTATTCTGTGGGGACACTTCGGGCTGAGGAGTAAGTTTCACACATCCCCATGTGCTACACACACTAATCAGATCATTGACTGACTGATCAGACTGCCATTGACTCTCTCTGTGGTCCAGTATGTGTTGTGTCTGAGATTAGGAAGTTGCAAGCAATCTAACATCAGATAATATGTCTATGTATGCATTTACACAGGCAGCCCAACTCCGACTTTTTTTGTTGTTGTTGACCAGTCAGGTCAGCTCTTTTGCCAATAATTGATCCGTCGCTAAGCACTTGCCCCCCTTGGTTACTGTTGCAACCTCAGACAACATTTTTCCGGGATGCTCCATTCCCCATTCAAACTACTGGAGAAAACTCCTCACAACAATCTCAAACTGTGTTTTTAATACACCATACAATTAAACACAAACGACCCCTTGCTAACCAGGAGGCTATCGGCTATGTTGTGGTGGACTGTCATTACAATTGCTTCACAGGAACCTGGTACAATGAAGTTTGTAGTATGGCTAGCCACTTAATGGCTCTGAATGCACTGTCATACAGTCAAAGCTACTCCTAACCACTTTTGGAGCTAACTAGTTCTCTTAAGTCATATCCTGATGCCGACAGCAAATGATAGTTGTACTCATAATATAGCTAATTTAGCAAACTAATGTAACCGATGTGAAATGGCTAGCTAGGTAGCGGTGGTGCTAGCAGCCTTTCAGTCGGTGGCGTCACTTGCTCTGAAACCTTGAAGCAGTGGTTCCCCTTGCTCTGCAAGGGCCGCGGCTTTTGTGGAGCGATGGGTAACGATGCTTCGTGGGTGACTGTTGTTGATGTGTGCAGAGGGTCCCTGGTTCGCGCCCGGGTCGGGGCGAGGGGACGGAAGTAAAGTTAAACTGTTACACTAACATACACTACTGTTCTATAAGGGCTCAGACCCAGATGCAGACAGGGGAGGCAGATGGTTAGTGTTTGATATTTCTTAGTTCCAAAAGGCTTAGGCAAGAGAATGGTCGTGGACAGGCAAAAGGTCAAAACCAGATCAGAGTCCAGGAGGTACAGAGTGGCAGGCAGGCTCGAGATCACGGCAGGCAGACTGGCCAGAAAACAGGCAAGGGTCAAAACCGGGAGGACTAGCAAAAGAGAGAATCGAAAACGCAGGCGCACGGGAAAAACACGCTGGTTGACTTGAAACAGAAAGGACTAACTGACACAGAGAGACAGGAAACACAGGGATAAATACAGTGGGGGAAAAAAGCGACAGCTGGAGGGGGTGGAGACAATCACATGGACAGGTGAAACAGATCAGGGCGTGACACGTTCAAAAGTTTGGGGTCACTTGTTTTTGAAAGAAAAGTACATTTTTTGTCCATTATAATAACATCAAATTGATCAGAAATACAGTGTAGACATTGTTAATGTTGTAAATGACTATTGTAGCTGTGGGCCTCTGTACGGCTGATAGGCGTACAGAGGCCCATTATCAGCAACAATCACTCCTGCGTTCCAATGGCACGTTGTGTTAGCTAATCCTAGTTCATTCTTTTAAAATGCTAATTGATCATTAGAAAACCCTTTTGCAATTATGTTAGCACAGCTGAAAACTGTTGTTCTGATTATAGAAGCAATACAACTGGCCTTCTTTAGACTATTTCTTTAGACTAGAGCATCAGTATTTGTGGGTTCAATTACAGGCTCAAATTGGCCAGAAACAAAGGACTTTCTTTTAAAACTCGTCAGTCTATTCTTGTTCTGAGAAATTAAGGCTATTCCATGCGAGAAATTACCAAGAAACTGAAGATCTCGTACAACGCTGTGCACTACTCCCTTCACAGAACAGCGCAAACTGGCTCTAACCAGAATAGAAAGAGTGGGAAGCACCGGTGCACAACTGAGCAACAGGACAAGTACATTAGAGTGTCTAGTTTGAGAAACAGATGCCTCACAAGTCCTCAACTGGCAGCTTCATTAAATAGTAGCCGCAAAACACCAGTCTCAACGTCAACAGTGAAGAGGCGACTCCGGGATGCTGGCCTTCCAAAGGCGTCAGCTTAGACCGCTAGACCATCTTATGCCACCTACATTCTTGTTTTAAGGAGACAATTCATTCGGGAATTGATTTGTAAAAGTACAGTAAAAACAAACCATAAACGTGTCTGGAAGCTCGTCTTGCCTGCAGTGGTATCAACCTTGTTATCTATATTGAAAGCTGCTTTACAGTACCTTCAACAACACCCTCAATAACTCTCCACACATTCAGTAAGCAGGCTATACTGTGTAAAGGAAGTGTCTAAGGTGTTTCCCAAATGGATCACAATTCCCTTTATAGTGCACTATATAAGGGAATAGGGTGCTATTTGGGATGCATTCTAACAAGGTGCCTTTTGGGATGCATCTGGGCCCAGCCAAAGGCCTCGCTGACCGAATATGTTACCGAACAATGGTCATGCCCTTTGGCTTTCACAGTCAGAGTGTGTTCCAATCGCTAGAAGGCCAACAAACATGCCTTTATTCTCTCTCTTTCTCTCCCTCTCGCTCCCTCCAGAATTGACAGTGTCTTGGCAATGCAAACCTATGTCTTTATATCAACAAATGAGTGGCCAAATGTGTAGGTGAAAAGCCAACAAAGCCGCCTCTCAGCAAAGATTGCACTTCAGCCGAAGTGACATTAATGGTACCTTGCGTGGAAATAGAACCGTTGTCTAGCGTCGTCATAGAACCGCTGTGAGGAGGCCGGTGGTGAAAGAGAACTCTGACTTGCATAGCCGCCAGCGTACCGCCGTAAACGAAGACGAGCATTAAAACACATCTTTCTTCCAGTTCACATTACAATGTAGCATTGCACGGAACGAATGAACGTGATTACGCTACTATGTCATCGCATCTCTGTGGTCTCTGTGGGGCCTTGTCAGCCCCCCGGTGTATCAGACCTGTTGGCGAAAAACAGCAGCAACCCACACAGACGCTTCAAGCTGAGACCCCACTCACTGTCCGTCTGTCTGGGAGCACCGAGGGGAAGCACAGACTGTAAACAAGCTCTTTACAGTGACATTCAATAACAGAGTGATTTAAAGCCTAGGCACACGACAGATTCATCACAACAGAATAAAGAAAGACGTTGGGAAAAGAAATACTAGGCTGCCTAGCAAATCTATAGACAACTCCTAGCAAATCTATAGACAACTCCTAGCAAATCTATAGACTACACTAGGAAACCTATAGACTACTGCCTAGAGGACTATAGACTACTGCCTAGAGGGCTATAGACTACTGCCTAGAGGGCCTATAGACTACTGCGTAGAGGGCTATAGACTACTGCCTAGAGGGCTATAGACTACTGCCTAGAGGGCTATAGACTACTGCCTAGAGGGCTATAGACTACTGCCTAGAGGGCCTATAGACTACCGCCTAGAGGACTATAGACTACTGCCTAGAGAGCTATAGACTACTGCCTAGAGGGCCTATAGACTACTGCCTAGAGGGCTATAGACTACTGCCTAGAGAGCTATAGACTACTGCCTAGAGGGCCTATAGACTACTGCCTAGAGAGCTATAGACTACTGCCTAGAGGGCCTATAGACTACTGCCTAGAGGGCTATAGACTACTGCCTAGAGAGCTATAGACTACTGCCTAGAGAGCTATAGACTACTGCCTAGAGGGCCTATAGACTACTGCCTAGAGGGCCTATAGACTACTGCCTAGAGAGCTGAAGTGTAATGATCTCCACACGTTTTGAGTGTTTACAGACAGAACGACAACCTCAGAGGTCAGTGAGTCTTAACCTAAGAGTGTGTTAATATGATTATATAGGGGGGGGGGTTGATTGGATCTGCTGGACTAGGGTGAAATTCGCTCTCACAGGCAGTGGTTTACTCTCCTATAAAAGCCCTCTGTATGTATTTTTGTGAACACAGGGTTTTTCTTACGGTAGCTAAAGTTCAACTCTCTATTCCGGCACAAAAGACACCCGCTTCTCCAATGGCCTCCCTGGGGGTAACACAGCCCCTTTCTTCCTCTCTTCCGAATCCGCCAGAGAGAAAAGATGGAAAATTGAACCAGTATCTGGCGTTTCCCAGTCCGCCAATCCAACGGCTAAGTGCACCAGAAGGGCTTAGATAACAGGAAGACTGCGGGAGCGCTCAAAGTGCCCCCTCCAGTGAAATTGGCAGGCTTAGCAGAAAGAGAGAGAGAGAGAGAGAGAACAAAGGAGTGTGAGAGAGAGAGAGAGAGGGAAGACACAAAAACAGAGGGTGTACGGTCCCGTCACAACGTAACACTCAAAAGCAACATGACGCACAGAGACTCAGTGGTCCCCAACAAATATACTGCATGATTAATCAAATGCTGTGCCCCCCCCCCCCCCCCCCCCCCAAAACAACAATCCAGATTCTGTGGTGGTCCTGTGTGGCAGAGTTGATAGAGCACGGCACTTTCAATGCCAAGGTTGTGGTTTAGATTTCAGCTGGCGACACCCATACGACAATGTATGCACACACTACTTCAAGTCACCTTGAATAAAAGTGTCTGCAAAACAACATAGATTATTATACCACTATTGACTAAAATGTGAAGAGTAGAGAAGCCATCGTTCCAAGATGACTTGACCTTTGACCTCATGGTAAAGGCCAAGAGTGAAATGTCATGAGTAGAGGTTATGCCATCAGTGTGTATCACCCATCCCCTCTGGACACATCCTTCTTCTTTAATAGTCTGTCATTTTATGTGGGAGATATAGATGCCTCGTGGTCTAGACAAGCAACATTTCACGGTAGAAACTTTATAATAATGATAAGAAAATGATGGCCTCACTGTTGACCATGCGTATTACGCACATTCAGTTACACAAATCAGCAACCATTTATAATTTACGTCCTTGCTGGCGTCGGAGACAAGCGCAAAACCCTGAACAAATTAAACTTGGAGGTTCGGGGATCACACAATTGCACCCCCAAACAACACGATACATTATTACGGAGTAAAAAAACGCGAGACCCCTCGGGGAATTCCAGCCACATCACAGAGACAGGCATGGGGAAAAGAGAGAAAGAGAGACTGCAAAAGAGCAGCAGCTGTGGAAGATAAAAGATGTTCAAATATTCAAAATCCTCATCTCGTCTCCAAAGCATACCCTGTAATCCGTTTGCATTGGGCTATATCGGCAGCACAGAGGACACTCAGTTTACCAGTGGACTTATGGATGGCTGCGATCCGCTAGTGTGTTTAACTACACATTGTTAACCTAACACATCCAGGGTGTCTACAGACATGAAATGAGATTAAACTGATGAAGGCAGCTTAGCTGTCGAAACATTGATATTTATTAAACGTATTGCATCGAAGACATGAGAGAGTGCAGCTCTTTTCTTTTCTAAGTGTCCACAGACATCAACCACAAGCCCCTTTCTTAACAGGATAGGCACCTGGAAGCACCCAACCATCTTCATATTACTTCCTTTTATCAGTGTGTAGCACAGAAGTCCTGTATAGTTGGCCAAAAACAGACGGATTCTGATTCCACTCTAGCTTTCTTTCCTGATCTCTATCCCAAAGGGAGATGCTCTGCTCTGTGTAATACTGCCCCTTTGATTGCTTTCACAGGCCTGATCCTGAACCAGTTATGGAGCGCACTGTCATGATGACTCTGCAAAACATGGAAAATGAAAAAACAAAATGCACTGATCCCCAGAGGACCTTATAGGACAGTTATGTTCTGTCATATAACACCACTAGTAGTTGTGATGGCAATGGGGCCCATTGCAGAAAAACAGCACATAGGCCTACATACCAGGGGATGGAACCAGTTCAGGGAACAGAACCGAAAACCGGAAAATAACATTTGAGGAACAGAATCAGAACCAGGAACAAAAGTGATCTATACTGTTCCGGAACATAACTGTAATTTTAAAAGCATGGGAACCAGTTAATAACATTCTTTTACATTCCGGGATTTTTTTCAGTCCCACAAAAAAATGCTACAAAGCGCCTATGCAAAACTCTCACTCTGTCACTCAGAAACGTCTTCCAGTGTCTGCCTGCCAGCTGAAAATCTTTGAAGTGTGGGTACGCGTGTGTGTAGGCAACCTGCCCCTCCCGCTCCGAAGCTTAGGCTACTGTAGCCTATTGACGTTACAAGTGTGATTCAGAAATTTTTATTTATTTATTTTATTTAGAGAAGAATGGATTAACTTTTCAATGCTAGTTACGGATACTATAATTATCACGTTTCACATTGGATTTATTAAAGCGCTGGGCATCTTGTTATGACATGCATTATCTGAATTAGGCCAACAGATTTATATCTATGAAGGGGCGGCTTTTTCGGATGAACTTTGAATGTCATTGAACTTCCGAGAGTTGACGTAACATTGGACCAGAGTTAGCTAGCCAGAATTAAAAACACCTCTTACCTTTTTGTAGTTAAGCCAAGCCTCCTCATCCACCCCCTCTCGCTGTTTCCCCACCTGCAAAATTTCAGTCGCAACTCGCGCCCTACTTTTGTCTGTCCATCGCACATGTAAACAATAGCTTGCCCGCTCCATAGCAAGCTCCTCTATCCGCACTGATTGAGGAAGTAGTTTTATGTAGAACCAAAAAAATACTATTTCAGAGGTTTAAAAAGGAACAGAAAGGAACTCTATAATCCGGTACTTTTCGGGGGGGTCGGAACAGTGGAACAGAATGAAAGAAATCATGGTTATGTTCAGAACGAAACGATTGGAAAATAACTTAGGTTCCAACTCCTGCAACATACACAATGCAATTTGCAGCAGGATGAAAGGAAACTAGGGAAGCATGTAGAAGACCGCGCAGAGGAGAGGTTTCCGGCACAGAGTCCATCATTAACTAATAAGCCAGGCCAGGCCAGGCAAGAGGAGAGTGGGTAATTGCTGCTGCCCCATCCATGCTACAGCTCATGATGCCACAGCAGACAACAACATGCAGTGATGAGGTTAACAGAAGAATGTCCTTAAGGAGGGAAGCAGCTTGCACCTAGCATCTACAACAAGGGAAAACATTCACCTTGCACAGATTGAATTAAAGAGAAATAAGGCTTAGACAGGCAGAGCAGGAGGATTCTGCTGATTTAAGGGGGGAATAGTTTACCGCTATCAGAGATAAGAGACGGCAAGGAAGTGTGAGGGGAGAAGGGAAAAACTCATTAAATATGCTACTTGTTCTGGGCCAAATTAACTAAAACCTTGTGAAACCATGTGACTTACAGTATACTTGCTGTGTCACTCACCTCTTGCTCTATGTGAGAGCTCGCCGTCTCTCAATTGGTGACACAGCGACAGCCCGGAAAAACTACTATATGCATGTGACATTTTGTTGTTGTTTGTTTATTTTCGCTTAATTTTCTTAATTCATTTTTCCCTTTCTATGTACTTAATTTAATAATAATAATTTTGTGGGCTTCAATAATGGCTGATCCCTGGCCGTGACCCCACTCTCCCAGTGTGTCTCAGGGGGAGTTGGGATATGCAAAAAACACATTTCCATTTCACACCAACACATTTGTACAACACTTGTACATGTGTTTGTGGAACAGGTCAAATTTAAGCATCCTGTATTTGACCTTTTGATTTGTCCTATTTCACACATGTACACATGCGTGAATTGGAAATGTGTTTTTTTGCTTATCCCAGCTCCCCCTGAGACACCCTCAGAAAGTGTGTACTTATCTTTTGAGCACTTATCTGACCTTCTGCCCTAGATTTTATCCATCCTTTTATCTTGTTACATGTTTTTCCTCCTCATTGTCTGAAGAATATTTCCTTCCTCAGGGTTCAGTCCTCTCACTTAACGCATGCTGTCCATTGCACTCAGGCTATAGAGAGGGAGGTTGGACCCTTAGGAACCTCAGCCACTGATAACAGATGTTAGTTTTTCCCCATATACTCTGATAGTCTTCAGGCGTACGCATGCTTCCCAGTCCAAAAAAGTTTGATGGAGTTTGTGCATATATTATGACGACATTTTGTGATGTTAATGTTCGTTTTGGACTTAGGTTCGTTTTTTCCCCAGCTGTTCGGTGACACTACATTTTTTCTGGAGGCAAGCCGACGTTGGAGCCAAAGTTTATGCCCCATCGTCGGTGATTGGTCAAGAGTAGGGATTCTTCAATAAAGTCTTTGTAGTCATTCAATGAGAGATGATTCATTTTCATGCACATTTTTTCATTGAAAAACACTGCACCGAACATCTTAGTTAGATGTAAAATTGCACGAGTAAGATCTCTTTGGCAAAAACGTCAAAATGAAAGACAGATTTCTTAAGTTTCTCAAATAAATTCGGACTATATTGAGAAATTGTATACTGGCTACGGCGTCTCAAAATTGACAAACAGTACTATTATCTTTTTTTTCTCTTTTTTCAAGCGAAAGCCTGTTATGTGAGTATGCGAGCACACTCATTTGGTTCGGCGAGCCGGGTTCGGCTAGGCACCAGCCGAACTGAAGCATGCTGACGCCTTTGTCCTACCCTCATCTCTGGTTGTTGTGGGCTGGTTTACTGCAGCACAACTCTATGTAGGCTGACCAAGAGGACCAACTGACTGGCTGGATAAAGCAGAACGGGAACAATGTGTTCATATACGTATATTTATCATACTAATGACTTCATATTGATATGGAGTAAACTATGTAGCCTCCACCATGCTTGCGGTACAGTTGCCATTGGTCCAAAACTGTCATAGTGTGTTGTTCTGAACAATAGCCAACAGACTGAACTCATTGATACAACAGCAACCCTAACACAGGCATTGTATAATTCATTATTTGTTTATTCCAAAATGGAATTGACTCGTTCTTTCTATACAAATGGAATCATTCAATCTAAGAAAACACACCTAAAGAAATCGACTGCACCAAGACCGCTAGCCTCTTCGCTCGGGGAGACCTGTACACATTGGGCTCCTGTCGCTAAAGGCTACATCAAACATATTACATCAAATGTATCCCTAAAACATATTTAGGCTACCAGCCCTCTGATTTACCTCTTTATAAAATACTTTTCCCCTGATCGGAGGCAAATCTATATTCCGGAATACCTTACCAGTCACTAAGGGCTATACCGTAGTTTACACATTTTATAAGCCGTAGAGATTGGTCAGGCATTCTGGATCATAGGCATGCTTTCTGTGTTAGGAAAAATTTCTCGGAAATAGATCAACCAGAGGGCTCATAAATATGTTTTAGGGATACGTTCCAGGAGCAAAGAGGCTACAAGGACACTTTACTCGTGTACCCTTGTATAAAACCCACTTCCTACATAATTTACATTAAGTCAGAGAATGCCGTGATGGAGTCCCCAAGTTGGCTACAATTCTATAGACCATAGACCATATAGCTGTAGTTTTGGCTACATGGCTGGAAATGGTTCAACTCTGAGACTATCGATCACTACAGAATAAGAGCAAATCCTAGACGTAGAATTACTAGTCTGCAGCTAGAAATTACGTAAACTTAGGACGAAAATACCGACAACTGCCGAAACATCTATTCTAAGAACATGGTACGCATGACGTATCCATTATGAACACAACCCAATCGACTTTCTGTCGATTGACTCTTCAGCAGACGGACCAGCGATTCTAACATGGAAGACAACAATGACATACAGGCGTAAATATATACATTGCAATTATTCTGGAATGATTGGCCGTTCATGTGCAAAGGATTAGCATTTCAATTAATATAATTATCAACTGTGTGTAGTGAATCCATTTTGTCTTTCCGCTCTCTCAGTCCCCACCCCTTTACTTTGTCTACAAAGCCATCATATCGCTAGGGACTTTTTCTTTGAATCATGTAGTAACCCAAATATCTACTGTTTGTTTGCTATGCAATTCAGTGTGATTATTTAGTTAGGTAGTAAATAAATAATTAAGCCAATTTGTATATCACTGATTCATGATTTAGGCTAGGGTTCGTGCAGATATCCATGGGTTTGCGACGTTCAGTAATGAGAACTGATGAGGTAATAATAATTAATTAATAGAAGACTGTAACTGATCAGATATTGAAATATCTGAAGAGTTATATTCTGAAAATTATAACTCTGTAAATCTCAACATTTTCCATAGTGCCCCGACTTCCTAGTTAATTATTGTTTACATGATTAGTTTAACCCATTTAATCCCAAATTTTTCCCAGACATGAAAATATCCAAATCTTGTGTCATTAGTAAGCCTTTGAAATAATCAATCATATATTTTTTTAATGGAAAAGTAGGTGAAAAGGTGTGTTTTATGGTCGGTCACAATTGTGACCGGTGGGATAATGTGATGTATACTGAATTTACATATTTCTCCTATGCAGTCATGAAAATTCTTATATATCCCAGCCCAGTTATTAACACATTTAAAACTCTGTCACTGGCAGCCCCCAGCATTGCTACTAGAATGCCCCATCACGTTCTAGTGTGACTATTTTACATATCAAAAACCCTTATACAACACCGATATGAATACTGAGAGCAAAAACAAAAAACAACAACCATCAACGTATTTCAACATTGTTACTTTATTGTAACATACATTGTAACATTGTTACTTTATTGTAACATACATTGTAACATTGTTACTTTAGTGCAACATGTATTGAAACATGAATATTGTAACTTTATTGTAACATTTGAACTTGTACTTTAGTGCAATATTCATTGTAACATTGTCATTGTGACATTTTAGTGCAACATTCACTAACAACTGTATAGCAGTCGTGTCGTTCATTCACATTGAACATAAAGGTAACATTTAGGATAGAGGTAGCCTGTAGAACATGCATTCAAGTAGAGGCCTACACTGAACAAAATAAATAAAAATATATATTATACACATATGTATGTATGTATGTATATATATATATATATGTATATATATATATATATATATATATATATATATATATATATATATATATATATATATATATATATATATTATAGAGGTAGTCTTCAGAACCAAGTGCACGATTAGTTTGTGCATCACTATTTTGAACTACGATCAGTCAGACCTACTGTCATACAGTACGTCTTGAATCAATTGATCCTTTTTCCAGAAACATTTCAGTAAGTAAGTAAGTACTTTTTCCCTTTTTCGTCAACTTTTCTTTTCTTCCTAGAGTCCGTTGTACTGCTTCTCCTTCTCTTCTCTTTATTGACTTTTCTATTTTTCTTTTATTGGCTTTTTCAGCCCTTTTTCATTCGCTCTTATCTCCTTTTCTACTGTCCGTGGTATATCTTGAAGCACTCAATGTGCAGTGGCGCTTTGCATTTCTCACATGCATAGGTAGTGCGTGTAACAATGACGACATCTATGGAACCGGTGCATCGTGTTGATTGGCCAGTGAGAAGCTTTGTTATATCTTGCCTGATCTTCAACAGTAGCAGCCAGCAGAGATCTCCTTCTGTGCCTCAGTGGTTTCGTGCCAAACTTTTGCATAAGAGACTGTGCCACTATCCGAGAGAAGGTGAGCAGGTTGATGGTCCCTCCCATAACATCTCTGTAAAAGAAATGGCTGTTTACGAGTGCACTGTTGAGAGACCATGCAAAGATGGGCCACCACCACTTCTTAGACCTGATGGAGATATGGAATCTTGAAACCTGTAGGTTGTGAAGTTCAACACCACCCATGTGCTTATTGTATCGGTTGATGCATTTTGGTTGTGGGACTTTGTCAAAAGGCACGTCGCTCCTTGTTCCATCTCTTGATAGAGGTCTCACTGTATTTCTCCTCCATGTTTGTTGCCACTGTGACGATGTTATTGTCTTTCTAACGGACCAGCAACTTTCCTCCTTGGGTCAGAACCTCAGAGGTTCCCTTCATGGGGTAACTTCATGAAGTCCTTCTGGTGCTTGAAATGGGACAGACGATTTTGCCTCATCGTTCCAGAGCTCCCATATCCTCTTTTTGTCATTTCATCGAGGAGTGCAAGCGAAGTGAAGAGGTTGTCATGAAGGAACTTGTAACCTTGAGGCACCTGAGATTGCTCTGCAACACCAAGAGCAACACTGGGTCCATGACCCAACCCAGTCTCAGGGAAGAGAGTGTGGGGTGGTGAGGGGTAGGTCATCATCACTGATAACGTTGTTCTTGTCATGATCAGTTTGCATAGGTTCAGCATATACATTCAACAGCCTGGCTGGCAAATGGCCTGTCTCCCCCTCATAGTCCATATCTGACCCATCGTTATCACAATCTCTGAGGGATAACTGCAATGTTGCACGCCTTGTCTGAGCAGGCACCTAGATCCAACATATCCAGAACTTGACTCAAAGTCAAACTACAAGAAAGAACAGAGTAGAAAGTTAGTTAGAACAAGAACTATGTATGTGTATCAGTATGTGAATACCTAGATGCACTGTGTTATCCCGCCGGTCACTATTGTTGCCGTCAACATGATAACTCATTCTATGACGACACTGAACAAAGTTGAGTAATTGCATATGCATATATCAATACTAGACACCTTAAAGATGATATGTACTAAAAATCGTTGTCCTATCTTAATGGTAACATACTTCACTAACCTTTTGTTTGGGAGCTTTGATGCAGCCATCGTCTTCTCATGGTGCAACCAGGAAGTAAACAGCTCTGGTCATGTGACAATTTACACTAACCATGTGACACTGCACATATTTCATTGAGACCCTTTATTATTTCAATGTTTGCTGGAAATGCATTGATATATCATTCAGTAAAAATTTTAGAGGCGTATAACTGGAAACGTTTTTTACGGTCACTATTGTGACTGATGGGATTAAATAGGTTAATTAAACCTAGAGAACTGATTTGATATAAATAAGTCTTCACATTTAATGATAGTCCAGACAAGACAGTACAATACTTTATTCTAAAATGTATGAAATTGTTTTTCCCTCATCAATCTACACACAATACCACATAATGACAAAGCAAAAATGTTTTTTTTTTCAATTTTTTTGCCAATTTATATAAATAGAAAATCTATAAAAAAATCACTTTTACATAAGTATTCAAACCCTTTACTCAGTACCTTGTTGAAACACCTGGTCACGATAACAACACCCACCCGTAGCACGCGCTCTAGCAGGTATATCTCACTGGTCATCCCCAAAGCCAACACCGGCCTTTGGCCGCCTTTCCTTCCAGTTCTCTGCTGCCAATGACTGGAACGAATTGCAAAAATCGCTGAAGACTTATATTTCCCTCACTAACTTTAAACATCAGCTATCTGAGCAGCTAACCGATCGCTGCAGCTGTACACAGCCCATCTGTAAGTAGCCCACCCAATCTGCCTATCATCTACCTCCTCCCCATATTGTTTTTATTTACATTTCTGCTCTTTTGCACACCAGTATTTCTACTTGCACTTCATCATCTGCTCATCTATCACTCCAGTGTTAATTTGCTAAACTGTAATTACTTTGCTACTATGGCCTATTTATTGCCTTACCTCCTCATGCCATTTTCACACACTGTATATAGGCTTTCTTTTTATTCTATTGTGTTATTGACTGTACACTTGTTTATTCCATGTGTAACTCTGTGTTGTTGTTTGTGTCGCACTGCTTTGCTTTATCTTGGCCAGGTCGCAGTTGTAAATGAGAACTTGTTCTCAACTAGCTTACCAGGTTAATTTAAATAAAGGTGAAATAAAAATAAAGAAAAAACAGACTCAGGTTTTCTTGGGTATGACACTACAAGCTTTGTGACGTTAATACACCTGTATTTGGGGAGTTTCTCCCATTCCTCGCTGCAGATCCTCTCAAGCTCTGTCAGGTTGCATTGGGAACGTTGGTGCACAGCTATTTTCAGGTCTCTCCAGAGATGTTAGATTGTGTTCATGTCCGGGCTCTGGCTGGGCCACTCAAGGACATTCAGAGACTTGTCCCGATGCCACTCCTGCGTTGTCTTGGCTGTGTGCTTGGGGTCGTTGTCCTGTTGGAAGGTGAACCTTCGCTCCAGTCTGAGGTCCTGAGCGCTCTGGATTAGGTTTTCATCAAGGATCTCTCTGTACTTTGCTCTGTTCATCTTTGCCTCGATCCTGATTAGTCTCCCAGTCCCTGCCTCAGAAAAACATCCCCACAGCATGATGCCTCCAGACATGACGCTTGGCACTCAGGCCAAAGAGTTCAGTCTTGGTTTCATCAGACCAGATAAACTTGTTTCTAATAGTTTGAGAGTCTTTAGGTGCATTTTGGCAAACTCCAAGTGGGCTATCATGTGCCTTTTACTGAGGACTGGCTTCCGTCTGGCCATTCTATCATAAAGGCCTAATTGGTGGAGTTCTGCAGAGATGTTTGTCCTTCTGGAAGGTTCTCCCATTTTCACAGAGGAACTCTAGAGCGCTGTCAGAGTGACCATCGAGTTCTTGGTCACCTCCGTGATCACGACCCTTCTCCCCCGATTGCTCCGTTTGGCCGGGTGGCCAGCTTTAGGAAGAGTCTTGGTGGTTCCAAACTTCTTCAATTTAAGAGGGATGGAGGCCACTGTGATCTTAGTTACCTTCAATGCTGCAGAAATGTTTTGGTACCCTTCCCCAGACCTGTGCCTTGACAGAATCCTGTCTCTGAGCTCTACGGAGAATTCCTTCGACCTCATGGCTTGGTTTTTGCTCTGACATGCACTGTCAACTGTGGGACCTTATATAGACAAACATATTTTCACGCCTTCCCCAAACTGTTGCCACAAAGTTGGAAGCACAGAATTGTCTACAATGTAATTGAATTCTGTAGCGTTAAGATTTCCCTTTACTGGAACTAAGGGGCCTAGCCAAACCCTGAAAAACAGCCCCAGACCATTATTCCTCCTTCATCAAACTTTACAGTTGGCACTATGCATTGGGGCAGGTAGCGTTCTCGTGGCATCTGCCAAACCCAGATTCGTCCATCGGACTGACAGATGGTAAAGCGTGATTCATCACTCCAGAGAACGTGTTTCCACTGCTCCGGAGTCCAATGGTGGCGAGCTATACACCACTCCAGCCGACTCTTGGCATTGCACATGGTGATCTTACACCTTGCCCAAACCGGCTGCGCGCGTGCGCCATCGTGCGCTATCATGCATAAATGTATTTTGCCCCCCCACACCAAACGCGATCACGACACGCAGGTTAAAATATCAAAACAAACTCTGAACCAATGACATTAATTTGGGGACAGGTCGAAAAGCATTAAACATGTATGGTATTTTAGCTTGTTAGCTTGCACTTGCTAGCTAACGTTAATTTGTCCTGTTTAGCTAGCTTGCTGTTGCTAGCTAATTTGTCCTGGGATATAAACATTGAGTTGTTATTTTACCTGAAATGGACAAGGATCTCTACTCCGACAATTAATCCACATATAAAACGGCCAACCGAATCGTTTCTAGTCATCTCTCCTCCTTCCAGGCTTTTTCATTGTTTAAATTATATGGTGATCGCATCTAAACTTTCATTGTATTACCACGACTACCGGCAAAACAGGTTTCATCTTTCTATCACCCACGTGGGTATAACCAATGAGGAGATGGCACGTGGGTACCTGCTTCTATAAACCAATGAGGAGATGGCACGTGGATACCTGCTTCTATAAACCAATGAGGAGATGGGAGAGGCAGGACTTGCAGCGCGATCTGCGTCAGAAATAGGAACGACATCTATTTTAGCCCTTGGTGTCGCAGACGCTCTTTGGCGCGCGCAAGCAGTGTGGGTGCAATAATTGAATAACATGGGTTTCTAAATTTATTTTGCGACGCTCGCGCACGCGACGTGTCCGGTCTGGTCAGCATGTTAGGCTTGTGTGTGGCTGCTCGGCCATGGAAACCCATTTCATGAAGCTTCCGACAAACAGTTATTGTGCTGACATTGCTTCCAGAAGCAGTTTAGAACTTGGCAGTGAGTGTTGCAACCGAGGACAGACTATTTTTACTCGCTTCAGCACTCGGCAGTTCCATTCTGTGAGCTTGTGTGGCCTAACACTTTGCGGCTGAGCCGTTGTTGCGCCTAGACTTTTCTAATTCACAATAACAGCACCTACAGTTGACCGGGTCAGCTCTAGCAGGGCAGAAATTTGACATGAGCATTTCGCTGCACCCGCTATAACATCTGCTAAACTGTGTACGTGACCAATAAACGTTCAGAACATTTTGTTTAGTCACCAATACATCAGATAATGATATGCACACCATTTAGTCAATTTAACTACCATTTAATCCAATCGCAAAAAATACAACAAACATTTCTAAACTGTTATTTTTGAAGTGCTCAATAGAAAGAAGAGTAGGTGGTAAATATAATTTTACATACAGCATTTGTTTTATAACTTGACAAGCATATTTGTATCCAATTGCAGATTGTTATACAGTACATACCTGTATGTAGGACAAATCATTATAAATAGGGGTATTGTAAAGCCATTGGCTACTGTAAAAACTTGCATGCCATTTCTGCCCAATGAAACATTGCACAAGATCACCATTTCTATGTGACTTGTCAACTGATACAGTATCGCCTGTCTACCTGCATTGAAATTCATCAGCTGACAGCGTATCAATGGAATTCAGATAATGAGTGGAATATATTGTTATATACAACCCAGGTATTTCAGCAGTGCATTGTACACTACACTATAATTCCAAATGGTGGCACATAGAGTGACTGTTTCCACTTTGTCCTATTGAAGCACACTGGCTGATGGAGAATGATGATGTAGTATTTACAGCCACATCCATACAGTATATGATTTTGTTTTACCTTCCAACATAGATTGATGTCAAAATGACAGATTTACGTAGAATTGTATAGAAAATATAGAATTGTACAGTGTTCAGTAGTTATCAACCTGTATACGTTAACGAGTTATTCGTTTTGAGCAGTTTGATTAAGTGATGGTTAATTGTTTTGTTAACAAATGACAAAAAAATCATGTCAAAAGTAAAGTGGGTATTGCATTTTGAAAAGCAGATGCTTAGATTGAATATACTGACATTTCGATGATCTGTTTAGATTTTTGTGCTTAAGAGTTGTGAAAAGGCACTACATATTGCACCAAAGTGATAAAAAAACGAATAAAATGAATTTCCCTGTTGAGGTTATCTAGCTTCTTGCTGCATGCTTATTGCTTGGATGGGGGCCAATGGCAGCCAAGGGGGGTAAACACAGTTGAGCTTCGCTTTTTAAAGCTACTGCTACAATTTCAGAATCTAACAGGCTGTTACTGCAATTTCAGGTGAAAACTCAATAAAACAATTCTAGAATGTAATGAAAATGTCTATATATTTCAGCCGTTTCAAAAACATTGCTCTGCTATTTAGCTATTCGTATATTTACTGCATGTATGAATGTTTAAACTCAATGAGACAATTCTGTTTACACTGCCCTGCTTAAAGGGGGCAACTGTCAGACCAGTGTGTGAGCTAGCGCTCGAGATGTGAGAGTTTACATTACAGTAATGTCTCTCGAGAATCGATACCTCTCGAGAATTTCTCGAAATTCTCCTTAATTCTTGTAAATGAGAATAGCCCCTTTAATATCAGTTGGTGCATGCGTGCCCCCTACAATCCATCAGTTTAATATCAGTTGGTGCGTGCGTGCCCCCTACAATCCATCAGTCGAAAGTCTATATTTGACCGCCACTTGCTCAATTAAGGAAATTAAATGAAGCAACATCACATAGCTAACCGACAATAAAGACGATACATAGGCGATGTTATTTTGACCAGCAATCAATTTCAGATGTCGAATAGAGTACACTGAAGCCCAATGTGTATCCCAATACCATTGCTTGTTTTTCTTCACCGCAAGTCTCCCATTTCCTCCCAAGTCGGAACCAGTATGTTAAATGTAGGCTGTTTCGTTAAAATGCGTTTCTTTGCGAAAGGACCCACATGTTTGTTTATTTCACCGTCCTATAACGATGCGCTCGCTCACTCATACATCGGATCGTGGTGCGTCGGGGATCCCTCGGACGGACTCTATCACTTGATAGGCTAATATATGTCACTCAATAAGCAAGCAGTACAACGGAATGGTAAGCTTGACAGTTACTTGAACAGGGTTGATTCACTTATAGGTGTTAAAATATGGACTGGACACCAACAAAGCGGCATGTCATGGGCTATAACTGTAAAAAGCAAACCATCAATGGCAAGCGATATTTGCTTACCCCCCTTAGTTTCAGTGTTACTATTAGCAAAGAAAAAATGGCAAATTCCTTCATATGTATAAACCAAAGAAAATGTCCCATTACATTATCTGATGAAATGTGTTTAATTTATATTCAACATGAAGTAAAGTAGCCCAGCCGTATTATAAATTAGACGCCAGCTGTCAATAGTATCATAGTCATTGCATACATTGTAGTAAATGAAAAATGTAACTATTCCAATATTTTACAATGAAACAAACCGAACTCAGATTATGTCTAATTTGTGCATTTACCTTAAAGTGCGTTGATAGAAAACAGCAAGCACTTCCTGGTTATAATCCTAAACAATTCGCCACCTTTGAATATTAGCTTTATCTTCTGCTAATGAAATCTCGAGTGGAGACATAGGAGGTCCACTGTTTGTTTGTCAAGTCCCAGTCTGTAGGCTACTGGCTAACTGTACCTGACCGTCTGTGAGCCGCTGCAGCATCACAGATCGCATGGAACTGCGTTTGGGCTGAGCACGGCATTGTGGAAAAACTGGACTGGAGTTCAGCACCTCGGGACCGAACCAGCTGCCTAATGTATGTACCAGGCAATTGATTTGCACTGTCATTGCATCCCCACTATAAGTACTGATAAAATAAAACTGGTTTCAACTTTCCCAGATGTGCAATCTTGATCCCAGCCTCGCAGTTTTCATTAATTCATGTTCCCACTTAATGAACATACAGTACCTGTCAAAAGTTTAGACACACCTACTCATTCCAGGGTTTTTCTTTATTTTACTATTTTCTACAATGTAGAATAATAGTGAAGACATCAAATATATGAAATAACACATATGAATCATGTAGTAACCAAAAAAGTGTTAAACAAATCAAAATAGATCTTATATTTGAGATTCTTCAAAGTAGACATCCTTTGCCTTAATGACAGCTTTGCAAACTCCTTAAGTTAACCAATTTTTGTCTTTAATGCAGGGCCAGCAGACAAGTTCCTTACTTTTCCCCCCTTCCACTTGCCTATTTCATTTTTTGCGGTAATGCTGCAATTAGTTGTGTCATGCCCTGACCTTAGAGATCCTTTATTCTCTATTTTGGGTTAGATCGGGGTGTGACTAGGGTGGGCATTCTAGTTTATTTATTTCTAGGTTGGCCTGGTATGGTTCCCAATCAGAGGCAGCTGTCTATCGTTGTCTCTGATTGGGGATCATACTTAGGCAGCCTTTCCCACCTGTTGGTTGTGGGATCTTATTTTTGTATTGTTGCATTTGAGCACGACAAAGCTGCACGTTCGTTTCGTTGCTCTTTATTGTTTTTGTGCCGGTTCTCATAATAAAAGATGATGAACTCAAACCACGCTGCATTTTGGTCCGATTCTTACAACGTTCGTGAAAAGTTGGTTGTAGTTTTGAGTAGAGCAGACAGTCCTATTTCTGATATCATTTACAAAGATTACGTTTTTTAAATTTTTTATCAATTAGTATATTTGAGTTTAACCACAATATTTGTTGTATTATTTGTTCTGGTTTTTTTCTGGTGGATTAAGCTGAAATTGCAACCAAATTTCTATGGCTTGTTTAAAAAAATAGCGATATTTTGGATATTATTTCATTTTCAAATAACCGAAAGTGAGACGTAATCTGAATAAAGGGAAAAAGGCCATTCTGGAACATGGGGGGAGACATTGTTACTAATCTGCAAGAGAACAAGTTTTGATTTTAATACAACTTTTGTATGACTGACGCCTTTAGTGAGACGTCTAATGCTTTAATATTTCATATATTTAATGCATATATTAATTTATGCCTAAACATACGATTTTATGCTGTAGGATTACCCCCAGTATTTATAACATTATTATCAAAGTCCTTGTCTGACTAATATCGGTCATGTTTTGAAATATGTGCAAAATCAATCACCTACTTGTAACGGAATTCCTCCTCCTCTTCATACGAAGAGGAGGAGTAGTGATTCGACCAAAGTGCAGCGGGGTGTGAATTCATAATGATTTATTAGACAAGACAAAAAACGAACTAACTTGAATAACTAACAAAATAACAAAACGGAGTAGACAGACCTGGACATGCGAACTTACAAAAAACGAAGAACTCACGAACAGGAAAATGACTACACAAAAGAACGAACGTATAAACAAACCGAGACAGTCCCGTGTGGCGCGACAAACACAGACACAGGAGACAATCACCCACAAACAAACAGTGAGAACAACCTACCTTAATATGACTCTCAATCAGAGGAAACGTCAAACACCTGCCTCTAATTGAGAGCCATACCAGGCAACCCAAAACCAACATAGAAACAGAAAACATAGACTGCCCACCCAAAACTCACGCCCTGACCAATAAACACATACCAAACAACAGAAAACAGGTCAGGAACGTGACACTGCTACTGTGTTTGCTTGATTTCGCTTGTCTTCTTCTTTGTGGGGTTTTCTGGCAGACGAGACACTTTGTTTGCATATTGCTGCCATTCATAGTTTGGCAAGTGCATTCCACATTTGATCACAAAAAAAGGGAAATGGGGAAAAAAGGAAATTGCACCACCATCTAACCCTGAGTATACATAACAATGAGAACACCTGCTCTTTCCATGACATAGACTGACCAGATGAATCCAGGTGAAAGCTATGTCCCTTATTGATGTTAAATCCACTTCAATCAGTGTAGATGAAAGGGAGGAGATAGGTTAAAGAAGGATTTCTAAGCTTTAAGACAATTGAGACATGGATTGTGTATGTGTGCCATTCAAAGGGTGAATGGGCAAGACAAAAGATTTAAGTGCCTTTGAATGGGGTATGGTTGTATGTACCAGACGCGCCGGTTTGTGTCAAGAATTACAAAGCTACTGGGTTTTTCACGCTCAACAGTTTCCCGTGTGTATTAAGAATGGTCCACCACCCAAAGGACATCCAGCCAACTTGACACAACTGTGGGAAGTTTTTGACACCTTGTAGCCCCAATGAATTGAGGCTGTTCTGAGAGCGGAAAGGGGGGGTGTGCAACTCAATATTAGGAAGGTGTACCTAATGTTTGGTATACTCAGAGTATATTCCACTCTCCCCATCCCCAACACACCCCACCACCCCTTCCGACTACTTTGGCCCCAACAGATCCTACACCTGGGAGGCTGTAACCCCTTCTCTCAAAACCCCCTGTTGTTTTTCTGCACTAAAATCTCTGATTCCCAAAAAACCTCTCCTTTGAAGTTACTACCAATTCAATCTTCTGGGATTTCCTTTCCATCTGTGCAGCACAATTGATGACCATAGCAATAAACGCCAAGAAGCCAACCTTACTAACGCACAAACTGTTTGGATCACTCTGTACTGGTCTACTACTCACAGGGATCCTCTCAGGCTCCTTTCACCCTTTGCCCACCATTCTCTACTTTCTTTACTGCCTCAGCATATGACACTTTCTGCACTGCTCTCACCCTGGAAACTTCAATCTGTCTCACTCGCACAGGACATTTCTGATCCCCAACAACATGGTTGATCCCCATAATTGAAAAACGACGCACTCGTTTGTCCCATGCCCTCCTGCACACGTATCACTCCTCGAAATCTCCCGCCTACATACTGCAGCAACATGACCATAAACTTGGCACCTGAAACACCGTAGTGGATTCAGAACAAAAGCTCTCACGGGAAAACGTATATACCCTAGCATGACTTTATCCGGCAAACCCTCTGCATCAAAATTCAGAAGGACAGACAGGTTCTTCTCAGTCTCGCGCTCGCTACCGGTTTTGCGTCACACCAAATGCCGTACATCACAGACATCGGGGATCCCCAACTTCAGTTGATCCACCTTAAAACTCAACCCCACTCCAGTTATCACTCCTTTCAGCAGCGCTCTGCTCCGGAGAGCTAAGCAGGACACCGCTTTCGTTCCGAGACTCGAAAAGCCCAGCGCCATCTCCCTCTGAGCAGCAGACACACAAAAAGTCCACCTCTGGATACTTTGACCTAATTGACAGCACACAACACCTTCACCCAGCCTGATACCACAAACAGATCGTCCGAAAGGCATAGATCCACTTTCTCAATGAATTGTACTCCCTCTGGGCCAGAGTTATCTTCGGCATTTTCCTGATCATTGGGGTGAGGCTCGGAAGCCTTCACCTCATCTGACGATGCAGGTTCTTTCTCCTAACTTTTGTCAGGATCAATTTTAAGTTCACTATCTGTCAACTGCACTGGTCTTCAGGCACGTAACATGCATTTTTCTCTCCTGTACTTGACCCAAAGGAGAAAGTACTCGGCTTGTATTTTGCAGTCGGTTCGGGTTTGCACCTCACTTCTTCTTGCCATACACCCTCTTCCTCGCCCGGTCCTCCGACATGATGACTTCCATCTCTGTGAGGGACTTCAGGAAACTCAGTATCGAGCCGCCCGCTGCTGCCATGCGCCCTCCTTTGCTCGCTAATCCACACGTCGTTTCTTTCCCAGCATCCTCCAGTTGTTGTGTTTACTTTGAGTATCGTAAACATGCTTCACCAGAGAGCAGTCGTGTTCCCCTGCTCAGACATTGCTGACATACTGTATGCCATATCTTACAACACCTGGATAGGTAGTTTACATATCAGCTAATCACATCTTATGCCAATGGCACAGTCGATGATGTGGCACGCAACCATTGGTTGATACATGCAACGTCTGAGCGGGGGAACACCACATTTATCTTCATGTTATTAGCCTAATCTCAGCAAGCATTTGGTTTATACAAGTTTATTCAGTAGGCTACTTTATTTACATGGTCCTCTAGTACTATGCATTTTGCAGTTATTAAACGTCATGTATTACTCACTTTACACATTTTATTTACCAATTCATTGTTGCAAACTTTGCCGTGCTCCAACGTGCATTTCCATGGGGGTGGTGTGACGCGCCGGATTGAAAATGCCCATTGCATGGGCATTTTGTTCTGTGCTGATGAATTTATGAATGACATTCATTTGATTATGAGTGTAATACTGTGATGTGTTTTAGAGAGATATTGTGAACTCTCTGTAGAAGTGAGTTGGTATGATCCAATCCAGGTAGGAGGGTTACCAGTCAGTTTTACACCTTCTGGTAGGGTTACAAAATTCCTGTAACTTTCAATTAATTTCCTGGTTTTCCTAAAATCTCAGTTGGAGGATTCCTGGAATCAGGAGGGAATAAGCAGGATATCCAACCAGTATTTCTGGAAAACCAGGGAATTTATTCAGAGTTCCAGGAGGAAGCAGGTACAGTAGACTGCTGATACATTTGAAAAACTATTTTACTAGGCAAATCAGTTAAGAACAAAGTCTCATTTACAATGACGGCCTACCCCAGCCAAACCCGGATGATGCTGGGCCAATTGTGCGCCGCCCTATGGGACTCCCAATCACAGCCGGATGTGATACAGCCTGGATTCAAATCAGGATCTGTAGTGATGCTTCTTGCACTGAGATGCAGTGCCTTAGATCGCTGTGCCACTCAGGAGCAGCGGTTACCTACCTCTCCATCCGCCATTTTCAATCTAGGCCTACAAGATGCTTGTTGTGAGGCATGAGTGTAGCTCAATGGTAATAGCTGTAGTTCACTGTAAAGAGTGTGTGCTAGAACGTTTTATATACTAGCTTTTCTTGATGTGGGGATCCATCCTGTAAATATCCGAGTTCACTACCTATCACTTGATGGCTGCTGTAAATACAACACCAACCTAACATAGCAGGCGTAAAAAGACATGAGCGGAGTAACCACATCCGGTTTTCAGTGGAAAAGGTAGCTAGGTTGAATTAGCTGTATCCCTGAAAACCGGATTCATCCAGTTGGTGTTAAAACACTTGACTTCACCACTTTGTTCAGTGCCTTATAACCATCTCCCTAGGCCTAGGCCTGTGAAACACTATACTTTATTAGACAGATAGTGTCGTGGGATTAGAAATATATCAATGTACCAATGACGCATTCAAAGTGTATTCTTTACTGATGGCTGGACTCAAATGATCTGATTAACACTCACCTTTGTAAACACATCAGTCAATGTGGTGTGCAGCAATGCATTTGTTACATTCCTGGATGGGATCATTGAGTTTGGTCATAGAACACCTGTAGCACAAACAAACACAGCCGAGCGGATTCAATTGAATGTAAGGTAAATGATTATGGGAAGTGTGTGTATAGCCCTTGTTACGTAAACTGTGTCCACAAGACGAAATGTTGCATTATGAACATGCATCATAGCATGTCATTTTAACCTGACCTGATTCTGCATATTCCCAGAGATACAAGTTTGGTTAAATTTGCATGCTTTTGTTCCATCGATGCTCAGTGCTAGACAGGATACGCAATGTAGCCTGCCACTGCCTATACAGTAGCTACATATAGAGTGCAAGCTTCCAGTGCCTCCACTCTTTGATGTAATGTGTGGACTGCATGCACTGAGCGAAACTGCAGGTGTCTCTGCTGGAATATAATGAGCACTGACAAGCGCACAAAAAAAAGTGTAGGCAACACAACCTCATTATCAACCGTCAGGGTTTAATCATTCGATTTAGGGAGATGCAACTTCCAAAGCTAAGACACGATGTAAGACAAAGTTTAATCCTTGTGCTGAGTTTGGACTTGTTCATCATTTTGTCAGACACAAACATACGTACTGATAAAGAGCACACATTATTATGAGAGTGTCACATCGTTAGAGGTCCACCGTGCTCCCCTGCTCTGGTCTAGGAGTGAGGTAGAGCTGTGTACACTCACACATACACGTGGGCGCACACACACACACACACACACACACACACACACACACACACACACACACACACACACACACACACACACACACACACACACTACAGGGTGCTGATGAAAGACCAGGCTATGGGCTTCTCTTATCAGCCAGTGGAGCAAAACCCTCTTTGCCTTGAAGATGGATTCTATAACAAGACTCTACTGCACACTTCAGTAGCAGAGCCCTGGGCAACAGCAACAACAAGGGCAACAGAGGAGGAATGCTGTAGTTACAGTACAAGTGACATGATGGAACTATGCTTTCACTCATTTAAGCTATGAGGCTTACATAACTGTTACATAGGGTTACATTAACGTATATCCTGGTATATCCTCAGTGACAGAAATAATGTACAGTATATGCCATTTAGCACACTTTTATCCAAAGCGACTTTTTATTTTTATTTTTTATTTAATCTTTGTTTAACTAGGCAAGTCAGTTAAGAACAAATTCTTATTTACAATGACGGCCTAGGAATAGTGGGTTCCTGCTTTGTTTTGTTCAGGGGCAGAACGACATATTTTTATCTTGGCAGCTCGGGGATTCGAGCAACCTTTCGGGTTCGACTTAAAAATCGAATCAAATTAGATTTGTCACATGCGCCGAATATAACAGTTGTAGACCTTGCCGTAAAATACTTATGTACAAGCCCTTAACCAACAATAGTGGTTGTAAGGAAATAAAGTTAAGAAAATGTGTACTAAATAAACTAAAGTTTTTTAAAAAGTAACACAATAAAATAATAATATTGAGGTTATATAAAGGTACCAATTCAATGTGCAGGGGTACTGGTTAACTTCTTGTGGGCAGGGGCCAGCATTTTCACTTTCGGAAAAATAGCATGCAAAAATTCAACTGCCTGCTACTCATCCCCAGAATATAAGATATGCATATTATTAGTAGATTTGGATAAGTTGAAGTTTCTAAAACTGTTTGAACCATATCTGTGAGAATAACAGAACTTATGTAGCAGGCAAAACCCTGAGGACAAACCATTCAGAATTTTTATTTTTTTGATGTCACTGTCTTTTCAATTAGTTATCTTAGAGACACCAGATTTCTAATGGACTTGCTTGCAGTTCCTACCGCTTCCACTGGATGTCACCAGTCCTTGGAAATTGGTTGAGGTTATTCCTTTGTGTACTGAAGAAGTAGGGCTATCGTAAATGAGGGTCACATTAAGTAAATTTTTTGAGAGAGCCACGTTACGAAAAAAGTTGCGTCAGTTTGTTTTCTTTTGTATTGGACACAGATCATCCCGTCTTCAAATTGATCGATTATTAACGTTTAAAAATACCTAACGTTGTATTACAAAATTAGTTTGAAATGTTTTGGTAAAGTTTACATGTAGCTTTTGATATATTTTGTAGAGAAGTGGCGATAGTTGGAAGCTGTGTTTTTCTGGATGAAACGGTCCAAATAAATTGACATTTTGGATATATATTGACGGAATTAATCGAACAAAAGGACCATTTGTGATGTTTATGGGACATATTGGAGTGCCAACAAAATAATTTCGTCAAAGGTAAGGCATGATTTATATTTTATTTCTGCGTTTTGTGTCGTGCTTGCAGTGTTGAAATATGCTACTCTGTTTGTTTACTGTTGTGCTGTCATCAGATAATAGCATTCTATGCTTTCGCCGAAAAGCCTTTTTGAAATCTGACATGTTGGCTGGATTCACAACGAGTGTAGCTTTAATTTGGTTTCTTACATGTGTGATTTAATGAAAGTTAGATTTTTATATCATGTTAATTGAATATGGCGCGCTGTATTTTCCCTGGCTATTGGCCGGCCCCAGAGAGGTTAATCAAGATAATTTGTACATGTATGTAGTGATAATAAACAGCAAGTAGAAGCAGTGTAAAAACAAAAGGGGGGGTGTCAATGCAAATAGTCCGGGTGGCCATTTGATTAATTGTTCAGCAGTCTTATGGCTTGGGGGTAGAAGCTGTTAAGGAGCCTTTTGAACGAGACTTGGCGCTCCGGTACCGCTTGCCGTGCGTAATCCTTGACGACCCACTGTGCTGTCAGTCAGCATGCTCATGGGGCTGATTTCGCTGGTCCAAATGTCAGTTGTCAAGCTAATAGCAGTGATGCTATCAAATCAAACTTGTATTAGTCACATGCGCCGAATACAACAGGTGTAGACCTTACAGTGAAATGCTTACCTACGAGCCCCTAACCAATAATGCAGTTAAAAAATATATATGGGTAAGAATAAGAAATAAAAGTAACAAGTAATTTAAGAGTAGCAGTAAAATAACAATAGCGAGACTATACACAGGGGGGTACCGGTACAGAGTCAATGTGCGCGGGCACCGGTTAGTTTAGGTAATATGTACATGTGGGTAGAGTTATTAAAGTGATGATAACAACAGAGAGTAGCAGCGATGTAAAAGAGGGGGGGGGGGGCAATGCAAATAGTCTGGGTAGCCATTTGATTAGATGTTCAGGAGTTTTATGGCGTGGGTGTAGAAGCTGTTTAGAAGCCTCTTGGACCTAGACTTGGCGCTCAGGTACTGCTTGCTGTGCGGTAGCAGAGAGAACAGTCTATGACTAGGGTAGCTGGAGTTTTTGACAATTTGTAGGGCCTTCCTCTGACACCGCCTGGTATAGATGTCCTGGATGGCAGGAAGCTTGGTCTCAGTGATGTACTGTGAGCACTACCCTCTGTAGTGCCTTTCGGTCGGAGGCTGAGCAGTTGCCATACCAGGCAGTGATGCAACCAGTCACGATGCTCTCGATGGTGCAGCTGTAGAACCTTTTGAGGATCTGCGGACCCATGCCAAATCTTTTCAGTCTCTTGAGGGGGAATAGGTTTTGTCGTGCCCTCTACATGAGTGTCTTGGTGTGCTTGGACCATGATAGTTTGTTGGTGATGTGGACACCAAGGAACTTGAAACACTCGACCCTCTCCACTACAGCCCCGTCAATGTGTCAATGTGAATGGGGGCATGTTTGGCCCCCCTTTTCCTGTAGTCCACGATCTTTCTCTTTGTCTTGCTCATGTTAAGGGAGAGGTTGTTGTCCTGGCACCACACTGACAGGTCTCTGACCTCCACACTATAGGCTGTCTCGTCATTGTCAGTGATCAGGCCTACCACCGTTGTGTCATCAGAAAACTTAATGATGATGGTGTTGGAGTTGTGCTTGACCATCCAGTCATGGGTAAACAGGGAGTACAGGAGGGGACCAAGCACGCAACCCTGAGGAGCCCCCATGTTGAGGATCAGCGTGGCAGATGTTTTGTTGCCTACCCTTACCACCTGGGGGCGGCCCATCAAGAAGTCTAGGATCCAGTTGCAGAGGGAGCTGTTTGGTCCCAGGGGCCTTAGCTTAGTGATGAACTTTGTGGGCACTATGGTTTTGAACGCTGAGCTGTAGTCAATGAACAACATTCTCACATAGGTGTTCCTTTTGTCCAGGTGGGAAAGGGCTGTGTGGAGTGCGATTTAGATTGCATCATCTGTAGATTTGTTGGGGCGGTATGGAAATTGGAGTGGGTCTAGGGTTTCTGGGATGATGGCGTTGATGTTAGCCATGACCAGCCTTTCAAATCACTTCATGGCTATCAACGTGAGTGCTACGGTGCGGTAGTCATTTAGGCAGGTTACCTTCACTTTCTTAGGCACAGGGACTATGGTGGTCTGCTTGAAACATGTAGGTATTACAGACTCGGTCAGGGAGAGGTTGAAAATGTCACTGAAGACACTTGCCAGTTGGTCCGTGCATTCTCTGAGTACACGTCCTGGTAATCCATCTGGCCCCGCAGCCTTGTGAATGTTGACCTGTTTAAAGGTCTTGCTCACATCTTCTACGGAGAGCGCGATCACATTGTCGTCTGGAACAGCTGGTGCTCTCATGCATGCTCCAGTGTGGCTTGCCTCGAAGCAAGCATAAAATGCATTTAGCCCGTCTGAAAGCAGCAGCTCTAGCCTTTAGCTCGGTGCGGATGTTGCCTGTAGTCTATGGCTTCTGTTTGGGATATGTACGTACGGTCACTGTGGGGATGACGTCTTCGATGCACTTATTGATGAAGCCGGTGACAAAGGTGGTATACTCCTCAATGCCATTGGATGAATCCCTGAACATATTCCAGTCTGTGCTAGCAAAACAGTCCTGTAGTATGCTTAATTTGGGAAACCAAGTGAAATCTGTTCGGGAACATTGATAGTAACATGTTTTCACAACAAAACCTATTTAATAAACTGTTGACAAACCCTCTCTCTGCTCACTGGAGAAAGGAATGAAGGAGAGAGGGAGGAGATGGAAACACACAGTGGTGAGATATTCTGTAGCTAAAGGTCATATGTGAGCCCATTAATTATGAAAATATAAACAATTCCCTATTACTAGGCTATCAAACACATATTACATAATGCTTAATTTGTTTAATTTAGGCTAAAAACAATGATGTAATGTGTAATATGTGATAGGCCATGTATTGTATAAATCATTATTTAAATGTTTTTTTTTTCAGCCACTAATATGCATATGGTGTTTCGAGTTAATCATCATCTTAGAAGCCCTGTCCATTTCATTGTGTTAAGCTTTGAAACTACATCCAGAATGACCATGTTCTCCACTCAGTTTCAACCTGCTGTTGAATTTCTTTCTTCAAATGAATCAATCAAAGTGTGGTGAGTTTTAAAAGCACATACTGTTTCGATGATAAATGTTTGATGGGATTTTTTCGATTGCATTTGCATTGATGTCAGAGTGGTAAGAGTGACAATAGAGCCCTGAGTACAAGGCCATTAGCAACCTGATAATCGTTAGCAAGTTGGGTACTACTAACACATGTCCAGTGTGCATAAGAGGAGATTACCGTGACTCGACGGTCACCTAGAATTTCACTGCGGTCATGACTCATGACTGCCGGTGTGCCGGTAATATGGTAACTGCAACAGCCCTAACCATAACCTGTTGTTGAAAAAACTTATGTGTTATGGCTTTTCAACCTCAGCCATACTGTGGATTCAGAGCTATCTATCTAATAGAACTCAGAGGGGTTTCTGTAATGGAAGCTTCTCAATTGTCAAACATGCAAAGTGCGGTGTACTGTAGGGTGTCATGTAAAAATCTTCCCTGGGTGAAATAGTTCCCAATCGTTTTGATTGTGTTTGGATTGTGACATCATGTTGTAAACATGGTAAGCTTTTTACATGACACAGGTGTCATGACGTGCCCTGGAAGGAGGATCATAGACCTCTCTCTCTTTCTCTCCACGGTTTTATGACTTTACAACACGTCATAAATACCTAGTAGAAACTGCCACGCAGTATTGAGAGAGTCTACCAGAACAAAGACTTATTTTGTTCAAAACTCCTAATCTCCAAAATGAGAGAATTAAACAATATTTCTGAGAATGTGGGAAT
This sequence comes from Salvelinus namaycush, assembly GCF_016432855.1. Classification (NCBI taxonomy): domain Eukaryota; kingdom Metazoa; phylum Chordata; class Actinopteri; order Salmoniformes; family Salmonidae; genus Salvelinus; species Salvelinus namaycush. The sequence continues at coordinate 28,125,460 of NC_052313.1, forward strand.
GGTCCGTGGACACCTAAGGGACAGTTATGACGAGTGTGTTTCATTTGGTGACCTCATGAAGGACAGGAAACACACATAACTGTATCTCTTAAAGTGTACATTTCCCAGCTATCGGGTTTACATCTAAATATTGTGAAACGTATGTGATTAAACATGAAACTATTTGTGAAAGATGTAATGTGATGTTAAGGCCAGGCACCACAGGCCTTAACTCTCATCAGACTGAAACTTTACCAGTTGAAAGTATACATAAATCCAATATATTAGTCTAACAAGTTTTATTTATTTTAAAATTAAAATATGCAAATGAGGCAAACCGTCCTTAAATGTGCGCTAATTTGCATATTACGAGAATCTGTTTTTCAACACATTGCTTCAAGGCAGAATGTTTTTTGTTTGTTTTATTGTGATAAGACACTCAATGGTCAGATTTTTACAGATCAGTTTATCAAAATATTGTCATTTCATGGAATTATTTAAAAAACACTATTCACATGTATGATGGATGCATATTTTGCATATATTTCCACATACAATGACACTTAAAATCAAAATGACATAAGATATAAAAAAAAGCCTCTGTAAAAGTCTGACCATAAGACCCAAGGACCTGTGTGTGGAATAATGGGAATGTACGTCCTTTGAAGACAGAAAAATGAATTGGCACACCGGGAACATGTCATTTTGAGAAAATGGCCAATAAAGATAGGCTAATGCAATTAAAATGTACTTTCCATAAATATGACCATTTATGTCACATTAATTAAACTCTTATTTATATATCACTTCTAAACTGACAAATAAACATCAAATATACCTTTCACAAATACATTAGCACGTTTAATACATTTGTTTCAAGCAGTAGAGCATATGCTTTGAATCCGTTGGGTAAATATGCAGTTTTGGGCAAATTCTCATATCACTTTGCTCAATTTGTCACATACAAGGATTTTGTATGGCTGTTGAAATGTGCAGAACATTAATCAGCTATGCCTGCCCCTTATGTAAGGCCCTCTGAGTTGTTGCTGGTGACGCTTTACTTTCTTGACTGTGTCATGGGACCTGCGCCTACGCTTGACACACTCCATTGAAGCAGCATCAGCTATCACAACTCCTCTCTGATTGCTCCGGTGTCACCAAAGTGCTGTCAATGCACAATTTGTTCATCACATTTGTTATAGCAGTGGCTCCCTTATTGAACGTGGCTACTGCCATACTGGCTGCTCCATCAATGCGGCTTTTGCCCATGAAGACAGTTCTGGGGCATCGCGACCACATTACAGAGTTCAGACATTCATTTGCATTCTGGGTTCCTCCGTGCTACATTCTTTTGAGGACGTTATCATTTGACATCCTGTGATATACAGGTACCATTTTCTGTGCAACCTCTCGATTCAAAAAATGTATGGCCTCCAAGGTTTTTGTGACGGGGTGGATTTTCACCATTTTCTATGGCTCGCTGGTACCAGCAGCAATGCACACACCTATCCCGTAGTTGGAAGTGAATCCTCTCTTATGCCAAGTGCCATCGAAGGATACATGAATGTCTATGACGCCATCCCCATCCTCCTTCAGCAACTCTGCTATGTCTGGGTCTATATCTGTGTATGCTCTTCTAATTATCTTTGCAGCACTCTCCATTGACTGTAGCCCTCTCTGAATCTCTGCAACTGAAGTGGGGGGAAAAAGTACTTATTATGTCTGTCTATATTACAGACATAACTTGAGGACTAAATATTACCATATCAGCATGTATTTACTTTATGCAAAGCTAATTTCTCACTAATCACATTAGGCTACAGCCCGATGACACTGTTTCTTTCATTCACTGCTGTTCTTGCATTGGCTAACTGAGATCGCCTATTTTTATTCACATACTTTAGGTATATTCTTCGAGATTTTCTCATTTTGTCTCTCTTTACGTTGATTCTTCGCGGGAGACAAGGAACAAGGAAGTGCTGAACGGCACGTGAGGCATTTTAACCAATCATGTTGCCGGCAAGGGCCTTTAAATGCCAGTAACCGATCGGATGTCAGGAAATCACTAATCGTTCAGCACGAAGCGCTACTTCAACAAAGGATATAGCCATGTATGGACTAGCTAACGATATGCTCCGGAAAACAAGCTTTTGAATGATATATGATTCAACATGGAGAGTTTTCAAAATAGCGGTTCTACGTGAAACATGCTATCAAGAACGACTTTTATGGTAGGTGTAGGTGACGGAGTTGGGATAAAATGATGCAAATAAAGTATTTATATACATTATTGACGATTTATTTGTAGATTTTATGAAAGTACGGAAGTTATAGTTGCAAAATATCCCAAAATCTGAAAATGTACAAATGGAAGCAAAATCACAATTTTTGCCTGTGGTGCCTTAACCTTCTAAATGAGAGTATGGATTTTCATATAAAGATTAACTAGTCAGTAGCCACACCCCCGTGAGCCCAGACATCACATTAGGTGTCATGGATTGTCCTTTTCTCTGAAGTGTATAAAACCACCCATGACGAAATGTACATTTCATGCCAAAGAGACCCACGGTAAGCCACATGTCACAAATGGTTAAGAAGTCAGAGAACGCCAGGATGGAGTTCCCACGTTGGAATCGCTACAATTCTATAGGCCATTGGAGACCATACAGCTATAGTTTGGCTACACGGTAATAAATGGTTAAACTCTGAGACGATTGATCACGACAGAATAAGAGCAAATATTAGACGTATAGTTACTAGTCTGCAGCTAGAAATTATGTAAGTCTAGAATGAGAATACCGACAACCCTCGAAGCATCTAATCTATGAACCTTGGTTTCTCAAATGACTGCCTCGCCTGGTTCACCAACTACTTCTCAGATAGAGTTCAGTGTGTCAAATCGGAGGGCCTGTTGTCCGGACCTCTGGCAGTCTCTATGAGGGTGCCACAGGGTTCAATTCTCGGGCCGACTCTTTTCTCTGAAATACATCAATGATGTCGCTCTTGCTGCTGGTGATTCTCTGATCCACATCTACGCAGACGACACCATTCTGTATACTTCTGGCCCTTCTTAGGACACTGTGTTAACTAACCTCCAGACGAGCTTCAGTGCCATACAACTCTCCTCCGTGCCTCCAACTGCTCTTAAATGCCAGTAAAACTAAATGCATGCTCTTCAACCGATCGCTGCCCGCACCTGCCCGCCCGTCCGGCATCACTACTCTGGACGGTTCTGACTTAGAATATGTGGACAACTACAAATACCTAGGTGTCTGGTTAGACTTTAAACTCTCCTTCCAGACTCACATTAAGCATCTCCAATCCAAAATTAAATCTAGAATCTGCTTCCTATTTCGCAACAAAGCATCCTTCACTCATGCTGCCAAACATACTGTAACGGCAGTCTACTTCGTCCTCCTCCTCAGACGAGGAGAGGCGAGAAGGATCAGAGGACCAATGTGCAGCGTGGTAATTTGACATAATGAATTTAATGGACAAAACAAAAACACTATACAAAATAACAAAAGAACATACCGTCACAGTCCTAGCTGGTGCAGAACACAAACACAGAGACAGGAAACAACCACCCACAATCCCCAACACAAAACAAGCCACCTATATATGATTCTCAATCAGGGACAACGATTGACAGCTGTCTCTGATTGAGAACCATATCAGGCTGAACATAGAAACAGACAAACTAGACACACAACATAGAATTCCCACCCAGCTCACGTCCTGACCAACACTAAACAAGCAAAACACATAAGAACTCTGGTCAGGACGTTACAGTACCCCCCCCCCCCTGAGGTGCGGACTCCGAACGCACCCCTAAAACTCAAGGGGAGGGTCTGGGTGGGCATCTGTTCGCGGTGGCGGCTCCGGCGGTGGACGAGGACACCACTCCACCACTGTCTTTGTCCCCCTCCTTAGCGTCCTTTGAGTGGCGACCCTCGCCCACGACCTTGGCCTAAGAATCCTCCCCAAGGCCCCCACATGATTTAGGAGGTAGCTCAGGACAGAGAGGTAGCTCAGGACAGAGAGGTAGCTCAGGACAGAGAGGTAGCTCAGGACAGAGAGGTAGCTCAGGACAGAGAGGTAGCTCAGGACAGAGAGGTAGCTCAGGACAGAGAGGCAGCTCCGGACTGAATGGCAGCTCCGGACTGGGTGGCAGCTCCGGACTGGGTGGCAGCTCCGGACTGGGTGGCAGCTCCGGACTGGGTGGCAGCTCCGGACTGGAGGGCAGCTCATGACTGGAGGGCAGCTCATGACTGGAGGGCAGCTCATGACTGGCGGGCAGCTCATGACTGGCGGGCAGCTCATGACTGGAGGGCAGTTCATGACTGGCGGGCAGCTCATGACTGGAGGGCAGCTCATGACTGGAGGGCAGCTCATGACTGGAGGGCAGCTCATGACTGGAGGGCAGCTCATGACTGGAGGGCAGCTCATGACTGGAGGGCAGCTCATGACTGGAGGGCAGCTCATGACTGTAGGGCAGCTCATGACTGTAGGGCAGCTCATGACTGTAGGGCAGCTCATGACTGTAGGGCAGCTCTGGCAGCTCCTGACTGTCTGGCGGCTCTGGCAGCTCCTGACTGGCTGGCGGCTCTGGCAGCTCCTGACTGGCTGGCGGCTCTGGCAGCTCCTGACTGGCTGGCGTCTCTGGCAGCTCCTGACTGGCTGGCGTCTCTGGCAGCTCCTGACTGGCTGGCGGCTCTGGCAGCTCCTGACTGGCTGGCGGCTCTGGCAGCTCCTGACTGGCTGGCGGCTCTGGCGGCTCCTGACTGACGGACGGCTCTAGCGGCTCCTGACTGACGGACGGCTCTAGCGGCTCCTGACTGACGGGCGGCTCTAATGGCTCGGGACAGACGGGCGGCTCTAATGGCTCGTGGCAGACGGATGGCTCAGATGGCGCTGGGCAGACAGATAGCTCAGACGGCGCTGGGCAGACGGATGGCTCAGACGGCGCTGGGCAGACGGATGGCTCAGACGGCGCTGGGCAGACGGATGGCTCAGACGGCGCTGGGCAGACGGATGGCTCAGACGGCGCTGGGCAGACGGATGGCTCAGACGGCGCTGGGCAGACGGATGGCTCAGACGGCGCTGGGCAGACGGATGGCTCAGATGGTGCTGGGCAGGCAGGCAGCTCAGACGGCGCTGGGCAGGCAGGCAGTGCAGGCAGCTCAGACGGCGCTGGGCAGACGAGCAGTGCAGGCGGCGTTGAGCAGACGAGCAGTGCAGGCAGTTCAGATGGCGCTGGGCAGGCAGGCAGCTCAGACGGCGCTGGACAGACGAGCAGTGCAGGCGGCGTTGAGCAGACGAGCAGTGCAGGCAGTTCAGACGGCGCTGGGCAGGCAGGCAGCTCAGACGGCGCTGGACAGACGAGCAGTGCAGGCGGCGTTGGGCAGACGGCCGACTCTGACCTGCTGAGGCGCACAGTAGGCCTGGTGCGTGGTGCCGGAACTGGTGGTACCGGACTGGAGACACGCACCTCAAGGCTAGTGCGGGGAGCAGGAACAGGGCACACTGGACTCTCGATGCGCACTATAGGCCTGGTGCGTGGTACCGGCACTGGTGGTACCGGGCTGAGGGCACGCACCTCAGGGCGAGTGCGGGGAGAAGGAACAGTGCGTACAGGGCTCTGGAGACGCACAGGAGGCTTGGTGCGTGGTGCCGGAACTGGAGGTACTGGGCTGGAGACACGCACCACAGGGAGAGTGCGTGGAGGAGGAACAGGGCTCTGGAGACGCACTGGAAGCCTGGTGCGTGGTGTAGGCACTGGTGGTACTGGGCTGGAGCGGGAAGGTAGCGCCGGATATACCGGACCGTGCAGGCGTACTGGCTCCCTTGAGCACTGAGCCTGCCCAACCTTACCTGGTTGCATGCTCCCCGTAGCCCGTCCAGTGCTTGGAGGTGGAATAACCTGCACTGGGCTGTGTTGGCGAACCGGGGACACCATGCGTAAGGCTGGTGCCATGTACACCGGCCCGAGGAGACGTACTGGAGGCCAGATATGTAGAGCCGGCTTCATGGCACTTGGCTCAATGCTCACTCTAGCCCGCCCAGTGCGGGGAGGTGGAATAACCCGCACCGGGCTATGCACCCGTACAGGAGACACCGTGCGCTCTTCCGCATAACACGGTGTCTGCCCGTACTCCCGCTCTCCACGGTAAGCATGGGAAGTGGGCGCAGGTTTCCTACCTACCTTCGCCACACTACCCTTTAGCCTCCCCCCCAATACATTTTTGGGGTTTCTTCACGGGCTTCCAGCCACGCTTCCGTGCTGCCTCCTCATACCACCGCTCCTGGGCTTTAGCTGCCTCCATCTCTTCCCGAGAGCGGCGATATTCTCCAACCTTAGCCCAGGGTCCTTCTCCGTTCAATATTTGCTCCCATGACCATTCCTCCTGGTACCGCTGCTGCTGTCGCTGCTGCCCGTTCTCACGCTGCTTGATCCGGCTTTGGTGGGTGGTTCTGTAACGGCAGTCTACTTCGTCCTCCTCCTCAGACGAGGAGAGGCGAGAAGGATCAGAGGACCAATGTGCAGCGTGGTAATTTGACATAATGAATTTAATGGACAAAACAAAAACACTATACAAAATAACAAAAGAACATACCGTCACAGTCCTAGCTGGTGCAGAACACAAACACAGAGACAGGAAACAACCACCCACAATCCCCAACACAAAACAAGCCACCTATATATGATTCTCAATCAGGGACAACGATTGACAGCTGTCTCTGATTGAGAACCATATCAGGCTGAACATAGAAACAGACGAACTAGACACACAACATAGAATTCCCACCCAGCTCACGTCCTGACCAACACTAAACAAGCAAAACACATAAGAACTCTGGTCAGGACGTTACACATACCCTCATGAAACTGACTATCCTGCTGATCCTTGACTTCGGCGATGTCATTTACAGAATAGCCTCCAACACTCTACTCAGCAAACTCTTATCTCCCTCACTAGTTTTAAGCACCAGCTGTCTGAGCAGCTCACAGATCACTGCACCTGTACATAGCTCATCTGTAAATAGCCCATCCAACTACCTCATCCCCATACTGTTATTTATTTTTTGTTCATTTGCACCCCAGTATCTCTACTTGCACATTCATCTTCTGCACATCTATCACTCCAGTGTTTAATTGCCAAATTGTAATTATTTCGCCACTATGGCCTATTTATTGCCTTACCTCCCTTATCTTACCTCATTTGCACACACTATATATAGACTTTTTTTTCTCTTGTGTTATTGACTGTATGTTTGTTTATTCCATGTGTAAGTCTGTGTTGTTGTTTGTGTCACACTGCTTTGCTTTATCTTGGCCAGGTCACAGTTGTAAATGAGAACTTGTTCTCAACTAGCCTACCTAGTTATTAAATAAAGGTGGAAAAAAAAAATGTAATTGCAAAAACATATGACAATGAAAGAGCACAAACTCTTCAACAAAATCATCTTCTACAGGAACAAAACCCGTCTTCTACAGGAACAACTCGATTTAGCCGAAACTAAATACAACGATGTCCACGCCAAACTAGATCAATCTGACGAGTTATCTACAAACAGGAGCGAGCGGCTTGATAGCATGCATGCAGTTTCAAAGTAACAATGTTCTACACAAAATTCTGCAGACCAAAGATGATCAGTTAAGGATCACAATGACTAAGTTGGATGACAAATCAGCCGAACTCATTGAAGTTGCTGACCAAATGAATGATGAGAGAACTCAGGTGATGAAGATGGAAATAGTGATTTCTAAGCAAGTGGAGGAAATCTCATCACTGAATCTCTCGCTCCGTACTCAAGACCTCTACCTGCAAACCATGACAGATACGTTTGAGACCGAAAGTAGCAATTGTGACACTCGTGTCCAAAATCAGTACTCTCAGCGCTCAAATGGACTCTACAATGCAGCAGAATATCACCCTTGGGTACAATCTGGTGGAATTCCAGAACGGTCACACGCTACAGCGTAACTACCCAACCAAGCAACCGGAGTCCGACACTCAAAGGAGTGAAGACGATAGGTTTCAGACTTTGCCTCCCTCATGTGTCCCTCAGTCTTCTCCTCTTGGCCATTCAGTACTGAGTAATATGGCGCCTCTTCGCCGCCAAAGCTTGGCTTCGCCTCTTGGCCTTTCGGCCCCAATTTCCCCACAGGATGAAGCCAACCCTCGTCAAGAATTTCCCCACCTTTGACCCCATTCCAGGTCAGCCAAACAATACTGAGACGTTCCTAGCTGACATAGAGGATGCATTGGATGGCTACCCGAACGCTATGGGTTCTGACAGGCTTTACCTATTGAAGCGAATGTCGAATAGACACGTGACGAGGTTCAGTCATCTACAAAAGCAACACGTGCTTAACGACTACGTTAAACTTGCCACAGCTTTGAAATTAGAATTCAGTGGTTCTGCAACTCGCAAACACGATAGCTCTCTGGCTAACACTGTCAAACAAGCCTGGAATGAACACCCACAAGCTTACGATCATAGGCGTCGTTCAGCTTACTTTGGCCTACTCACAGAAACAGGAATGGAAGAGCTGTTACCATTCAAACAAATGTTTCTGTTGAACATGTATCCCACCTTCATTACCTACTTGGGCCCTACAGCCCACGTTGGCTTGCCTATCTTACAACTCAGAGAGCTTGCAAGCACAGCTTTTGAGGCATCAAAAGCTCGCAATGCTAAGAGCCTGGACCACTCGGGTTTGAAGTTTGACCAGGAGCACTCACTCCAGTTATCAGGTATTGAAGAGTTGAGTGATGACACACAAGTTTAACTGTAAAGTACGTTGCCATCGAAACGACTACCGCTACAATCGACCTGTTCGCTACGTTCCTGCACCCAAACCACACAAAGTGTCAGACCACAAGGGTAACAAAGGGTTAAAGGACAATCAAAACATAGACCAATGTTCTCTAGAAGTTCCACTATGTGAAGAACAAAACCGAGAAAAAATTGAGAAAGGGGTAAAAGATAAGTCACAAGGACTAGACAGGGAATTGCCGGACACCAGGTCGGCAGGAATTAACACCCTTAGCAAGGAAGTTAAAAATCTCACTCGAGCGCCTATCCAGGGCCCGCTTGATCACACAACAAGCCCACAGGCTTTGTCTATAGACTGATACAAAGGTTGCGAAGAAAAAGGTCAAAAGCTTTGTTAAAGTCAAGCCCACTACAAATCCAAAAAGTCGATCTGCTTTCACCTTGAACAGAAATGGCACATCACGCCGTTGCGAACAACCACTCCGCTTTGTGGGGAATATGTCCACTGAACACAACCCTAAACGACCATACCTGGAAACAGTCCTGGAGGACTGCTTAACTTGTCATGCGCTAATTGATTCGGGCGCGACAATATCGCTCATCTCTCAAACATTGTTCAATGATCTCAAAAGGGCTTTGAAGCCAACTAAACTTTGGATAAAAGTGGAACGATGCGACACTACACTTCCAGGTTTCACTCAGACTACCTCGCCTTTCACATTGAGAGTCATGCTGAAACTACACTTCCAGGAAGTATCGCTCGTTCACCTTGTGTATGTTACCAACCTCGAATCTGAACCCCTGCTACTCGGAGCAGATTTGATGGATCGGTTACTCCCACTGATGGATTGGAAAGCCAACCATGTATGGTCACAGGTCACAGTGCCTTCTTCACTGACCACACTGTCTTCCCCTAACGCTTGCTGCAATGCAGTCATCCACAAGGGGTATCTGTTGAAAGCACCCCTCGGGAAAAAGATGTTTCGAAACCTCTTGGTGCAGAATCTGATCCATGGAGATATCTCGACACAAGGAGTACGATATCTCGACACATTCCATCAGCAAACCTGATTGACCATTCTTTTCATGATTTCGAGCCAGCAGTCTCTGTGAATGAGCTACTTCCCTCCTCCTTGAAGTCGTGCAATACTGTAGTTGAGATGTACTTCTCTTGCCCTTCGGACACTTCCGCAAGCACTGCGGCCGTCTCAGCAAGTAAAACATCGATGTACTCTGCTTCCGATGATAAATCTTACACTTTGTGGGGGACTGTCATCCCTTACAATGACACTAATGCCGTCAGTCCAGCAAATGACCCGATGACTCCCACTGGTGAAACACTGCGATATCACAGACAGATGTCCTCGTCTCAGTTCGCAGGTACTGAAGAGGTTGCCACACGCGGACGCTGTGGTGACTGACAGGCCTCGACAGGCACTAAGCGTTTTGAAGCACAGGAGATTTGGTTGAAATGTTAGAGCCATTCTCATAACGCGGCCGCTGACAACTCGTACATAGGGTCCGAGTTTTTTGTTTGTGCCTCGGATACCAACACCAACCACTGATGGGGGGGTCCCGAGCCTCAAAGGGGGGGAAGAGTAGCCCAAACCCATGATGAGCCTCATCGAGGCCGGTGGGGGGGTCGAAACTACGTGCAACACCGTATGAGGCCGCCAGAGCAGAATCCAGATCTAGTTGTAAACTCCCTTATGAGAACATTGAGGAGCAGACAGGCCCCTAGATGTGTTCTAAGATTATCCCCGTCTAACATATTACTGAGGTGTACCACATTGGTCGTAAAAGAAGTCCAGTGGACTTCCACCTCCAAAACAAATAGCAAAAATAATCATGCCTTGCCGTGTGTAGGTTCAACTACAATACAACTAGTAAAATGCTCTAATCATGTGTTCCGGTAGGATAATATTTCAGAATAAATCATCTAGATAACTGGTCCCTTTTGAGTACCAGTACCAATTCTACCACAGTCAGTCCAGCAACAATCAGTATGAGGATTAGACCTCACAAGTCAAATTGCTATTGATAATAGCTACAGAGGAGTTAGTAGTTACTCAGATTACAGAATCTCCAGAACACTCTTCTGATGGTTAACATACGTCACTAATAAATAGAACCCTCCATTCAGGAGGAAAGTTATTAGAAGTCATGAACCATGATCTCACCGCGTCCGACTTGGTTCAGTGCTTAGAGAGTACTTCCGTCGTTAGGTTAGCTCCTCCGTGGATAACCTAGCTATGAAATAGACTCCTTCATACCTATCACCGCTACGATGGTGTAAGACACAGTGACGTGTAGCAAAACTACTACAGGTCGCCTTAACATATGTCTTGAGGTTGACATCAATTCTTACTGACCTCCAGGCATCGACCTAGAAATGAGCTGATGACGTCAAACTCATTCTGAACAGGTTTCAACCTACCAGGATATTTTGTTCCTTGCTTTGGCATGTGCGCTTGTGTAAGCATAAACTCACAAGTACAACGGAACATTTAAGGAGGATTTATGCTTGGACCACTTAAGGGTTCGAACAAAATACCAGCCTTAGTAAAGTTGAAATTGTACTCTTAGGCCTTTTGACTCTACAGCTACAGTACTCACCAGTTTCTCCACAGAGGTCCATAGGTCATCCCTGTAGAATGCCCGAAGCTGGTGCCTTGCAGCTGTAGACTTATCATGTAGTTACTTGGGATAGTGCCCTAAGCAACACACTGCAAATTAGGAACACCCTAGATGTGACATTAGACAATGCCATGATAGGGTAATTTTGCCAGGACCTTGGATGTATATAGAATACAGTCCAATTAGATGATTTTGGTGTGATAACTATATTTCGTATTTCTTTTGTTTATGCTTTCATTCCTTTTCATTTCAGTTCCTTTGACACTTAGGAAGTGATAGAGCCATAAACAAAGTCCCCATACAACCATCACTTAGTGCCACAACAGTGCTCATTTGGTAAAAAATGTAATTATATGTTTTGTGAGTGTGTGTGCTGTTGTTAACATCTGCCTAAGTTACTGCCCAGATCTTCCAGTCTGGACGACCAGATGACGGGTCCGGAACGGCGATCCCAATCCGGACATCCGCTGCCCATCCTTGTGGCGGCCTGTTTCATTTGCAGAAATCTTACCCGGGTCAACCACCATAAGGGGACTGAAACGGCAATCACCAACCGGACATTCACTGCCCGTCCTTGTGGTGGACTGCTCCGCTTTCAGAGAGCCTGCCAAGGTCAACCACCAGGGACCGCAGTTTCAAGTGTAAAATAAAGACTGGGTTTTGGTGAGGATCGGAAGATCTAAGTCTCATCATCACTCTCTGATCCAGAAACAGGTGCTACTAAGTACTACTAAGTAAAAGGTGGCAGTGCATCAAATTGAAGAATGGCTCTTCACCACTTCCCAGCTCTAACTGTAATTGAATGATGCCAAAGACAACAGTATGAATTCTTCTCTTCCATATTGTCCTCAGTAACCTTTATGACTGACAGACAGGTGAGTTTGGAGTTGGACATGCTTCATCTCACCTTTACCAGGATCTTATTTAGTAGGCCCAAACATAATTTAAAAAACGGACTGTAACATGGAGGGTTACACTAATTTTCATTTACCGTTGCAAAAGGTTTGCTACATTTTGAAATGGTGTGCACTAATGAATACAACCCAGATAGACAAGGTTCCACTCCTCCCTGTCCTCTTCTGTCATAACGTCACTTACCACTCCTAATAAGCTGAATGGAATCCAGCGTCTATGGAGAATGGAGCGAGGACACGGTCATCAAATTGGACTGCTAAGACTCATTAGCAGTTTGCATGGCAACTCTCATTCTTAATTTACAAGTTGAACCATGTCTGATTACCTTCATTGGTTTCTTTACAAGGGAATTGTCATTATTTAAAATAAATGAGTTTTTAAATCAGACATGTTTATGAAAGAAAGGTAACACTTTATATAAAGTCTGTGTTATACATGTGTAGTAATGCTGTAATTAAACCTGTAACATCAAATCAATAACTTTTAAACCCATAGGTTAGATTAGGAGTGCTGATTTAGCATCAGTTTAGATCTCAATAAAGTGGATGACGTGGACAGGGGGGACATTATCCTAGATCAGCACTCCTACTCTAAGATGCTTTGTGAATAAGGGCCCTGGTGTAATCTCAACATGAGTAGATTGATACATAGCCTATGACCCCTTCAGTACATTTTGTAATATCTTTATTAGGAGAGGATTATAATGAATTCTACATGATAAAGTATTATATTAGTGGTATTGACAGATGGCAGTCTAACCTAACCACCAATGTACTGTACTGTACGTGTTTCAGACTTAGTGTTTCATATGTTTACCGCCATCTATTCCTCTGTGAATTATTGATAGCATGCTGATGCGTGCTGAGAGGGAGAGGACTCTCCCCCGCCCTCCCTTCGGCAAATCCAACCACAACGCCATCTTGCTCCTACCGTCTTATAGGCAGAAACTCAAACAGGATGTACCAGTGACTAGAACCATTCAACCCTGGTCTGACCAATCGGAATCCACACTTCAAGATTGTTTTGATAAAGCGGACTGGGATATGTTCTGGTCAGCCTCAGATAACAAAATTGATCTATACGCTGACTCTGTGAGTGAGATTATAAAGAAGTGCATCGGAGATGTTGTACCCACTGTGACTATTAAAACCTACCCTAACCAGAAACTGTGGATGGATGGCGGCATTTGCGCAAAACTGAAAGCGCGAACCACTGCATTTAACCATGGAAAGAGGTCTGGGAATATGGCTGAATGTAAACAGTATAGTTATTCCCTCCGCAAGGCAATCAAACAAGCGAAATGCTGGTACAGGGACAAAGTGGAGTCGCAATTCAACGGCTCAGACAGGAGATGTATGTGGCAGGGTTTACAGGAAATCATGGACGACAAAAAGAAAACCAGCCACGTCACGGACACCGACGTCACGCTTCCAGACAAACTAAACACCTTCTTTGCCCGCTTTGAGGATAATACAGTGCCACTGTCTCAGCCCGCCTACAAGGACTGCGCCCCCCCCCCTCCCTCTCCTTCTCCGTGGCCGACGTGAGTAAAACCCTCGCAAGGCTGCTGGCCCATCCTCAGAGCTGCGCATCCTCAGAGCATGCGCAGACCAGCTGGCTGGTGTGTTGACGGACATATTCAATCACTCCCTATCCCAGTCTACTGTCCCCACATGCTTCAAGATGGGCACCATTGTTCCTGTACCCAAGAAGGCAAAGATGACTGAACTAAATGACTACCGCCCCATAGTACTCACTTCTGTCATCATGAAGTGCTTTGAGAGTCTAGTCAAGGATCATATCACCTCCACCTTACTGGCCACCCTAGACCCACTTCAGTTTGCATACCGCCCCAACAGGTCAACAGACGATGGAATCGCCATCACACTGCCCTATCCTATCTGGACAAGAGGAATACCTATGTAAGAATGCTGTTCATTGACTACAGCTCAGCATTCAACACCATAGTACCCTCCAAGCTCATCATCAAGCTGGAGGCCCTGGGTCTCAACCCCGCCCTGTGCAATTGGGTCCTGGACTTTGACGGGCTGCCCCCAGGTGGTGAAGGTAAGAAACATCTCCACTTCGCTGACCCTCAACAATGGGGCCCCACAAGGTTGTGAGCTCAGCCTCTCCTGTACTCCGTGTTCATCCATGACTGCGTAGCCATGCACGCCTCCAACTCAATCATCAAGTTTGCAGACGACACAACAGTAGTGGGCTTGATTACCAACAACGACAAGACAGCCTACAGGGAGGATGTGAGAGCACTCGGAGTGTGGTTTCAGGAAAATAACCTCTCACTCAACATCAACAAAACAAAAGATATGATCGTGGACTTCAGGAAACAGCAGAGGGAGCACCCCCCTATCCACATCAAAGGGACAGCAGTGGAGAAGGTGGAAAGTTTTAAGTTCCTCGGCGTACACATCACAGACAAACTGAAATGGTCCACCCACACAGACAGTGTGGTGAAGAAGGCGCAACAGCACTTCCTCAACCTCAGGAGGCTGAAGAAATTTGTCTTGTCACCCAAAACCCTGACAAACTTTTACAGATGCACAATTGAGAGCATCCTGTCGGGCTGTATCGCAGCCTAGTATGGCAACTGCACCACCCTCAACCGCAAGGCTCTCCAGAGGGTGGTGCGGTCTGCACACGCATCACCGGGGGCAAACTACCTGCCCTCCACGACACCTACAGCACCCGATGTCCTAGGAAGGCCAAAAAGTACAACAACCACCCGAGCCACTGCCTGTTCACACCACTACCATCCAGAAGGCGAGGTCAGTACAGGTACAGATCACTAACTCAGAGAGGCTGCTGTCTACATTGAGACCCAATCACTGGCCACTTTAATAAATGGGTCACTGGTCACTTTTAACAATGTCACTTTAAATAATGCCACTTTAATAGTGTTTACATATCTTACATTACTCATATCATATGTAAACACTGTATTTTATACCATCTATTGCACCTTGCCTATGCCGCTCAGCCATCGCTCATCCATATATTTATATGTACATATTCTCATTCACCCCTTTAGATTTGTATGTACACTGCTCAAAAAAATAAAGGGAACACTTAAACAACACAATGTAACTCCAAGTCAATCACACTTCTGTGAAATCAAACTGTCCACTTAGGAAGCAACACTGATTGACAAGAAATTTCACATGCTGTTGTGCAAATGGAATAGACAAAAGGTGGAAATTATAGGCAATTAGCAAGACACCCCCAAAAAAGGAGTGATTCTGCAGGTGGTGACCACAGACCACTTCTCAGTTCCTATGCTTCCTGGCTGATGTTTTGGTCACTTTTGAATGCTGGCGGTGCTCTCACTTTAGTGGTAGCATGAGACGGAGTCTACAACCCACACAAGTGGCTCAGGTAGTGCAGTTCATCCAGGATGGCACATCAATGCGAGCTGTGGCAAAAAGGTTTGCTGTGTCTGTCAGCGTAGTGTCCAGAGCATGGAGGCGCTACCAGGAGACAGGCCAGTACATCAGGAGACGTGGAGGAGGCCGTAGGAGGGCAACAACCCAGCAGCAGGACCGCTACCTCCGCCTTTGTGCAAGGAGGTGCACTGCCAGAGCCCTGCAAAATGACCTCCAGCAGGCCACAAATGTGCATGTGTCAGCATATGGTCTCACAAGGGGTCTGAGGATCTCATCTCGGTACCTATTGGCAGTCAGGCTACCTCTGGCGAGCACATGGAGGGCTGTGCGGCCCCACAAAGAAATGCCACCCCACACCATGACTGACCCATCGCCAAACCGGTCATGCTGGAGGATGTTGCAGGCAGCAGAACGTTCTCCACGGCGTCTCCAGACTCTGTCACGTCTGTCACATGTGCTCATGTGCTCAGTGTGAACCTGCTTTCATCTGTGAAGAGCACAGGGCGCCAGTGGCGAATTTGCCAATCTTGGTGTTCTCTGGCAAATGCCAAACGTCCTGCACGGTGTTGGGCTGTAAGCACAACCCCCACCTGTGGACGTCGGGCCCTCATACCACCCTCATGGAGTCTGTTTCTGACCGTTTGAGCAGACACATGCACATTTGTGGCCTGCTGGAGGTCATTTTGCAGGGCTCTGGCAGTGCTCCTCCTTGCACAAAGGTGGAGGTAGCGGTCCTGCTGCTGGGTTGTTGCCCTCCTACGGCCTCCTCCACGTCTCCTGATGTACTGGCCTGTCTCCTGGTAGCGCCTCCATGCTCTGGACACTACGCTGACAGACACAGCAAACCTTTTTGCCACAGCTCGCATTGATGTGCCATCCTGGATGAACTGCACTACCTGAGCCACTTGTGTGGGTTGTAGACTCCGTCTCATGCTATCACTAGAGTGAGAGCACCGCCAGCATTCAAAAGTGACCAAAACATCAGCCAGGAAGCATAGGAATTGAGAAGTGGTCTGTGGTCACCACCTGCAGAATCACTCCTTTTTTGGGGGTGTCTTGCTAATTGCCTATAATTTCCACCTTTTGTCTATTCCATTTGCACAACAGCATGTGAAATTTATTGTCAATCAGTGTTGCTTCCTAAGTGGACAGTTTGATTTCACAGAAGTGTGATTCACTTGGAGTTACATTGTGTTGTTTAAGTGTTCCCTTTATTTTTTTGAGCAGTGTATTAGATAGTTGTTGGGGAATTGTTAGATTACTTGTTTAATTCTACTGCACTGTTGGAACTAGAAGCACAAGCATTTCGGTACACTCGCATTAACATCTGCTAACCATGCGTATGTGACCAATAAAATTTGATTTGATTTGAGTTAACTGTATCCGTCTATGCTTGGGCAATAGTTTACATATCGCAGTCCAGTAATTGTAGTCCAGTATAGTAGTTCTTATATTATGGTTTCATGATCTACTTAGTGACCTTATACACAAAGTGTCCATGCTGCCTTTAAAATGTTAGTGCTGTATGTGGCATTTCCTTTCTTCCTCTCTCTTCCTCTCTCCTCCACCTCCCGACTGACTGTGACTGCCTGAGACAGCTGATGTGTTTGTTTGCATGGTCGTCAGATGTGTTTTATAGTGACGCAACGGGAATGACACAACCATCCCATGGGAAAATCAACAGCATCAATTCACTACTGTAGGTTCACATGCTAATGGTATACTACATGCACTGTGTGATGTCAGTATTTAATATAAAGGGGTTCAATAATCTATCCATCTCACTGTCAATATGAGGACTAGATGGATAAATACGCTATCTATACAAAAGTATGTGGACAACCCTTCAAATTAGTGGATTTGACTATTTCAGCCACACCAGTTGCTGAAAGGTGTATAAAAAAATTGAGCACACAGCTATGCAATCTCCATAGACAAACAATGGCAGTAGAATGGTCTTACTGAAGAGCTCAGTGACTTTCAATGTGGCACCGTCATAGGATGCCACCTTTCCAACAAGTCAGTTTGTCAAATGTCTGCCCTGCTAGAGATGCCCCGGTCAACTGTAAGTGCTGTTATTGTGAAGTGGAAACGTCTAGGAGCAACAACGGCTCAGCCGCGAAGTGGTAGGCCACACAAGCTCACAGAACGGGATCGCCGAGTGCTGAAGCGGCTGAGGCTGGTACACGCAAAACACCAGTCTCAACGTCAACAGTGAAGAGGCGAGTCTGGGATGCTGGCCTTCTAGGAAAGTTGCAAAGAAAAAGCCATATCTCAGACTGGCCAATAAATATAGTTTCTCAAACTAGACACTCTAATGTACTTGTCCTCTTGCTCAGTTGTGCACCGGGGCCTCCCACTCCTTTTTCTATTCTGGTTAGAGACCGTTTGCGCTGTTCTGTGAAGGGAGTAGTACACAACGTTGTACGTGATCTTCAGTTTCTTGGCAATTTCTCGCATGGAATAGCCTTAATTTCTCAGAACAAGTATAGACTGACAAGTTTCAGAAGAAAGTTCTTTGTTTATGGCCATTTTGAGCCTGTAATCGAACCCACAAATGCTGATGCTCCAGATACTCAACTAGTCTAAAGAAGGCCAGTTTTATTGCTTCTTTAATCAGCTGTGCTAACATAATTGCAAAAGGGTTTTCCAATTATCAATTAGCCTTTTAAAATTATAAACTTGGATTAGCTAACACAACGTGCCATTGGAACACAGGAGTGATGGTTGCTGATAATGGGCCTCTGTACTTATTTTTTTAAATCCAGCTGCAATAGTCATTTACAACATTAACAATGTCTACACTGTATTTCTGATCAATTTGATGTTATTTTAATTGACAAAAAAATTTGCTTTTCTTTCAAAAACAAGGACATAACTAAGTGACCCCAAACTTTTGAACAGTAGTGTATTTAAATAGAGTATATGGTGCCATTTGGCATGCAGTCAGAGTGCAGACGTCACAGGTTTCATGTTTGTAAGATAATGTATACTGACATGACATGGCTTGCATCCACCCTGACTATGGATGGAGCCACATACGGAACAGACAGCACATCAGGGCCAATATTCATAAAGCATCTCAGAGTAGGAGTGGAAAAGTTAAGGGGAAAGGGGCATACCTAGTCAGTTGTACAACTGAATGCCTTCAACTGAAATGTGTCTTCGAGTGCTGATCTAGCATCAGGTCTTTCCCTGTCCATTCATTATAGTCTAAAATGATCTGAGATCAGCACTCCTAGTCTCTCAGAAGACTGATTGCCAAATACACAAGAGTCCCGTACACCACCACCATAGCTTTTTCCCTTAACAACAATCACTCACTCCTGAGAGAGAGAGAGAGAGAGAGAGAGAGAGAGAGAGAGAGAGAGAGAGAGAGAGAGAGAGAGAGAGAGAGAGAGAGAGAGAGAGAGAGAGAGAGAGAGAGAGAGAGAGAGAGAGAGAGAGAGAGAGAGAGAGAGAGAGAGAGAGAGAGAGAGAGAGAGAGAGAGAGAGAGAGAGAGAGAGAGAGAGAGAGAGAGAGAGAGAGAATGTGTGGATTGCCTTTCTGAAGCACTGTTGCTTCTCCTTCACTATTCTTTCATTATGCAGTGCTAGGGACAACGCTGGTGATCAATCATGAATGAGATATTACAAAACCATCTCAGTCCAAATCTGGTCGCCTCTGTTTAGCTCTCAGTTGTGTATATCTGCTGTGTGTGTGTGTGGGGGGGGGGGGGGGGGGGGGCGGGGTATTTTGGTATTTTAAGATCCCCATTAGCTTTTGTGATAGCAACATGAAACATTAAATAATACAGAACATTAATAGACAAGAACAGCTCAAGGACAGAACTACATACATTTAAAATGTCACACATATCCTACATATCAGTACATATGCACAAAATATTTAGGGCAAATAGGGGAGAGGCATTGTGCAGTGAGGTGTTGCTTTATCTGTATTTTGAAACCAGGTTTGCTGTTCTCTTGAGCAATCTGAGATGGGAGTTCCATGCAATTGTCACGAACGTCGTCAGGGTGGAAATGACCGGACCAAGGTGCAACGTGGTGAGCGTACATTTATTTTTATTTTGAATGTCGCCAACAAAAACAAGAAACAACAGAAACGAACGTGACGCTGACTAGGGCTATACAGGCCACTAACACAGACAACTACCCACAACTAAGGTGGCAAAACAGGCTGCCTAAGTATGATTCCCAATCAGAGACAACGATAGACAGCTGTCCCTGATTGAGAACCATACCCGGCCAAAACATAGAAACAGAAAACATAGAAATAAAGAAACTAGAATGCCCACCCTAGTCACACCCTGGCCTAACCAAAATAGAGAATAAAAGCCTCTCTATGGCCAGGACGTGACAGCAATCTATATAATACTGTATGTTTTCTTGAATTTGTTCTGGATTTGGGGACTATGAAAAGACCCCTGGTGGAATATTTGGTGGGGTAAGTGTGTGTGTCCTGTGTGTATGTAAGTTGACTATGAAAACAATTTGGAATTTCCAACACATTAAATGTTTCTTATGAAAACAAGAAGTGATGCAGTGTCTCTCTACTTTTAGCCAAGAGAGACTCGCATGCATAGTATTGATATTAGCCCTCTGGTTATAGTGAAGAGCAACACGTGCTGCTCTGTTCTGGGCCAGCTGCAGTTTTTCTAGGTCCTTATTGGCAGCATCTGTAGAATGTGCAGGACTTGCTTTGTGGAGTGTGTTTTAAGCTAAAGCAGACCATCTCTTTATCACAGACAGACCTTCCCCCATCTTCACAACATTTGAATCAATATGTTTTGACCATGACAGTTTACAATCCAAGGTAACACCAATAAATGTTGTCTCCTCAACTTGCTTAACAGCCACCTTATTCACGATCAGATTCAGCTGAGGTATGATTCAGCTTGGGGAATGACTTGTATAAAATCAATGCTTTTCGTTTTAGAGATGTTCAATACTAGTTTATTACTAGCCACCCCTTTTTAAAACTGACTGTTTAGGGTTGCTGTGATTTCACTAGCTGTGGTTGCTGCCACGTATAGGGTTGAATCATCAGCATACATAGACACACAGGCTTTGTTCCATGCTAGTGGCAGGTCATCAGTAAAAATAGAAAATAGTAGAGGGACAAGAGAGCTGCCCTGCGGTACACCACACGTTACATGTTTAACATTAGAGAAGCTTCCATTTAAAGAAAACCCTCTGTGTTCTATTAGATAGATATCTCTGAATGATATGGCAGAAGTTGAAAAGCCATAACACATACTGTATGTTTTTTGAACGACAGGTTATGGTTCAATAATATCAAAAGCTGCACTGAAATGTAACAGTACAGCCCCCACAATCTTCTTATTATCATCTTCTTTCAACCAATCATTAGTCATTTGTGTCAGTGCAGTACATGTTGAGTGTCCCTCTCTATAAGCATGCTGAAAGTCTGTTGTTAATTTGTTTACAGAGAAACAGCATTGTTTCTGCTCAAACACATTTTTTCCCAAAAGTTAAACAATCACATGTGCAGTCAGACTTATTCACCGCTCCTTTTGCCTTGTCCCTCTCAACCATACAGCTTTTCAATTGCACATCAATCTATGGGGCCTTAACAGTTCTAACAGGAAGTTTCTTAGTTGCTTATCAATAACTGGAAGAAACTATTTAAGTGCAGCGTCAGGATGCTCCACATTACACACATCAGAACAACAATTATTTGTTTCTATCTTCAACATAGGAATCAGTACAAAACGTTTGCATGATCTCTTATACACTATTTTAGGCCCAACCTTTGGAACTTTGGCTTTTCTAGATATGGCCGCTATATTAAGGTTAGTACGTCCAATGGGTATGGATACAGAGTTCTGCAACATTGGTAAAAATGTGATCAGTACACGAGGATGATATAGTTCCTGTACTGTTTGTAAACACCCTGGTAGGTTGACGAATAACCTGAACCAGATTACAGCGAGTGGTTACAGTGAACAGCTTCCTCTTGAGAGGACAGCTTGATGAATACCAGTCAATATTCAGGTCCCCACTCGGTGGCCTAGAGCAACACCGCAAAATAATATGCTTTAGATGAGGCAGGTGAACCTGCAACCACAACACTTCAATAACACTTGACATGAGATCTTCTCTAAGCATTACAGGAATATGGCTCTGAATATATACAGCAACACCTCCCCCATAAGCATTCCTGTCTCTTCTATAGATGTTATATCCTTGTATTGCTATTGCTATACCATCAAAAGAATTATCTAAGTGCATCTCAGAAATGGCTAATATATGAATGTTATCTGATGTTAGCAAGTTATTGATTTCATTAACCTTATTTCTAAAGCTATATATTATATTATATATATATATTATATATATTATATATTAATATGGGCTATGTTCAGCCCTTTCCTGTGTAGCTTATCAGAGATGGACATCATTTGGAAAAGAGCAAACAAAGCAAGAGAAAAATCTAACATTCAGCAGTCCAGTAATCAGTTGGTGTGTGTAAGTGTGTGTGCTGCGGGGTTGAAGATACAATGGCAGGGAGCTCGGCCCCAGTGATGTACTTTGCCGTTCACACCACCCTATGTAGTGCTTTGTGGTGGAGGGAGGTGCATTTGCCATACCAAGCGGTGATGCAGCCAGTCAAGATGCTCTCGATGGTGCAGCTGAACTGCACCATTGAACCATCAGAACTTTTGAGGATCTGAGGGCCCATGCCAAATCTTTTCAGCTTTGTGCTGAGGCAGAGGTGCTATCGTGCCCTCTTCACGACTGTGCAGGTGTGTGTGAACCCTGTTAAGTCCTTAGTGATGTGGACACCAAGGAACTTAAAGCTCTCAAAACACTCCACTACAGCCCTGTAGTCTATGACCATCTACTTGGTCTTACTAACGCTGTGGGAGAAGCTGTTGTCCTGGCACCACACTGCCAAGTCTATGACCTCCTGCCTGGAGGAGTTGCCATCTGTGATTAGGCCTACCACCGTCATGTCATCAGCAAACTTGTTTATGGTGTTAGAGTTGTGCGTGGCCACACAGTCGTGGGTGAATAGGGAGTACAGGAGGGGACTAAGCACACACCATTGAGGGGAACCCCGTGTTGAGGGTCAGCGTGGTGGAGGTGTTGTTGCCTACTCTCACAACCTGGGGCTGACCCGTCAGGAAGTCCAGGATCCAGTTGCAGTGGGAAGTGTTCAGTCCCAGGGTCCAGAGTTTGGTGATGAGTTTGGTATTTACCCTCTTGTCCAGGTGGGAAAGGGCAGTGTGAAGTTGATCTTTTGGGCGTTATACGAATTGGAGTGGGTCCACGGTGTCTGGGAGGATGGTGTTGATGTGTTTCATGACCAGCCTTTCAAAGCACTTCATAATTACAGATGTGACTGCTACATGGCGATAGTCATTTAGAAAGGTTAAATTGGAGTTCTTGGGTGGTCAGTTTATAACATGTTGGGATTACAAACTAGGACAAGAAGAGATTTAAAATGTATTTGAAAACACTTGTCATCTGGTCTGCACATGTTCTGAGAATGTGCCCTGGTGTTCCATCTGTGTTAATCTGTTTAAAGGTTGTTGTTTTTTTACGGCCACGGCCACGGAGAACAAGATTACACAGTCATCCGGAACATAAGGGGCTTTCATGTAAGAATGTGTGTTGTTTTCCTCAAAGCGAGCACAAAAGGCATTGAGCTCGTTTGGAAGTTCTGTGTCACTGGTCATCTCACTGCTGGGTTGCGCTTTGTAATCCGTTATTGTCTGGAAGCCCTGTCACATCCGACGAGCGCCGGAGCCAGTCTAATAGGATTCCACCTTCCTCATATATTGTCCTTTTTCATGTTTGATGTCTCGTAGGAGTTTGTAGCAGGCTGTATTGTATGCATCCATGTCCGTGTCCCTTTTCCTTGTATGCGGCAGCTGTAGCCTTTAGCCCAGCACGGATATTGCCTCTAATCAATGGTTTCTGGTTTGGATACGTTCATTTAGTTACTGTGGGGACGACGTCATCTATGAACTTACTGAGGAAGCCCATGACTGATGTGATAAACTCCTCAATGCTATTGGATGAATCCCAGAACATAACCCAGTCTGTACTAGCAAAATAGTATTGTAGCCTCGCGTATGCTTCATTGGACCACTTCCATAACGAGCGCGTCACTGGTACCTCCTGTTTGAGCTTTTGTTTGTCTGATTTGCCAAATGGGGGAAGAGGGAGGGCCTTGTATGCAATTCTGTGGGTAGAATAAAAGTTGTCTAGAGTTGTAGCGCCCCTAGTGGCGGAGGAGACGTGTTGGTCGATGTGAGGTAGAACAGTTTTAAGTCTCCTCCCACCAGAAATGCTGCCTCTGTGTGTAAGGGATGTAGCCGGTTGTGATAATTATGGATGAGAACTCTCTTGGTAGATAAAAATGTCTGCTGCTTACCATGAGGTATTATGTATCAGGTGAGCAAAAGATTGAGATTTATTTCACACTTGAAGCAATGCACCAGTTTTTGTTTCTGAAGAGGCACACCCATCCCCCTTTGGACTGGCCTGATGCTACCGTCGTCCACTGCACGGAGAAAGGTCCACGTAGGCAACCTACAGAGGTTTAGGCCCACCCTCTATCATAGGCCCACCCACTTGGGAGCCAGGCTCTCCCAATGGGGAGCCAGGACCAGCCTATCAGAATTAGTTTTTCCCCTCAAAAGGGCTTTATTACACACAGAAATTCTTCTCATCACCCGCCCCCCTCCCACTCTTCAGACGATCCCGCAGGTGAAGAAGCCGGATGTGGAAGTCCTGGGCTGGCATGGTTACACGTGGTTTGTGATTGTGAGGCCGGTTGAACGTACTGCCAAATTCTCTAAAATTACGTTGCAGGTGGCTTATGGTAGAGAAATGAACATTGAATTCTCTGGCAACAGCTCTGCTGGACATTCCTGCAGTCATCATGACAATTGCACATCTATGGCATTGTGTTGTGCTTCAAAACTGCACATTTTACAGTAGCCTTTTGTTGCCTTTTATTGCCCCAAGTACAATGTGTAATGATCATGCTATTTAATCAGCTTCTTGTTATGCCACATCTGTCAGGTGGATGGATTATCTTGAGAAAGGCTAAAATGCTCATTAACAGGGATGTAAACAAATGTGTGCACAAAAATTTGAGAGAAATAAGCTTTTTGTGTGTATGAAAAATCTCTGGGGTCTTATATTTCAGCTCACGATACATGGGACAACACTTTAGATATTGGGTTCATATTTTCTTCAGTGTATCTATCATTTTCCGTAGCCGTCTATTTACCATCACAAGCCGATGCTGGCAATAAGACCACACTCAACAAGATGTATAGCGCCATAAGCAAACAAGAAAATGCACATCCACTGGCGGCGCTTCTCGTAGCCGGTGATTTCAATGCAGGGAAACTGAAATCCTTTTAACCCCATTTTTACCAGTATGTCACTTGTGCAACTAGAGGCGACAAAACACTTGATCACATTTACTCCACACACAGAAACGCACACAAGGCTCTCCTTCCCTAAATCTGACCATAGCTCTGTCCTCCTGATTCCTTCTTACAAGCAAACATTCTAACAGGAAGTATCAGTGACGCCCTTTTGCACTAACTCTTTTGACTCATCACAAACGCTGCTGCTACTGTTATTATCTATCCTGTTTACCCCTACCTATATGTACAGTGCTTTCAGAAAGTATACAGACCCATTGACTTGTTCCACATATTGTTAAGTTACAGCCGTAATCTAAAATTGATTAAATAGTTCCCCCCCCCCCTCATCAATCTAGACACAATACCTCACAATGAGGAAGCAAAAACAGGTTTTTAGACATTTTTGCAAATGTATATAAAAAAAACAACTGAATATCACATTTAAATTAGTATTCAGACCCTTTACTCAGTACTTTGTTGAAGCACCTTTGAACCGTCTACCCAGTTTGAGGTCCTGAGCGCTCTGGAGCAGGTTTTCATCAAGGCTCTCTAGGTACTTTGTTCCATTCATTTTTGCCTCGATCCTGACTAGTCTTCTAGTCCCTGACGCTGAAAAACATCCCCATAGCCTGATGCTGCCACCACCATGCTTCACCGTAGGGATGTTGCCAATTTTCCTCCAGACGTGACTCTTGGCATTCAGGGCAAAGAGTTCAATCTTGGTTTCATCAGACCAGAGAATCTTGTTTCTCATGGTCTGAGAGTCTTTAGGTACCTTTTGGCAAACTCCAAGCGGGCTGTAATGTGCCTTTTACTGAGGAGTGGCTTCAATCTGGCAACTGATTGCTGGAGTTCTGCAGGGATGGTGGTCCTTCTGGAAGGTTCTCCCATCTCCACAGAGGAAACCTAGAGCTCTGTCAGAGTGAGCATCGGGTTCTTGGCTCCCTGACCAAGGTCCTTCTCCCCTGATTGCTCAGTTTGGCCAGGTGGCCAGCTCTAGGAAGTGTCTTGGTGGTTCCAAACTTGTCACCAGACAGGCCAAACAGCTCTTACATTAAAAGGGCATCATCATTTTCACAAATTCACTGTATTTTTCCAACCTCATAGTGTGGAAATATATAGACAAATCACATTTTTGACTGCACTGAGCCTTTAAACATTTCAAGAAGTATACTAACTGTCACTCCCTGACCTTAAGATAGCCTTTTTATTTCTCTATTTGGTTAGGTCAGGGTGTGATTTGGGTGGGCATTCTATGTTCTATATTTATTTGTTTTTGGCCTCGTGTGGTTCCCAATCAGAGGCAGCTGTCTATCGTTGTCTCTGATTGGGAATCATACTTAGGCAGCCTGTTTTGCCACCTTAGTTTGTGGGATGTTGTTTTTGTACAGCTCTGTGTAGCCTACCGAACGTTACGTTCGTTTTCCTTTTGTTGTTTTTGTGTGTTCATTTTTAATAAAGATAAAATGTACACCTACCACGCTGCACCTTGGTCAGATCATTTCGACGAGCGTAACAGAACATCCCACCAAAGAAGGACCAAGCAGCGTGGACAGGAGGACTGGACATGGGAGGAGATTTTAGACGGGAGAGGTCCCTGGGCGCAGGCTGG
The DNA here is from genome assembly GCF_016432855.1 of Salvelinus namaycush. Lineage (NCBI taxonomy): Eukaryota > Metazoa > Chordata > Actinopteri > Salmoniformes > Salmonidae > Salvelinus > Salvelinus namaycush. The sequence continues at coordinate 28,152,204 of NC_052313.1, forward strand.
AGAGTATCACCGTCCAAGGGAGGAGATAGAAGCAGCTAGAGCGGAACGGCGAGGATACGAGGAATTAGAGGAACGGCAACTATATACAAGGGGTCACGGCTAGCACGGAAGCCCGAGAGGCAGCTCCAAAAAAAATGTGGTGTTCATTTTTAATAAAGATAAAATGTACGGCTACCACGCTGCACCTTGGTCCGATCATTTCGACGAGCGTAACACAAACAGATGTCATCAAACATCAGAAAAGTCTACCCTAAGAATAGCACTGGCAGTGAGGCTGAATAATTTACACACAGGGGTTTTCCCCCATGTGGCTTTAAAAAAAAACAGGCCTTCAGATGATCACCTCAGCATACAGCACTCAGTGAGCAGTGTGTGTGTGTGTGTGTGTTTGCATGTTTCCTTTGCCTGGTGGTTGTAGAAGGACCAAACAACAATTCAGAGAAGAATAAACAAATCACACTGTTGCACTAAGGTCACAAATCAAGACAATTTCTAGTTGGATCCTATGGTATTTATAAATGTATGACTGATTAGTAGGGTTGGGTAGGTTACTTTCTAAATGTAATCAGTTACAGTAACTACTATAGTTACCTGTAAAAAATGTTAATCAGTAACATAACTTTTGTATTACCCTTCTGAGAAAAAGTCAGACTCGCTCAGGTGGAACAAACAGAAATGTGCACCTTTTTTCCATGCTGAACTGAAAGTCATTGATAAAACAGAAAGGTGTCATAATGTATATTTTCACAAACATCCTTTCTGAATTTAAAAGTAGTCCATTAAGTAATCTAGTTTTTCAAAGGTATATGTAATCCAATTACATTTTTTTTTGCTTGTAATGTAACTGATGATAATGAGTCATTGTTTATGATGCAAGATGATTTGTAGAGCAGACGCCTGCACTGTAGATTGCAATGTTGAACAAGCTCTATCAATTCATTAGTAGGCAAACAGACGATGGTCCTCCCCTCCTCAATAGCCTTCTTTTGGTGAGGAAGCACAAGTGTATCCTATTGCGGAAAAGGTTTGATATCTGCCACAACCCCATTGAATCCGTTGTTGTATTGTCAGAGAAGAAAAGCATGTACATATTTAAAACCAATATACAACTTTTCCTTTCATCTATAAAATGTCTTGAACAACTAACTTAATTTGTTTTATCACTTTATACATTTATTTTGGGATCCATCCTTGTAAACGTAATTTGCCTAATGACACGCGAGTGGAGAAGGACCTTCTCATTTCAAGCAAGTGCATTTCACTCTCCTCGCCAACGCTCCTCGATTACCGTTGACCTTTTTCAAAAGGAGGCGAGAGAGGAGAGAGGACGCAGGTGGTGAGGAAATCTAATTGATAAAAGGCCAATGAACTTTGCAGACTATCGCACTGGGGCCGATGGGAGAGCCAACCCTTAAAGGGATACTTTGGTATTTTGGGATAATGATTTCCTATTTACCCAGAGTCAGACAAAATCATGGATACCATTTTTATGTTTCTGCGTACAGTTTGAAGGAAGTTGAAGGTAGCATATTGTTAGCTTAGCACAATTGCTGGAAGTCTATGGGTATCTACTAGCCCGCTCCTTTCAAATGCAGGGAAATAGACATATCTACTCAAAGGCTGGGTGGTTAGCAATTTGTACACTAAGTATTCTTTACAAGTAGATATGAAATCATAATATTTTGATTATAGTTGTTTGAAAATTATTTCTTTTTGGAACTTTTTTCTCACTCATCCACTGTGAGTGATGGTGTGCGTAAGGATAGGCTGTGTGCAAGTGTTGACACAGCTGGCCTGCTGAGACAGTAACAGAATATTTTGCCTCTGGTCATTATCACTCTACACCTGTAGCATTTTCTAAAAATCCATTCACTGTAGGCTACTACTGTACATAACAGCACCGTCATACCTGTCTATTTTATTGTATATTTTACCTTTTATTGATGTGAATTGTGTGAATGCCTTGTCTATACTGTGTATTATACATTATGTGCAGTGATCTGTATTGTCATCGATAGGTTGTGTCATTACATAGGTCTGCCACATGAGATAGTATTGTGTATGAAATATAGCAGTCAGATCAATGTATCAGTAACATTTGAATATTGAAGGTAATTTGGTAAAAGCCGATAAAACATAGTGTTTTATAGTGTAAAACAACATGTTTTATCGGCTTTTACCAAATTACCTTCAATATTCAAATGTTACTGATACATTGATCTGACTGCTATATTTCATACACACTATCTCATGTGGCATACTGCAATGAATCACTTATAGTAGATAGTAACAAAATAGATGGTACTAGTTCAAATGGCATTTATTAAAGTTATTTGACAGAATACGTTACTTTTGAAACCTGGTGGCGGGGCGGGAGTAACGCAGGCTTGGGACAGCTGATGAGAAGTGCACAATATTTGTCTTTTCTCCATGTTTCTGGTTTGTAATGCTCGTTACTTTCAACAAATGTACTATCAGCCATAATTTCATGTTTGTGTCGATTAGAATATGCTATACTATTGTAATTTATGAACATGAATCATGCGTCAACATTGTAATGGGGCGGCAGGTAGCCTAGTGGTTAGAGCATTGGGCCAGTCAACATAAAGGTTGCTGGATCAAATCCCTGAGTTGACAAGGTAAAAATCTGTCACTCTGCCTCTGAACAAGGTAGTTAAACCACTGTTCCCTGGTAGGCCATCATTGTAAATAGGAATTTGTTCTTAAATGACTTGCCTGATTAAATAAAGAAAACATTAAATGTTACCCAACCACAATATTTTGCCTTACAATATTAATCCAACTAAAAGGGACCACTTAATAGCTATATTGACCATAATTTTCTAATCTCACTTTAATGGGAATGTAGTAGGAGATGTTTCTCACAATTTTCAATGACTATTCATGCTTAGCCCTACCAATTCATGCTTAGCCCTCCAGCTGTCCTTGTCATGCGCGCTCCTTGTGTCTTGATAGAATAAACATCTTTATTCTCTTCATAAACTGCAAACTCATGCATATCAGATTTCTATGGCTTGACATAAGGTGATTGACCACCAGAATCAAAGATATATATTTTTATATAATCTGTCGATAAAAGCTTATGTGAGAAGCTGATCCATCAAGTCAATTGATTAAGGCATCATTATTTTGACGTCATATATAATTTTCAAACATTGAGTCACTTGTTGATATTTTGCTGAAATTATAATAGCAATATGAACTAAACGAAACAATGGCCTGTGCTTAAAGTTTTTAAAGTGTTTTATTCCAAGTCATCAGTTTACATTGTGTTACTTTGTTCCACCATTCTCTCCTGTAACTTCTCCCAGGCTAACACCCAAGACTAGCTAGCATGATACATGAAACCTATGCTGCCATGTAGTCACTAAATGGATTAAGAAAATTACATGTTTGGAACCTTAAACAACTAAACACAACTCTACAACTGTTTTTTTACTTACATCCCTCAAAACCTATTTGTGTTGATAACTCTACATTAGGAAAGTGCTGACTTCACTACTTCATTCTAGCTGTTGTGTTATCTGAGGAAAATAGTTGTGTTACTTTCGCCCTGTGTTACTTCGTCCCGGCTCTCCCCTATGCAACAGCTGGCTACCTCCCGGGAGATTTGTTTACAAAACCTCACACACAGTCTCAAAGCAAGAGAGCACAGGCAGAACCCGAATGTATAAAATATTGATTACTATGTATAGCTTTCTTTGTAAGACTATAAATGACCAACCACCCACCCAGTTAGGTCTTTTGAGAGGAGCTGGCTAATGGATACCAATAGACTTCCAGCAATTGCGCTAAGCTACTGTAGTGATATTATACCTTCAACTTCCTTCAAACAGCACGCAGACAGAGAGGAAGAAGCGAAGCGAGAGGGACAACTGGGCCCAAAATCTGTCTTCTCCAGCAGGTGTCTTTTTTTCCTTCTTTTTTTTGCTCACCATGCGAGGAATTTTTGTATGGTCAGTGAGTGTCGAATTTGGTTAATAAAAATAAGAATGACTTATTTAATAGATGTGGCTTATTTGATCAAATAGAAGTTTCGTAATGATTAGATTCTTGCGAGTGTACTGATATAAGTAGGACACGTGGAATCCCCGCATGTCACATCTGCTCCTGCAACGCCTACTGCTCATCCCGTGTCTCCTTGACCTGCCGCCACTCCCCCAATACTCTCCCCCTCTCTCTGTGTGTGTGTGTGTGTGTGTGTGTGTGTGTGTGTGTGTGTGTGTGTGTGTGTGTGTGTGTGTGTGTGTGTGTGTGTGTGTGTGTGTGTGTGTGTGTGTGTGATTGTGTGGGTGGAGACAGGTGTGCTGGAGTCAGAGCAGATCCCCACCAGCTGCAACCTGTTCCATAATCAAGACCTCTACAAATACTCAGCCCTGCCACTTCCACGGTGCCAGAGCGTAATCTCTGCTCAGTCAGTCTATGTTTCTAGCCGTTTGTTACTATTCAGATCATGTTGTGTCATTTTTCCTTGCCTGATGCTGTTTTCCTCTCTGCTACAGTTCTGCCCGCTCTGACTCTGGTCCTGTATCATATGTTTACATTTACATTTAAGTCATTTAGCAGACGCTCTTATCCAGAGCGACTTACAAATTGTTGGCTCTGTATCATATGTTGTATCATATGTGGGCAGCGCAGCTAACCATCGGCATTAAAGAAAGACATGCTAGCTAGCAACACTTTTTAGCACTCTGTAAAACGGTATCAATAACAACGATAAAACTCTGAAAGTTAACTGTTTCAAATAGTCTCACAATCCCTTATAACAATACCTATAACATTAACCTTAAAATAAATAATGCATTCCAAGGTTATCAAATCAAATTTTATTGGCCACACATGGTTAGCAGATGTTAAAGCGAGTGTAGCGAAATGCTTGTGCTTCTAGTTCCGACAGTGCAGTAATATCTAACAATTCCCTAACAACTACCTAATACACACAAATCTAAAGGGGTGAATGAGAATATGTACATATAAATATATGGATGAGCGATGGCCGAGCGGCATAGGCAAGGTGCAATAGATGGTATAAAATACAGTATATACATATGATATGAGTAATGTAAGATATGTAAACACTAAAGTGGCATTATTTAATATTAAAGTGGCCAGTGATTGGGTCTCAATGTAGGCAGCAGCCTATCTGAGTTAGTGATTGCTGTTTAGCAGTCTGATGGCCTTGAGATAGAAGCTGTTTTTCAGTGATACAGCCCGACAGGATGCTCTCAATTGTGCATTTTTAAAAGTTTGTCAAGGTTTTAGGTGACAAGCCAATTTCTGTTGCGCCTTCTTCACCACACTGTCTGTGTGGGTGGACCATTTCAGTTTGTCTGTGATGTGTACGCCGAGGAACTTAAAAATATCCACCTTCTCCACTGCTGTCCCTTCGATGTGGATAGGGAGGGGGGGGGGGGGGGGGTGCTCCCTCTGCTGTTTCCTGAAGCCCACGATCATCTCTTTTGTTTTGTTGACATTGAGTGAGAGGTTGTTTTCCTGAAACCACACTCCGAGTGCCCTCACCTCCTCCCTGTAGGCTGTCTGGTCGTTGTTGGTAATCAAGCCCACTACTGTTTTGTCATCTGCAAACTTGATGATTGAGTTGGAGGCATGCATGGCCATGCAGTCGTGGGTGAACAGGGAGTACAAGAGGGGGCTGAGCACGCACCCTTGTGGGGCCCCAGTGTTGAGGGTCAGCGAAGTGGAGATGTTGTTTCTTACCTTCACCACCTGGGGGCGGCCCGTCAGAAAGTCCAGGACCCAATTGCACAAGGCTGTGTTGAGACCCAGGGCCTCCAGCTTGATGATGAGCTTGGAGGGTGCTATGGTGTTGAATGCTGAACTGTAGGCAATGAACAGCATTCTCACATATGTGTTCCTATTGTCCAGATGGGATAGGGCAGTGTGATGGCGATTGCATCGTCTGTGGAACTGTTGGGGCGGTATGCAAACTGAAGTGGGTCTAGGGTGGCCAGTAAGGTGGGTCTAGGGTCTAGGGTGGCCAGTAAGGTGGAGGTGATATGATCCTTGACTAGTGTCTCAAAGAATAACCATTTTAACTCTCCTACACTATGGATTGTGTGTAGCCCAATCACAAGGCATGCCTACAGTCGGGAACGCTCTGCAAATCTGCCAGTGAACAGCATGCAGCCAAAACAGGCCTTTCGCAATATTTCAAATACAATTACTGAAAAATGCAGGTTGGAAAGCAAGTACATGCAGCTATAAAGAAAATACTAATCTGTCTATAAAGTTATCAACTTCCAAATAAGCCTATTGAGCGAACAGTATTGTTTTATAAAGTAAAAAAAGTAAACAAGAGAAGCTTTTGGCAGGAGCGCATCTGCCATCGCTGGTAAGTGAGATGCGCATCATTGGGTGAGTCAGTGTAACTGGAAAGCTTTTTTAGGACTATGATTTCGTACTACAATATTTGTCTCCACACACCTAGGCCTAGGCTATTGATGGATTCAAGACAAGCTCATTTTTATTGATCTAAGATTCTCAGTTTGTCAGTGTCAAAGTATTCATTTCGATTATTTGTGATGTATTAAAAAAGATTCTGCTGACGTCTCCAGTCATCTAAGGGCGTTTTTACATACAGTCCTATTTAAAATAACTAATATCAAGTCCTCTTTAAAAATAAGGGGTAAAAAAATCAAATGAACTCTATTCTCTTTGTATTCACATTGTCCTTGCCTTTGAATGAGGACTCAGCTCTCTTACAAGTTCATTTAAAACAGTTTATGGTCTGAGTCCTCATTGTATTCACATTGCAATGTTTAAAAAAGAACCAAGATCTTTTTCCAACATTTACTCAATGCACTCTGGGTAAATACACAGTGGACGACAAGCCATACCATCAGAACCTGGTATTGGACAACCAGGGATGTCCCTACAAACATTTTGGAAGCTAATAGTTTGATTTAGTTAGAAAATAAGACATACATTTGAAGTCTGATGTTTACATACACTTAGGCTGGAGTCATTAAACCTCTTGACACTAGGGGGGCGCCATTTCGACTTTGTAAAAATTCGTTCCCAAATTAAACTGCCTCGTACTCAATTCTTGCTCGTACAATATGCATATTATTATTAATATTGGATAGAAAACACTCTCTAGTTTCTAAAACCGTTTGAATTATTTCTCTGAGTGAAACAGAACTCATTCTGCAGCACATTTCCTGTCAGGGAGTGAGATTTCAGAAATCGAGGTCCCTGTTCTGAGGTCAGTTTATAAGTCCCCATGTAAGCCATCGGGCTACATGCACTGCATACGCCTTCCTCTGGATGTCAGTAAGCGGGGAGAATTTGAATGGAGTGGATTGCGCAATCTGGGGCCCTATATAAGACCGTGGAACGGAAGTACCGTTCTTTTCAACGGGGCGCCTGGCGCAGCAGGGACATCACAGTGGCCTCCTGCAAAGCTTTCGTTTTAGCAGTTCTATATCTCCGGTCATGTTTTTATTCGTTATAGTTGTTAAAGACATCATAAGGTAGTTAATTTAAACCGACTTATAGCAGTTTATATCAGTTTATTGCGATTTTCCTGGATTTCTTTGTGATGCGCTTTCACGAGTTGGACACCTCTCCAGTGGGTGGCTATCGTTAGCTGCTATTTCCACATGAGAAGAGGACATCTTTCAACCAAAAGACGATTGTTCTGGAGAAAGGACACCTTGCCCAAGATTCTGATGGAAGCTCGGCAAATAGTAAGCAATCTTTATGTTGTTAATTCGTATTTATGTTGACAAATGTCAAATAATAATTCCGCCATGAATTTCGGTGCGGTCTCGCTTTAGCGCACGCTGTATGCTGAAGTAACGTTAATTTTAAAAATGTAATACAGCGATTGCATTAAGAACTAATTTGTCTTTCATTTGCTGTCCAACTTGTATTTTTTAGTCAAGTTTATGAATAGTTTTCGATTAGAATAGGTGCCTCTCCAAGATGGCGCCGGACAGATTGAAGTTTTGGCCACTAATCACATTGTATAACCACGATTTGTGCCGCTAAATATGCACATTTTCGAACAAACTCTATATGCATTGTGTAATATGATGTTATAGGACTGTCATCTGAAGAATTCTGAGAAGGTTAGTGAAAAAATTAATATATTTTGGTGGTTTATACGTTATCGCTATTTTTGGCTTGAATCAATGCTGTTGTGATGTTTGCTATTGTGGTAAGCTAATATAACGCTATATTGTGTTTTCGCTGTAAAACACTTAGAAAATCTGAAATATTGGCTGGATTCACAAGATCTGTGTCTTTCATTTGCTGTACGCTGTGTATTTTTAGGAAATGTTTTATGATGAGTAATTAGGTAATACACGATGGTCTCTGTAGTTATTCTAGTCGCTTTGGTGAGAGTTGTGATGGTGGCTGCAATGGTAAACTATGATTTATACCTGAAATATGAACATTTTTCTAACAAAACATATGCTATACAATAAATATGTTATCAGACTGTCATCTGATGAAGTTGTTTCTTGGTTAGTGGCTATTTATATCTTTATTTGGTTGAATTTGTGATAGCTACTGATGCAGTAAAAAAATGGTGGAGTAAGAAAAGTGGTGTCTTTTGCTAACGTGGTTAGCTAATAGATTTACATATTGTGTCTTCCCTGTAAAACATTTTAAAAATCAGAAATGTTGGCTGGATTCACAAGATGTGTATCTTTCATTTGGTGTCTTGGACTTGTGATTTCATGAACATTTTATTATATGATATCCCTGTGGCTTTAGGCTAGGTTATGCTAGTCAGCTTTTTTGATGGGGGGGATCCCGGATCCGGGTTTGTGAGGCGTTAGAGGTTAAAACTCGTTTTTCAACCACTCCACATATTTCTTGTTAACAAACAATAGTTTTGGCAAGTCGGTTAGGGCATCTACTTTGTGCATGACACAAGTCATTTTTTCAACAATTGTTTACAGATTATTTCACTTATAATTCACTGTCTCACAATTTCAGTAGGTCAGAAGTTTAAATACACTAAGTTAACTGTGCCTTTAAACAGCTTAGAAAATTCCAGAAAATGGTGTCATGGCTTTAGAAGCTTCTGATAATTTACATAATTTGAGTCAAGCGGAGGTGTACCTGTGGATGTATTTCAAGGCCTACCTTCAAACTCAGTGCCTCTTTGCTTGACATCATGGGGAAATCAACCGACCTCAGAGAAATAATTATAGACCTCCACAAGTCTGGTTCTTCCTTGGGAGCAATTTTCAAACGCCTGAAGGTACCACGTTCATCTGTACAAACAATAGTATGCAAGTATAAACACCATGAGACCACGCAGCCGTCATACCGCTCAGGAAGGAGACGCGTTCTGTCTCCTAGAGATGAACGTACTTTGGTGCGGAAAGTGCAAATCAATCCCAGAACAACAGCAAAGGACCTTGTGAAGATGCTGGAGGGAACAGGTACAAAAGTATCTACACTGCTCAAAAAAATAAAGGGAACACTAAAATAACACATCCTAGATCTGAATGAATGAAATATTCTTATTAAATACTTTTTTCTTTACATAGTTGAATGTGCTGACAACAAAATCACACAAAAATTATCAATGGAAATCAAATTTATCAACCCATGGAGGTCTGGATTTGGAGTCACACTCAAAATTAAAGTGGAAAACCACACTACAGGCTGATCCAACTTTGATGTAATGTCCTTAAAACAAGTCAAAATGAGGCTCAGTCGTGTGTGTGGCCTCCACGTGCCTGTATGACCTCCCTACAATCAGCATGCTCCTGATGACTAAAGACTAAAGCATCCGCCAACTCCTGGACAGTCTGTGGTGCAACGTGGCATTGGTGGATGGAACGAGACATGATGTCCCAGATGTGCTCAATTGGATTCAGGTCTGGGGAACGGGTGGGCCAGTCCATAGCATCAATGCCTTCCTCTTGCAGGAACTGCTGACACACTCCAGCCACATGAGGTCTAGCATTGTCTTGCATTAGGAGGAACCCAGGGCCAACCGCACCAGCATATGGTCTCACAAGGGGTCTGAGGATCTCATCTCGGTACCTAATGGCAGTCAGGCTACCTCTGGCGAGCACATGGAGGGCTGTGCGGCCCCCCAAAGAAATGCCACCCCACACCATGACTGACCCACCGCCAAACCGATCATGCTGGAGGATGTTACAGGCAGCAGAACGTTCTCCACGGCGTATCCAGACTCTGTCACGTCTGTCACATATGCTCATGTGCTCAGTGTGAACCTGCTTTCATCTGTGAAGAGCACAGGGCGCCAGTGGCGAATTTGCCAATCTTGGTGTTCTCTGGCAAATGCCAAACGTCCTGCACGGTGTTGGGCTGTAAGCACAACCCCCACCTGTGGACGTCGGGCCCTCATACCACCCTCATGGAGTCTGTTTCTGACCGTTTGAGCAGACACATGCACATTTGTGGCCTGCTGGAGGTCATTTTGCAGGGCTCTGGCAGTGCTCCTCCTTGCACAAAGGCGGAGGTAGCGGTCCTGCTGCTGGGTTGTTGCCCTCCTACGGCCTCCTCCACGTCTCCTGATGTACTGGCCTGTCTCCTGGTAGCGCCTCCATGCTCTGGACACTACGCTGACAGACACAGCAAACCTTCTTGCCACAGCTCGCATTGATGTGCCATCCTGGATGAGCTGCACTACCTGAGCCACTTGTGTGGGTTGTAGACTCCGTCTCATGCTACCACTAGAGTGAAAGCACCGCCAGCATTCAAAAGTGACCAAAACATCAGCCAGGAAGCATAGGAACTGAGAAGTGGTCTGTGGTCACCACCTGCAGAACCACTCCTTTATTGAGGGTGTCTTGCTAATTTCCTATAATTTCCACCTGTCTATTCCATTTGCACAACAGCATGTGAAATGTATTGTCAATCAGTGTTGCTTCCTAAGTGGACAGTTTGATTTCACAGAAGTGTGATTGACTTGGAGTTACATTGTGTTGTTTAAGTGTTCCCTTTATTTTTTTGAGCAGTGTATATCCACAGTACAACAAGTCATATATCGACATAACCTGAAAGGCCGCTCAGCAAGGAAGAAGCCACTGCTCCAAAACCGCCATAAAAAAGCCAGACTACGGTTTACAACTGCACATGGGGACAAAGATCGTACTTCTTGGAGAAATGTCCTCTGGTCTGATGAAACAAAAATTGAACTGTTCATTTAATTAATTAACACCGTAATTAACACCGTTATGTTTGGATGAAAAAGGGTGAGGCTTGCAAGCCAAAGAACACCATCCCAACCGTGAAGCATGGGATGGCAGCATCATGTTGTGTGGGTGCTTTGCTGCAGGAGGGACTGGTGCACTTCACAAAATAGATGGCATCATGAGGGAGGAAAATTATGTGGATATATTGAAACAACATCTCAAGACATCAGTCAGGAAGTTAAAGCTTGGTCGCAAATGGGTCTTCCAAATGGACAATGACCCCAAGCATACTTCCAAAGTTGTGGCAAAATGGCTTAAGGACAACAAAGTCAAGGTATTGGAGTGGCCATCACAAAGCCCTGACCTCAATCTTATAGAAAATTTGTGGGCAGAACTGAAAAAGCGTGTGCGAGCAAGGAGGCCTACAAACCTGGCTCAGTTACACCAGCTCTGTCAGGAGGAATGGCCCAAAATTCGCCCAACTCATTGTGGGAACCTTGTGGAAGGCTACCCGAAACGTTTGACCCAAGTTAAACAATTTAAAGACAATGCTACCAAATACTAATCGAGTGTATGTAAACTTCTGACCCACTGGGAATGTGATGAAGGAAATAAAAGCTGAATTAAATCATTCTCTCTACTATTATTCTGACATTTCACATTCTTAAAATAAAGTGGTGATCCTAACTGATCTTAGACAGGGAATTTTTACTTGGATTAAATGTCAGTAATTATGAAAAACTGAGTTTAAATGTATTTGGCTAAGGTGTATGTAAACTTCCGACTTCAACTGTACATAATCAAAATATTATATTTACATGTAAAAAATACAGGTAACAGGATAAATGGCAGAAGAATAATTGCAGATTAAATAATGCTTTAATTGAAAATGTTATACTCAAAATTGTTCCGCCAACCTGTACATCATGTTTTTTGTTTATTTGTGGCACTAATGTGAGGGGCCATGGCCATGTAGTAGCTTGTAGTAGTAGTTTATAGTGTAGTAGCGTATAGTGCTTGGTGTGGAAATAATTATAAGTGAACCTGGAGAGCTTTGTGTTCACATTCCACAAAAAAAATGGAACTGAACCTAAGGCTTCAAGTGATCCGAACTCAGACATCCTCTCAAGTTCAGTTCGCTTTGAGGACTCTTTTGAGGGTTCTGATTTCCTTTGAGGCATTCACACTGCACAAAAATGTAAGAGAACTGCACTGAGTTCCCCAAAATTTTATGAAAGGTACCAAGTGTGAAAACACCCTAAAATGTATAAAAGGTCAAATTTTTCCCAGGCCCTAGTCTACAAAAAAGGATCCCCATGTGTACAACTTCTGCAAGCGCCTCTACTCTACTGCTCTATGACAGTAGGCAAAAGCGATGATAATGCATGCAATGCTTTATAGTAAAGGTCCTTTTTTTCATACGTTCCAGTACCTCAGAGCCCCCAGGTAACACCCCTCTCGGGCTCACTTTTTGTTCCGGCACCACCTAATTTACAAATTAAGCACTGCATTTAGCTCAAAAGTGCAGGGGTGCAAAGAGCAAGCCAGAGGGTGGGCAGACTGGTTAGGGAAAGTTAGAATCAAAGAAGCCGCAGTCAGCGCACCTCGAGCCTGTCTATGCTACTTTTTCTTTTTTTTTTTACATAAACTTTCGGTTACTGGCCCAACGCTCTTAATAGCTAGGCTACCTGCTACAGTGGAGGTAGATGGAAAAGAGATGATGGAGGTTGACACCATAAAATAGAATGAATAGAGCGGGCGTCCCCATTCAAGTCAATGATGCCATAATGGGTGGACCATTGCCAGTGTACCCATAGGAGTAAAGCAGGAAGTAAAATGTAGAATGTGCTAGAATATGTGCTCTGATTTGTTGATTGAACTCAACTGACATAAATAAATACATTCCATTGCATGAGCCACATCAGTTAACATCATTTGAATGAACATTCTACATTATCATGGAAATTATTGCATCACAATACCAGGCAGCCATTGCGAGTGTACCTGTGAGTTTACCAGTCAAATTGCCAGGGTTAGAGGTTCCAAGCCCATTCTATTCATTCTATTTCTATGGTTGACATGGGGACCACTGCATCTGTCATCAGTGAGGAGACCTACCGAATCACTTGGTCCTCAAAACAGGCTCCCGCCATCCCACTGGCAGGGATCAGACTGCGTATGTACACCGGAGAGACCATACTATTGCTGGAAGCGAGAGCACAGCTCCTAGTGGTGAAAGGGAATGGGCCTAGTTTACTAGGGTGTGACTTGCTCAACAAAATACTCAACTGGGGTGAGAAAACACACACGAGTGACTGAGGATGTCATTCAAAACCTCAGGCCCGAGCCTCGCTTTTTTAAGCCCTGGATAGTGCCCTACGCCAGGAAAAAAAATGGAAGACAAGTTGGAGCGGCTGCAGGAAACAAACATCATTACGCCCATTTAGTTCCTCTACTGGGCAGCGCCAATCTTTCCCATTCTGAAAGGTTACAGCACTGTGCGTATATGTGGGTACTACAAACTCACCATCAACAAGGCCTCCAAGCTGGATGTTCTCAAAACTTGACATGAGCCATGCCGACCAACAACTCTTCCTGGCTGAGGACTAAAGAGTATGTCACAGTCAACACTCACAAAGGCTTGTTCAAGTACAACCACTTGGTTTTCAGGGTGGCGTCCAGTCCGGCCATTTTCCAAAGGACAATCTCTCATGTACAGTAGCAGTGTACCTGAACGACATCCTGATTCCAGGGGAGATGGAGGAGTGCCTCTATTCTGGATCCGATGTTAAAGAGACTCTCCGATGCAGTGCTGCACCTTAATGGTAGCAAGTGCACCTCCAAGCACAGAGCGTGATATACTGTACCTAGGTCACAGAATCACAGCACAGGGTCTGTGTTCTCTGGAGGACAAAGCCAGAGGAATCAAGGATGCACCAAACCCCAAGAACGTGTCCGAGCTCAGGTCGTTCCTGGGCATGGTGAATTACTATGGTAAGTTCCTCCCTGAGCTGTCAACAGTGTTGGCTCCACTGTATTAGCTGCTCTACAAAAACTGTAAATAGAGGTGAGGGCCAGCACAAGAAAAAGCTTTCAAGGAAGTGAAAGCACTACTACAATCAGTACAACTGCTCATTCACTTCAACCAAAAAGGTCATGTGATGCTTTGCCCTATGGCGTTGGGGCAGCCCTCTCATCAGATGGAGGATGGGTCAGAAGAACCCATTGGATTTGCATCACGCATGCTGACAAGATCTGAGAAGGAATATTCACAGTTAGACAAGGAAGGTCTAGCCATAGTCTTTGCTGTTAAACGTTTCATCAGTACCTCTACGGTCATTATTTCACCATATGCACTGACCACAAACCACTGATAAGCTTTTCAATGAATCAAGATGCATTCCTCCCATTGCTTCAGCAAGGATACAGCGCTGGACCCTCTGACTGTCAGCGTAACCGGTACACCAAAGTGTACAGAGCGGGAAAGGACAATGCAAAAGCAGACATGCTCAGCCGTCTTCCACTACCAGAGATGCCAGCCACATCCGTGTTTCCTCCCGAAACAATTTTCCTCACGGGGAGATTGTCAAACTCACATGTGAAAGCCAAACAGATCAAACAGTGGGCAGACCGGATCTCAGTCCATCATCCCCAAGTGAAAATATTCCTTATGCAGGGTTGGCCTCCTGTAATAGAGTATGATGGACTGAGATCTAATTCAAAGCGCAAAATTGTGTGCAGGATGGCTGCATACTCGGGGGTTTCAGAGTGGTCGTCCCGCCTCCTGATGGTTCACAAGTCATGGACGAGGTCCATGAGGCTCACCCGGGTGCCTCCCACATGAAAAGTTTGGCCAGATCTTACATCTGGTGGACTAACATAGATCAGGACTTAAAAAACGGGTTGACAGTTTCAAGTTCCTTGGTGCCACTTCACCAACAAACTATCATGGTCCAAACACACCAAGACAGTCTTGATGAGTGCACGACAACACCATTTCCCCCTCAGGAGAGGCGCTACAGAGGGTAGTGTGAACGGCCCAGTACATCACTGGGGCCAAGCTTCCTGCCATCCTGGACCTATATACACTCGGCAGCGTCAGAGGAAAGCCCAAAAAATTGTCAATGACTCCAGTCCCCCAAGTCATAGACTGTTCTCTCTGCTACCGCACGGCAAGCGGTACAGGAGCCCAAAGTCTAGGACCAAAAGGCTCCTTAACAGCTTCTAGCCCCAAGCCATAAGACTGCTAAACAATTAATCAAATGGCCACTCGGACTATTTACATTGACACCCCCCCCCCTTTTGTTTTTACACTGATGTTACTCGCTGTTTATTATACATGCATAGTCACTTTACCCCTACCTACATGAACAAATTACCTCGAATAACCTGTAACCCCGCACATTGACTCGGTACCGGTGCCCCCTGTATATAGCCTCGTTATTGTTATTGTGTTACTTTTTATTATTTTAGTTTATTTGGTAAATATTTTCAAGTCTTTATTTATCTGCATTGTTGGTTAAGGGCTTGTAAGTAAGCATTTCACCGTAAGGTCTACACCTGTTGTATTCGACGCATGTGACAAATAAAGTTTGTGGCGCCGCCCGTCCCACTACATTTGTGGGAGGGAATTGACCACCCATGGTCCAGGATGCACTTTTGCAGGCCCTTTCATGGGTCACATGTTCCTTGTCATGGTGGTTGGAGGCTCATATCATGAGCAACATCACAGCAACAACAAACATTGAAAAACTTTGCCAGGGGTTTGCAGACCATGTTCTACCTGACACTCATATCCGACAACGCGACAACCTTCCCCTGTGACTTGTTCCAAGAATTAATGCACAGAAAATGGATTTGCCATGTCTGCAGCGCTCCATTTCACCCGGCCTCAAACGGCGTAGGTGACACTGAAAGAGAGGCTGAGAGGGATGACTGGGGGAACCATCACAACTAAGCTCTCTCGGTGCTTGTTCCAGTACCGCATCATGCCAAAAACAGGACAGACTCCAGCTGAGATGCTGATGGACAGGACGCCAAACGCTCACCTGGACTTACTGCATCCGGACATCAAATCATTAGTGGCATGGAAGTGTCATGGAAGCAGGAGAAACAAAAAGAGAGATATGACAATCACGCAAGGGAGGTACATTTAAAACCCAATTACTGTCTACATCCGTAACTTCACAAGGAGCCAAGACTGGTTGCCAGGTAACATTCTGAGTCAGTGATCCAGTCTCTTTCGTGGTCAAACTGACTGATGGCCGAGTCATGCACAGACACCAGAACCACATCTGCCTGTGCTAAGACAAAGAAAAGACAGTGTTTTCCAAAAACACAGTAGTAGGTAGTACACAGGTGCACACACCACAGTACATGGTGATTGAGGAACGGGGGACTCTGTGGCTCCGGGAGATGGTGATGAACTTTCTCTGATTCTCTCACAAACACCCAACCCACTCCAGTGCCCTCAGACCCAGCTCCACTGGGGCATGCCTCACCTGTGTGTAGTGCCACACCAGGAGTACTGCGCAGGTCACAGCCTAGCCACAAGGCTGCTGAAAGACTAACTTTATAGTTGAGACTGAGAGACTCATGGTGTTAGTGTTTGAACTGCTGACCGAGTTGAAAAAGAAAAAAAGGACTAAACGGTTTACATTTGAAGTGTTCATTTCCAAAACGCTATAACCACCAATTTGGATTATTTGTCTCTCTGAAATGAAACCATAAAGTGATAGATTTCAAACAAATACATGTCTGTCATTGAACAACGCCATGCCATGATTAGATAGTGAAAAAAACACACCAATCTCTTTCATAAGTTCTTGGAAACAATAAAAGCCAAATTACCAACATTCCTGAAAATTGATATATAGCTTTTTGGAAAGAAACTCTTAATTTGCAGCAACACTAGCTCAAGTTCTAAAGTGTTGCGAAGAAAAGAAAACAGGGTTATTCTACCGCAAAAGCACATGAAAGAGGATTGATACTCACCATCTCAGATTTTTCTGAAATTGTTTCTGTAGTTAGTAACAGATACGATTAGCATTCCTGAAATGTTTTTTTTTTTTTTTTAATATATAATTTGTCCTGAGAGAAATTAAGCTAGTTGATTATAGGCTTTAGATAATATTCAGTAAGTATAGTACCCAACATGCGATTTGGACCAAACTTCTTACTACCAATGAGTCAGACATGAGGAATGAGTCAGACATGATGTCACGATCGTCTTGCTGTGAGAGATTGGACCAAGGCGCAGCGTGTGCAAAATACATCTTCTTTATTTTAAGAAGAGAGAAAAAACAAACAAGAAACGAACAACTAATCACGAACTAACAAAATAACAAAACTGACGACCGTGAAGCTATAAAGACAGATAGTGCTGACACAAACACTACACATAGACAATTACCCACAAACAGCTAAAGCCTATGGCTGCCTTAAATATGGCTCCCAATCAGAGACAACAATAACCAGCTGTCTGATTGAGAACCAATTCAGGCAACCATAGACTTTCCTAGACACCTACACTGAACACTAACCCATCTACTCTATTTAACCCCCTAAACCATACAACACCCTAGACCAGGGGTGTCAAACTCATTCCACGGAGGGCCTAGTGTCTGCAGGTTTTTGGTTTTTCCTTTCAATAAAGCCATAGACAACCAGGTGTGGGGAGTTCCTAACTAATTAGTGATGTTAATTCATCAATCAAGTACAAGGGAGGAGCGAAAACCCGCAGACACTCGGCCCTCCGTGGAATGAGTTTGACACCTGTGCCCTAGACAATACAAAAACACACAAACTTCCCCATGTCACACCCTGACCTAACTAAAATAATAATGAAAACAAAGATAACTAAGGCCAGGGTGTGACACATGAGGAAAAATTAGGAAAGCCACCTACAGATCCCTCCCACTCCATGCCAATCCCAACCCAACCACCAGTATCAGTTCTCTATGTTTGGCAAGTAATATGAGGCTGTGGCTTGAAGTATTGCTTTTTCATACTATGTTAATGTGTTCCCTGTTAATCTTTTTTTTCCCCTGTTCAGAGAAATTTGTCATTGAAGTTACTTTGCATATTTACCATAAAGTATTGTGAATGTACCCGGGTTTGACGACTAGATGTTGCGGTTCCTGCGATACCGCCACACTCTTATCCATTTTGCTGGTGACTTGTGTTTATTAAATAGATCACACCATTTCCTTTGCAACTTTGGGTAGAAAACCAATAGATTTGTCTCATTATGAAAATAAATGGTGTGGTCGTCCTTTTAATTCATGCCAGTCCATGAAAGTAATTCAGTTTGTCCTAATGCTTCAACCCAACTCTCCTTGAATAGTACATGCAATTCTCATATGAAGACGTTTCCTACAAGCCCAAAACTTTGATGGAGAAATGGGCTAGGGACTAAAATGTTGTGATAAACCCAATAAAATAATGAATTGCATGGCAGTCATGTTTTTCCCAAAAAAGTTCAGGAAACAGCTCTGTACAGTGCCTTCAGAAAGTATTTACACAAACCATGTGTTTGATGTATTTGATACCATTCCACTGATTCCGCTCCAGCCATTACCACAAGCCTGTTCTCCCTAATTAAGGTGCCACCAACCTCCTGTGCCCCACACATACCATTAACTGTAAGGTCCCTCAGTCGAGCAGTGAAATTCAAACCCAGATTCGACCACAAAGACCAGGGAGGTTCTCCAATGCCTCGCAAAGAAGGGAACCTATTGGTAGATGGGTAAAAAAAACAGACACTGAATATCCCTTTGAGCATGGTGAAGTTATTAATTACACTTTGGATGGTGTATCAATACACCCCGTCACTACAAAGATACAGGCGTCCTTCCTAACTCAGTTGCCGGAGAGGAAGGAAACCGCTCAGGGATTTCACCATGATGCCAATGATGACTTTAAAACAGTTACAGAGTTTAATGGCTGTGATAGGAGAAAACTGAGGATGGATCAACATTGTAGTTACTCCACAATACTAACCTAATTGACAGAGTTTAAAAGAAGGAAGCATGTACAGAATAAAAATCCAAAATCTAAAATCTACACCAAAGTTGCTTACCAAGAAGATAGTGAATGTTCATGAGTGGCCGGGTTACAGTTTTGACCTAAATCTACTTGGAAATCTATGGCAAGACCTGAAATGGTTGTCTAGATATTATCAACATCTAATTTGACAGAGCTTAAAGAATTTTGAAAACATATAGTATGGAGAATGAATACTCTAAGCCGCAACTTCCTATTACTTGTCAAAAATAGAGAACTGATACTGTATACTGTTTGTTGGGGTGGCATTGGCATGGGGTGTGGGGTGTCTGTGGGTGGCTTTTGACTCAAAACATATTGATTCCTCATGTCTTACTCGTTGTTAGGAAAACATTTGGTCCAAATCGGATGTTGGGGACTATATTTATTAAATATTATCTGTTAACTGTTATTCCTTTACAGGGAGACTGAAATTAAGGGGGGAGAAGTGTTGGTGTTGAAACTATATACTGTAAATAATGAATACTAAATATGTATTCATACTTACTTGCAGTATAGTATGTGTGCATTGATTTTGGTATTGTTGTTATTGACCGTGACCTTTCCTTTAGATGATGTCATCAGGGTAGTAGAATGCTGCACTCAGGGTCGGCCCATTAGTCAGGATTAAGTGGCCGCCTACGGCGGCAGATTGGCGAGGGCGGCATTTTCCAAGCTAAACTGACCAAGACTCAGCTACAACAATACATAAAACCTCACATAATTCTGCCCAAAAACAATGACAATTTCTCTCAATCAGTGGCATATAGGCTTTTTAGGTGAGCACTGATGTCGTCCTGTAATAAGCAGTGCCCACTATGTCAAAGGCAGGTGCGCAAAATACTTTGCTTGTCCATTCCCAGCGCGCCTCTCCAGGGTGCTGTTGGAGAGATGCATCACTGCTGCATTACAATGTTTAAGAAATAAACATAAATCATGTAGCAGATATAGCCTATGGTCGAAAGAGTAGGCTATGTGGCCTTTTCTGTAGCCGACAGGCTGGAAATAAAACGTGTGACAATGTAATAATGGACACTTTTTACATCATTCATGTTTCTCTTATCAAATAACCTAACCTAAATGTCTGACATGTTAACAAACACCATATCCTAAAAACAGAACATGTCAAAGTAAAATGGACAAAATGGAATTGACAATCAAGCTACTCACAACTGCTGTCCAGGAGTTTCACCCCATTGCCTAAATTGTCATGATCCATGGTTTCAAGTTTGTATCCATACATTTTTGACAAGCTGAAAAAGCGGAAAATAAAATACTTATGCATTTCCCGCTGTGTAAATGTATCGATTCTCATTGCAGATCGGACCTGGATAACTCCTGATGAAGTTGGGTAGCTGATATTTAGAGCTTAAATAGCCAAACTGATTAGTCACAGGAATCAGGACTAATGAACCCAATGCAACTGCCTTTTTTTAGAAACAGTAGGCCTACCACATGGATGGGCATTCATAAAATTCAATTTCAGGCTGACACTGTAGGCTACACACCAGAAGGCACAGACCAACGGCAATGTCTTTGTTTGGTCCTGTCCGGACCGGCCATTTTTTGAGGGGGGGGTGTTTTACAAATGGTAGGCCTACCACATGGATGGGCATTCATAAAATTCCATTGCAGGCCGACACTGAATGCTGCACCCAAGTAAGCACCCTGATGTCCTGTCTGATGTCCTGTTCGGCCGTCTATTTTGGTGCGGTCCGGACAGGCTTTGATTTGGATTCAGATTTGGTCTGGTCTGGACCGGCCTGATTTGGGCCAAACATAGACGTCTATAAATGATGTCTTTTCAACTTTCATTCAGAAACTAAAATAAACCTGATTTCAACGTCCGTAAAATACGGGTTTTCATTGTCCGTCAAAGGCATCTTTTAAACGTCCAAAACATATACTGTATATTTTCACCTTTCATTCAGAAACTACAATGAACCTAACTTCAACTTCTGGAAAATACGTACTTTAGTCTTTTCAATGTAATTTTGCTTACTGGGACTATTCTAGTTTTGCAGAGTATAGTAGGAGGGCGCCCCAAAAGAAAATGATTGCCTAAGGCAACAGAAAGGCCAGGACCGGGCTTGGCTGCACTACCAAGCTGAGTTGGCTATAGATGCTCTTCTCTGTTGCTTATCGTTTGTACACCATTCGTTTACTAGTTTGAAAGTAAAGGCGAGTAAACTGTGAAACTCAAGTGGACATTCCTTGTCAAATTACAACAGTTATGTTTCAGTAATGTTTCAGTAATTCCAGAGAAAAGATCCAGCAGCACACATTCGTCCCTTGTGACTCAGCATTGTACTTGCCTTCCTCCCCTTTCCTTTCCTCATCCCCTCCATTGACCTGGTGCTTTTCACACCTCCCTAAACTTCACGGAAATAATTCATAGTGAAATATGAAATATTGAAGAGCACGATCGAGGAAGTTATAAGGGTCAGGAATGAGGGCGACTGAGATGTGAGATGGGAAGAGTTGAGAATTCGTTATCGTCTTAAATCCAATCTAAAGTTAGAGGCCAGATTTGCCAACGTATCACTTTACTTTAATGAGATGGTTAAGATTCGGAAGGCTGAGATCAAGAGAAGGTACAGCAGTTTCTGTATGTTACCCTGCCAACCGCCACAAGAAAATAATTTCCCCCAATATTGTTTATAAAAATGTGTTTTGTATTAGTCCAGGCAATATGGGCACATTTTGGGATGAATTTTTTACTTTTTCATATAAACATGAAACTTGGTACACCTATACAGTTTGGGGCCCTGTACATTTTCTGTAAAAAAAATATACAGATAAGGTCTACAACAAAATAGAACTCCATTGCTGATTCCAACGCTTAATAGTAGTGAAGTAAGAGTGCGCTATTGTTTCAGGGTGCATTCCTTAAGACATTTGGGCGTAATACCCTTTTGATAGTGACAGACAGTAGCAGGTTCGTCGAGCGAGTCACTCACAGGTAGAAGATGTAGCTGAACGCTCTGGCCGAGTGACTACATTATCCTCGCTTTAACGCTCTCTCACACACACAATCTCTCTCTGAGAGGTTACCCTGTCCCACATGAAGTGACAATTGCCAGAGGGGGGACCACTCATATTGACTAAAGACTTTGACCTTGACACAGAGTTCTGCACCTGCCACATCCATCGACTCTTCTCCCTACACTCGCTCATCTTTCAGACACAAAGGAAGCTGGGAATGATAGTTCTTAAATGTCATATAGAATGGGAGCATTGCAATGCACCTCCTCAATGTAACAAATGAGGTCCAATGATAAAAGCACACCTTTTTAATGTGACCATTGATATTCTGTGTTAAGAGATGTTCTGCATTTCATTATTTAGTGATGTGTTGCTTTTAACAAACATGACTCAAACATATTTTGCTGTAGGGGGAATAACAAGAGCACTACATACATTCTGGTAGAGAGAGGGATGTTTGGCATGTGTATGTGCTTGGCATAAAAACGGCATACGCTGTGAGATTTCCAGAGAACCTCAAAGGCTTAGCTATTACTGAAGAGGCTAATTAACCTTGAACAAATGTTTGCTCTCCACGCCTCTGCAGTTGACAGGGGACCACAGCCAAATACAACAAAGGGGTTGTAACTCCCCAACTACTACACTACGGACCTCCTACTCCAGAGGCTTCATAATACATTTCATAATTTAAAACATTTTCTTCACATGCAATGGTGGAACAAATGAGTGGAAAAGAAGACAGTTAGCTAACGTTAGGTACACAGACACTGCATGTATGTATTAACTGTTTATGTAAGAATGCACAAATAACTTGAATGGCGAGCAAGTCTCGATTGAACAGAACACAGCCATCTGCATTTCTTACGTTTTTAATCGGAAGATGTTCAAATATATTACCTCCAAACCAGTCAGGTGTGACTGTTTTGTCCGGCCAAGCCAATGCCATGGAATGACAGGAACGCATCAGTTGCCATCTGTCGCTGAAAACAAATTGGGAAAAATGTAGACATGTGCCTGCAACTCTCCTCTCTCCCCAGCGCTGCACTTCATAATTTATTTCCTTTTAGAATCATAGCCGCAGGAAGGGTTATGGAGGTGCCACAGCAGCAGCACCCGTGATAAATTGAAATACATTTGCCAAAGTTATAGAATTACTACTATCTGTTCAGAAAGAAATGAAATCATTCTGAATACTACACCAGGAGTAGGCCCATATTTTAGCCACAGATGATCAATAGTTAATTTTTTAAAATGTCCTAGCTGTGGATTGTGTGTAAATCGGGAAAATGCGGCAAATCTGTCAGTGATCAGCATGCAGCCAAAACAGGTTTTCTATCACGGCTCAGGATAAGACCCAGATGCAGACAGTTTGAAGTAACAAAAGTGTATTACAAAAACAAGGGGCAGGCAAACGGCAGGTCAAGGGCAGGCAGAGGTCAGTAATCCAGAGCAGAGTCCGAAAGGTACAGAACTGCAGGCAGGCTCAGGGTCAGGGCAGGCAGAGGTCAGTAATCCAGAGCAGAGTCCGAAAGGTACAGAACTGCAGGCAGGTTCGGGGTCAGGGCAGGCAGAGGTCAGTAATCCAGGGCAGTGTCACAAGTTACAGAACGGTAGGCAGGCTCAGGGTCATGGCAGGCAGAATGGTCAAAACTGGGAAAACTACAAAATGGGGACTAGAGAATTTTTTAAATAAACTCTGGTAGGCTTGACTAGACAAGACGAACTGGCAACAGACAAACAGAATACAGGTATAAACACACTGGGGCAAATGGGGAAGATGGGGGACACCTGGAGGGGGGTGAAGACAAGCACAAAGACAGGTGAAACAGATCAGGGTGTGACACTTTCGCAATATTATAAATACAGTCGTGGGAAAATACAGGTTGAAAGCAAATGGATTCTGCTGAAAGGGAAGACTAATCTGTCTGTAGGCTACCAATTTATCGACTTCAAAATAAGCCTATTGAGTGAACAGCATTATTTGACCCATTAAAACGAGAGAGATAGGCTTTTGGCACGAGCGTATCGGCCATCGTCGGTGAGTGAGCATCATTGGGTGAGTCAGTGAAGCTGGAAAGCTTTTTTAGGACTATAATTTCCTCCTTATACTGTACAACATGTGTGTCTCACACACCTACAGTAGGTCCAGGCTATTGATGGATTGTAGACAATGTCGTTTGTATTGATCTCAGATTTTCAGTTTGTCAGTGTCAAAGTAGCCTCTCATTTCGATAATTTATACGGTATCAAAAAATATTCTGCTAGTCTCCAGTCCTCTAAAATGATGTAGAATTGCATGAAAAGCGTTTATAGGGGCAACATTTTTCCCGAACCCTAGGTTACAACTTTTCCCAATGTGTGCAACTTCTGCAAGCGCCACTACTTTACTGATTTACGCCAGTATGCAAAAGCAATGATAATGCATGCAATGCTTTATTATAAAAGAGATTTTTTTTAATGCATTATGATACCTCAGAGCACATCGGGTCATCCCCCTCTCGGGCTCACTTTTTGATCGGCGCCTCCCAAATGACAAATTACGCACTGGCCGCAACTATGTAGTGTGACCCATTATGGGCAATAAAACTATGAATATGGGTTCAGTTAGGGCTATACCACTAGTGTCCTAACCCGTTTGTCTTCATGCAGGCCCTGTGTGTGTTTGTTCAAGTGAACATTTACATCTGTGGAAATAACACTAATTCCCTTATAAAAGAAAATTGGTTTCATTCTGTGTATTCAGAAAGTATTCAACCCCCTTGACTTTTTCAAATTGTTACATTACAGCCTTATCTAAAATTGATTAAATAGATTTTTTTCTCTCATCAATCTACACAGAATACCCCATAATGACAAAGCAAAAACTGTTTTTTAGACATTTTAGCAAATAATACATTTACAGAAGTACTCAGACGCTTTACTCACTACTTTGTTGAAGCACCTTTGGCAGCAATTACAGCCTCGGGTCTTCTTGGGTATGATGCTACAAGCTTGGCACACCTGTATTTGGGGAGTTTCTCCTATTCTTCTTTGTAAATCCTCTCAAGCTCTGTCAGGTTGGATGGGGAGCGTCGCTGCACATATATTTTCAGGTCTCTCAGGAGATGTTTTATTGGGTTCAAGTCCGGGCTCTGGCTGGGCCACTCAAGGACATTCGGAGACTTGTACCGAAGCCACTCCTGCGTTGTCTTGGCTGTGTGCTTAGGGTCGTTGTCCTATTGGAAGGTGAACCTTCGCCCCAGTCTGAGGTCATGAGTGCTCTGGAGCAGGTTTTCATCAAAGATCTCTCTGTACTTTGCTCCGTTTAGCTTTCCCTCGATCCTTACTAGTCCCCGAATCCCTGCAGCTGAAAAACATCCCCACAGCATGATGCTGCCAACTCTATGCTTCACCGTAGGGACGGTGCCAGGTTTCCTCCAGATGTGACGCATGGCATTCAGGCCAAAGAGTTCAATCTGGTTTCATCAGACCAGAGAATCTTGTTTCTCATGGTCTGAGTACTTTAGGTGTCTTTTGGCAAACTCCAAGCGGGCTGTCATGTGCCTTTTACTGAGGAGTGGCTTTCGTCTGGCCACCCTACCGTAAATGCCTGATTGGCAGAGTGCTGCAGAGATGGTTGTCCTTCCGGAAGGTAATCCCATATCCACAGAGGAACTCTGGAGCTCTGGAGCTCTATCAGAGTGACCATTGGGTTCTTGGTCACCTCCCTGATGAAGGCCCTTCTCCCCCGATTGCTCAGTTTGGCCAGGCGGCCAGCTCTAGGAAGAGTCTTGGTGACTGTATTCTGTGCCTCGACACAATCCTGTCTCTGAGCTCTACATACAATTCCTTTGACCTCATGGCTTGGTATTTGCTCTGACATGCATTGTTAACTGTGGGACCTTATATAGACAGGTGTGTGCCTTTCCAAATCATGCCCAATCAATTGAATTTACCACAGGTGGACTCCAAGTTGTAGAAACATCCATCATCCATCATGCATGATAATGTATACAGGTAAGATAGTCTAGCTTTAGCTAGCTATATTTTCAGATATTAGGTGTCTTTTGACAGAAAGTGTTTTCATTTCACGCTAAAGTGTACTGTTAGCTAGCTAGCTAACCTTGGCTGGCTGGCTCACTAGCTGACGTTATTATTTGTATCCCAGAGCCATTTTCTTTTCTAGTTAGAGCATAATGTTAGCTAGCTACCACTGAACCTGGTTGCTTAGCTCCCAGCACTGTGACATTGTTGGCACTGCGTTCATTGTTGTTTAACTAGCTAACATTAGCTGGCTGGCTCGTTAGAAAACGTTACGTGATGTGTGTGATCTTAATCGTTGTTTACCTAGCTAGGTTCATTGTTTACCTAGCTAACGTAAACTCACCCCATTCCGTACAAATGTGTGCAACCGCAACATTCAAACGAGGCTGCAAAGAAAACTAATGGGACTGTAGCGACTGTGTTGACTTCAAAATCTGGGGTGTGAACAACGTTTCTATTCAAGCGTTGATCGACATGGTAATGGCTCTATAATATTGGAGAAAAGTTGAAAAATACGGACCCTCCGTTACATCGTGACGTGTCATGCCGTAACTATTTCTGCCTTACAATCTCTCTCCACCAGGTGTAGCACTTCTCTCATCCTTTAAAAACACTGCAAGTGATCATTATTCTCAAAGCCGCTGTTTACTTCTGAAGATCACTTTAGCACCGCCCTAAAATCCCGATTCAAATTCGACACAAACCTTCAAATAGGTATATAATGACACATTATATAAACTCTTTATAGTGTTTTATTTACATTTTAGAGGCGATAAGGTGATAAGTTGGACAGATCGAGTGAAAAAAAGCAATTTTTCCACACAACATCTCTCCTTCTCACTATCACGCATTAGTTTCGCTTCCCCACCCGCCATTTTTAAAAAGACCCGATGGGGCTCATTGTCTTCTTGAATCATGCAGAAACGGGCAGCGTGGGGGTCATGTAATTGATTCTGTTGGAAAGAGGAGAAATGGTGCTTTACAATGGTATTGACATTACAGTTGATCTGGAAGTATTACGTTTTTGTGGCGCTAAAATAAGGTAAATTGTACGGACCAAGGCGATGTACAAAAGTGAGTGTGTTTACGTTAGCTAGCAACATGTCATAAGCTAAAGTGTACTGTTAGCTAGCTAGCTAACGTTAGCTGGCTGGCTCCCTAGCTGACATTATTATTCGTATCCCAGAGCCATTTGCTTTTCTAGTTAGAGCCTAATGTTAGCTAGCTAACATTGAACCTGGTTGGTTAGCTCCCAGCACTGTGGCATTGTTTGCACTGTGTTCATTGTTGTTTAACTAGCTAACGTTAGCTGGCTGGCTCGTTAGCTAATATTACGTGACGTGTGTGAACTTACACTTTGTTTACCTAGCTAGCTAGCTACATGTCTTAAGCTAAAGTGTACTGTTAGCTATCTAGCTAACATTAGCTGGCTGGCTCCCTAGCTGACGTTATTATTCATAAGGTTAAATGACATCAACCTGTGTGTGGTTAATAGCAAACGATATCAACCTATGTATGGTGAATAGCAAAATGACAAAACAATAGACAGCAACAAATGAATTATACAAAACAGTCAACGCTTTATTGGCACATATAGAACCCCATAATAACAAGCCTTATTGTTGTCTGTGAGATGAGATCACACAGGGGGGTAGCAGTTTGGTGAGAAGGCTATGCAGAGCACTGTGCCCTCTTTCGAAGTTACTAATGGTTATACTCTGAAATCATCAAACAGGACAGAGGGGTAGTACAACAAATTCACACTGTTCATCAATAATTGAACCTTCATCTTATTCCTGATCTTAATCTTTCAAGTGATGGTACCCACTGGTCATTTTCAGCAACATTAGAATTGTTCCTGTTTACTTTTTCTCCCTCAGAGGCAGTGACATGTATTCATGGATGCCAAGGGAAGCCAGGCTTCCCAAAAAATGTAGAAAGAAAAAACATACAAAATAATTAATGTTTCGTCTGTCTGTGTTTGGGCTAGGCGTCCCGTCCCGCTAGCGGGACAACTTCCGGTAAAACTGGAGGGCGTGCAATTCACATAAATAATCATAAAAATGATGGATAATAAACATTAAACAAAATGTAGGTACATATAAGTGTCTTATATTGGTTGAAAGCTTAAATTATTGTTAATCTAACTGCACTGTCCGATTTACAGTAGCTATTACAACGAAAACATGCCATGCGATTACTTTTTGAAAATCTTCTTCTGATTTGTCATCCAAAGGGTCCCGGCTATAACATGTAGTGTCATTTTGTTAGACAAAATCCTTCTTTATATCCCAAAAAGTCAGTTTAGTTGGCGCCATAGATTTGAGTAATCCACTCGTTCTACATGAAGAGAAAGGAATCTGAAAATCTACCTCTAAACTTTGTTTCAACAAGTCAAAATATGTTTCTATTTACTCCTCAGATACCCTAAAATGTAATCAAACTATAATATTTCTTACAGAAAGAAGTATGTTCAATAGGAAACCGATTTTAGCAGGTGCGTCCTGTCTCACGAAACACGAAATTCCAAGACTGTGTCCCTGTACAAAAACTGATATTTCTTATTCGTTTTTGAAGTTACAAGCCTGAAACCTTGAACATAGACTGCTGACACCCTGTGGAAGCCATAGGAATTGCATCCAGGGAGCTAATTTTCAGTATGACCTTATACGTGCCATTGTAAGAGGATGGTCTGTCACGTTCTGACCTTAGTTCCTTTTTTATGTCTTTATTTTAGTTTGGTCAGGGCGTGAGTTGGGGTGGGCATTCTATGTTGTTTTTCTATGTTTTGGTCTGTACGTTATATTTCTATGTGTTTGGCCTAGTATGGTTCTCAATCAGAGGCAGGTGTCGTCCGTTGTCTCTGATTGAGGATCATACTTAGGTAGCCTGTTTTCCCACGATGGGTTGTGGGTAGTTATTTTCCGTTTCAGTGTTTGCACCATACGGGACTGTGTCAGTTTTCATTTATTCTCTTGTTCTTTTTTGTATTTTGTATTCATTCTCGATTAAACAATATTATGGATACGTACCACGCTGCATTTTGGTCCTCCTCTCCTTCCACCAACGAAAGCCGTTACATGGTCTCTCTCTTTTCTTTGGATTTTCTCCTACCATATCTATTGTGTTATATTCTACTACATTGTTTTACCATTTCTACAAACTGCAAAGTGTTTTCTTTCCAATGGTACCAATTATATATATATCCTGGCTTCAGGGCCTGAGCAACAGGCAATTTACCTTGGGCACGTCATTCAGGCAGAAATTGCCTAGCCCTAAGAAGTTATAATTCGCAATAGGCTGATTGTATCTCACCAGAGAAAGCATCCGAGCGAACGAAACAGCGCCCCTCTTAGTATGTGTAGCATCTGATGCTGATCTGATGCTGTCTGGTCAGAAAGAGTATGACATTGTTGCCACCCATAGCATTGAAAAAAAAGGAAGCCAGCGAGCATTAGGCCTACCTTGAAAAAAATATTAGCCAATCAGCGTTGAGCTAAACTGAGTGAGCTCAGCTGTGAATGGTCCTGGCACACCAAAAAAGTGTCAGGAGATGCCAGTTTGGATTTGGCTTCAGACCAATCATATCACAAGTCAAACGTCATTATTGACAGGGGGGGAAATGAATTGTTGTTAACAGGACAATGACCCAACACACCTCCAGACTGTAAGGGCTATTTGACGAAGAAGGACAGTGATTGAGTGCTGCATCAGATTACCTGGCCTCCAAAATCACCCGACCTCAACCCAATTGAGATGGTTTGGACCGTAGAGTGAAGGAAAAGCAGCCAACAAGTGCTCAGCATATGTGGGAACACCTTTAAGACTGTTGGAAAAGCATTCCAGGTGAAGCTGGTGAAAGAATGCCAAGAGTGTGCAACGTTGTCATCAAGGCAAAGGGTGGCTTCTTTGAAGAATCTAAAATATAACACTTGTTTTGGTTACTACATGATTCCATGTGTGTTATTTCATAGTTTTGATGTCTTCACTATTATTCTACAATGTGTAAAATAGTATGAATATAGAAAAACCCTTGAATGAGTAAGTGTGTCCAAACTTTTGACTGGTACTGTAGCTAGATGTTGTATGCTAATGTTAAATAGCTGGCCTGGCGTATCATTGCCCATGAAAGGAAGTTAAGCTAGCAAACAACTATTTTAGCCAGGTAACCTAGGACAAAAAATCTAAAAGCGTGTACTGTATGACAGTCATAGAGCGTTTAGGCAACATGAAAGAGGATGGCATTGGCATTTCTCTAGAAGTAGGCTGAGTCAACATGTTTTATCTTCTTGCACGCACGCACACACACATACAGATAAATCAGTACCATGGACAGCCACATCCTATTTAGCTTACGATGATTGGACTAAATTGTTTTTGGTATATTTTAGTTGTCACGGTATTAGACAAAGCTTAGGTAATTAGATGATGTTGAAATGGTGCTTGAATAGTGGAGGCAGCTCCTGTTTTTTTTGCCACTTGAGGTAACTCTCCGGTGTTCTAAATCAATAGTTGTTTAGTAGTACGAAAATGTCGGAAACATTACCCTGCTTGACCATTGCTGTAGGTCATGTGTTACATGCAATATGTTTTGTGGACTTCACCAGACAGATGTAGCTCTCCGGTTTAGTGATTAAACATAGGTTATGTTGAATTTATTCTGCCACTGTGTCTTATTATTATTATCTCAGCCTTAGGCCTATATATACCTTGTCATGACATATGAACTAACAGGTTATAGAGCAAACAACGCAATTATTACAACACATTGGTTGTAATATGGCTTTTTTCCCCTGGATTGGCTTCCCCTGTGGTTTCACCCACGCACTGCTACTGCTCAGAAGTGAAGGTTAGTTTTCCTCAGCAGCACAGTGGTGAAGCCAGGATCTTTTAAAGGATGAGAGTATTTTGACAGCTTCTAACAGACCAAAGTGGTTTAATGTCTGGAGATTTATCTCATGTGATGGTTTCAGACAAGGGAGATGGGAATAGGAATGGGAGTTTTGTGAGAAGTTCCATTATAGCTGAAATGTGGATTCTCTATTAATGTGTGCGTGTGTGTGTGTGTGTGTTTTAGTGGTGCATGGGTCAATATGTAGGCGAAAGAAACGCACACTTGTTTAAGCGAGGTGCTGGCTAGTGGAGTAGCACACTCTAGGAGCTCAGATGCAATAATTTAATAACCAACATTTTGACAGACATGCTGTCTTCCTCAGGGTATAATGACAAACACTGAGGGTCAATAGTTTTTATAGTGTCAAAGGACACACACAGGTATCTGTAATCATGGCCGGGTGTGGCTTGATATGAGAGGACCATCCTCAGTCAATTTCATAAAAATAGTGAAACATTAAAAAAGCTATCATTTTTAGATAAAACTATACTAAATATATTCACATGTCAACAAATGTTTTAGTAAAACACACTGTTTTGCAATGAAGGTCTACAGTAGCCTCAACAGCACTCTGTAAGGTAAGCACCATGGTGTAACCGGAGGACAGCTAGTTTCTATCCTTCTCTGGGTACATTGACTTCAATACAAAACCCAGGAGGCTCATGGTTCTCACTTCCTTCCATAGACTTACACAGTAATTATGCCAACTTCTGGAGGATGTCCTCCAACCTATCAGAGCTCTTGCAGCATGAACTGACATTTTGTCCACCCAACCAAAGGATCAGAGAATGAATCTAGTACTGAAAGCATAACCTACCACTAACTAGCACTGCAGTGCATAACATTTGGTGAGTAGCTGACTCAAAGAGAGAGAAAGACAATAGTTGAACAGTTCTGAACAAGTTCATTTCTTAAAAAATGAAGGATAAGCAAGTGAGAGAGGGGGAGAGAGAGAGCTAGCTATATTTCGTAGTATTTTTTTTCTTCCACTTGCTTTGCTAGCTAGCTAGTTTAGCCTACTCAAACACCCAGCTCAAACAGAGAGAGATGCTATGTTAGCTAGTTGGCTATGGCTATCCAACACTGGAATTCTTCCAAGTCAAGGAAAGCTTTTGGTTTTATTAATTTATTGCCACCGTGGGCCGCTGATTAAACTGCTTGCTGACCGTACACTGTACTGCATGATTGTAGCGGGTTTACTAATGCGTAATGCGTAGTTCTATTAGCCATGTTGACTATGGCGTTAGATAATATGGTGACAACGATGTAGGCTGTGTGTAGCGGATAGCTTTAATGATATGAAGGTTTGGCTTGGAAAGGTTTTTTCGCCTGGTCACAGACAGCTATTGTGTTGTGCACTGAAGTCCACAAGCGAAGGGAAAAGGTGAGAGAGGAGAAGAGCGCGTAGATCCGAGAAGGAATTATGAGCAAATTGATCATGCTGTTTGTATGTGGCTGCTATGAAAGTGATCTGTGTCTGTGTGATCAGGAGTGTATTCATTCCGCTGATTCTGTTGAAAAACTTTTCTTAAACGGGGATAACATACCTCTCGTTTCCAATTGTTGGACTAATGATTACGCCCTACATCAGCTAGATGCAGGGAAGAGTGTTTAAGGCGGTATTAAATGTGTCACCTTGATTACTAAAAATTATCTTGACCTGTACACCTACATTGTAAACTTTCATTCATAGGCTAGGTTATAGCAACCTCATGATAGGTATATGGAAATTTGAGTACCATGTAGCCTAAACCTTTGTAAAGCGCCTCACAATCATCACACATAACATAGCCAGCACTGCTATCACTAATCTTTCCCAAACATTACTTTTCTGGCCCTCCCTTCTCTTTGTTATCAACTCTCCATTTTGCAGCTTTTCTCTTACTGAATTAAACCCCGACATTGTCCGTTTTGCCGCTGTAGATTGACATTAACTTTTACTACCTGTTGCCAAAAGCATGGCAATTGGTGTGTAGGCTATTTGGCACGCGTACAGTTAGGCCCTAAAGCTTAAGCTTGTGCACTAGTGACAAATAGCCTAAAACCTCAATGTAGCCTATAGATATAAATTGCACAAGAATTATACTTATGGATTTTTAATGGGGTGAGCAATGGGAGGTTCTAAAGGAGGATGTCGTGGAGTCAAATGTGGTTTTCATATGTTTGTGTTTAATACAGTTCCATTTAGTCAATGCCAGCCATTACAATGAGCCCTCCTCTGTTAGCTCATCCCACCAGCCTCCTCTGATACAGTACTAGTGATTGACATTAGCCACAGCACAAAAGTGTAGCAAGCCAAAGTTGCCTAATAAGTAAAGTGCTCTGTGCATCTTAAATGATCTCGTCAACAACAATATGCTGGCCAAGAAAACATCAGCAACGTCAACATCACCTTCATCATCATCATCAACAACATATTACCATAGTCATCCTCAACATCATCATCATCATCCCTAGCCTGCACACTAAGAAAATGGTGCTTCCTCAAGGGTTCTTTTGGAAGGGTTATGATTCTATGTGTAACCATAATGACTCAAAGAACCCTTAGAGCCCTCCAATGGTTATTTGCGGTTAAAAAAAAAAAAAGTGTTATTTCTTCTTTTAGTGATAACTAAAATCTAGGGGAGGCGGCTCATGCAAATATTTGGGGGTGTGGTTTGTTCATAGCTCTTTTTGTGCAGCCGTGAGTGTCATTCCAGTTTATAGTGAGTGAGTGTCATTCCAGTTTATATAATCTATTGTGTTACGCTATTGCATATTATACAGTATATGACGACGTCTTGTGAAAGACTTATGTACTGCCTTGTGTTAACTGAGAACGGTTGACTAAGTCAGTAGTTCTCAATTCTCTCCTCAGGGACCCCCAGCCTAGATATAGTATAGGCTGTTTTTGGCTTTCAGCTTTTATAGAACAATATTAATGAATTTATATCCAGTATTCTGCCCATATGAATGCATTTACATAGGCCTAGGCTACACAATTCTGCCCATATGAACACATTTATTTTAGGCCATAACTGAACACATTTCTTCTTGTTATATACATAAGCAATATTCTGCCCATATGAACAATACATATTTGTAGGCAAACTCTATTTAATAAACGGCAGTAAACATACACATTTAATAACAGACTCATAAATACAATCACGTGATAGGCTACAGCTGGCTTCACAGCTTCCCCATGCTTCACAGCTTCCCGGGAAACTTGACATACTGTGTTCGTGGTCAAATATTTCGCATTGCAGAGGTGCTTCGAGCCATTCCAGAGCTAGCACATCTGATTCAACTTGTTAATAAACACAATAATAAAACCTAAGCAATTTTAACAATATAATATGGCTATTAAACCAGAATAAAAAACCCTGTATGGTTCTACAAAGAACCTTTGAGATTGAGAATGTTTCTTTATCGAACCATTCTCCATAAAGTTTCTATAAAGAATCATTAAAAATATCATTAAAAGTATAGCCCCAAAAAGGGTTGTAGCAATAGCAGAACAATTTTCGGTGCTATATGTAACCTTTTGTTAATGGTTCTTTATAGAACCTTAGGAAATGCTTTTATAGCACTATACAGGTTCCATTTAGAACCTTCAAAAACAACTTCCATATAGCATCCAAAAAGGATTCTGCTATGGTTACCAGCCAAATAGCCCTTATTTGGCACTATATATAACCATTTGTTTTTAGTGTGTACCTCCTTCTCTTCCCTGTATTCTAAAGGGCAATTGCCATAGGGGTAAAGGACTGCTTGTACCTGTTAGTCTTAACAGTGGGGAATTTAAACTGGGAGCACAGTCAGACGGTATGGATTCTGCCGTACTCACCACTTGTCTGTTGAACAGATCTGACAGACTAGTCTGCTGGACTCTTGTGATCCTACTGCCCTCTTTCACTATTCTAGCTACTGCATTTTTAGCTTTTACACCAAGGTTGCCTACCAACAGATCAACTGTGTGTGTATGTGTGTGTGTGCAACAAGATCTCACGGTCTGACTTCAGTATTCAACATTTGTCCAAGGGGGGATAAATGTCTCTTTTCATTAAGTTTTTCCTGTGTTTTATATGTATTTCCACACTATGAGGTTGGAATAATACTCTGAAAATGATGATAATGCCCTTTTAGTGTAAAAGCAGTTTGAAAATACATTTCAGCCTGTTTTGGTGGGGTGGAGTTTTGCTTGCCTTGTGACATCACTGTGCGGTAAATTAATTTATAGACCAATAATAACGAACGTTCCAAACCTCTCTACCAATAACAGCTCGTTTTCAGTTTCCCCCACTTGGACCACTCCCAGACAGTCCTAGCAAAATTCGTGCTTGAGAAATTGTTCTTTGCTAAGAATCAGTTTTTCTTTCATTTTTGACCATTTTAATTGAAAACAATCACAGGAAGGTAT
The DNA here is from genome assembly GCF_016432855.1 of Salvelinus namaycush. Lineage (NCBI taxonomy): Eukaryota > Metazoa > Chordata > Actinopteri > Salmoniformes > Salmonidae > Salvelinus > Salvelinus namaycush. Next base: position 28,187,722 of record NC_052313.1, read on the forward strand.
ATAATTGTTACCCAGAAATAATTTGATATTTGGATGAAAATGGCTGCATTGGACAGGGTTAAAAACAAAAACATTTTAAACTAGTGCGTAGCCCTGGGATTGAACCCACGATCCTCAGAGCAGGAGGTCGCAGTTTACCCCAATCTGCCATCCACAACAGCCTAGCAAGCTGCGAGCTTAGTTGATAGTAATAACCCTCACCGTTGCCCCTAGTGGCCAGTATTCAAGACATGTCCCGATATCCTGGTTGACCTGGTCGAACATCAAATACTGGGAGATTTGGGTAGGGTAGTGCCATTTGCTACACGGAACTATAGCCTTTCTTTTCCCCTGTTAGGCTAGCGATGTATTCCTTTTTGGAATACATTGGGCATGGTTATTTTGTTTGTTGTTTTTGTGTGGTGTTCGTGGTTGGAGCAGTTGTCTCTGGGGCACATCTGTGGCTTGGGGTTTTTTTACATGCCAGCGGGTTACAGTGCGTAATTACCCACTGCAAATCTTCACGAAGACTAGGGTTGAGTTATTGTAGGATTTGGGGAAGCTCCTTTATATATCTCATCTCTCTCCTGTGGTGCCCAATGTGAGTGGCGCCTCTCTTGTTATGGTCCGGTCTGGTGTGCTCAGCAGAGGTGCAGAGCAAAAAAAAATTAAGCAGTTACTTGTAGACAAGTTCATCAGAGGAACTGTTAGAATTATGTATTATGGGAACAGCTGTTGAAGATCGCTGAACACCACTTGGTTGAAATGAGTGATAAACATCTAACAAAAATTATGTTAGGTTGATCTGATGTTAAGTATGAAAAGGAATTGGAATTCAAAAAGGATTTGGAGCGTGCTAAAATCAAGCTGCAACGAGCGGCTAGAATTGGTTAGCGAAGGAAAGCTCTCGGGGGAGAGTTTGCTATGGGAAAGTGACCCTGATTTGCCTAGGAGTCGCCCCTCTCTCGGTCGTGCCCCGGACATATTTGATATTGATGGAAACTTACCAAAATATAATGAGAAGGACCCTGAGACTTTATTTTAGTCGTTTGAGCGTTTTGCTGACACTAGGATTTGGCCTGATTCTGATCGCACTTTAATGTTGCAGTGTGTGTTGACTGGTAAAGCGCAGGAAGCATGTTCAGCTCTTGGTGTAGCCGACAGTGTCAGCTCTGCTAAGGTTAAAATGGCTGTGTTACAGATTCACAAATTGATTCCCGAGGCTTACCGTCAATGATTTAGAACTTTAAAAAGGGCTGATTAACAGACTCATGTTGAGTTTGCGCAAGAGTATTCTTCACAGTTTAATCGTTGGTGTTCTGCCTCTACGGTTACGACTTTCCAGGGGATGTGTGATCGGATTATGCTAGAGCAATTTAAGGACACAATCCCTGATTGAATAGCCATGTACATTCACAAACAAAAAGTGAAGACAGTCTCTGAAGCTGCGGTTTTTGGCGGATGAGTACTGTATGTTTTGACTCACAAAAGTGGCGTGGGGACGTTCTGAGAAATTTGGGCCTTGCCCACCGAGATACTCTGGTTCACAGGCAGAGGTTCATTCATCTAGGGTTGAGCCTGGCTCCCGTGGTAAAGCTAACTTCAGTCTAGAGTGTCACATCTGTCAGGGTTTAGGTAATTAGAAAAAAAATTATGTCCTGTTGTCAGGGCTAAGGGTAAATTTAGTACTCACGCTAACGTTAAACATTAAGCCTGTTCCACATCCGTTCATTTCTGTCACTAATGATGATGTTACAAAGAAATCTGTCACTACTTTCCCTGTGATTCCGTTATCTGTGCCCCGCTCCGATCTAATCAAGAAGCAACGGGCTGACCCCAAGAGTTGTGTGAAGAGTTAGAAGAGTTGTGTGACCAAATTGTGCCTGTGGAACAGTTTGTAGATGTCGCCCATGGCTATTTTCTCGAGGATGATGTCCTGATGAGAAAGTGGGTGCCTCACAGAAGTCGTTTTGTGGGGGAGGCTATTGGTCAGGTTGTTGTACCAGTTCAGTTTTGTGAATCGGTGCTGAAAACTTCTGGGCATGAGGAAAACCTACAATTGCATACTGAGATATTTAATTTGGCCTAGGTTGAAGAGAGATGTTTCTGCGTTCAACAAAACCTGTCACACCTGTCAAATAACGGGTAAACCTAATCAAGCTATTAACTTCTTGTGAATAGGGGGGCGCTGTTTTCACTTTGGAAAAAATCGTGCCCAAATTAAACGGCCTCGTACTCTGTTCTAGATCATACAATATGCATATTATTATTACTATTGGATAGAAAACACTCTGAAGTTTCTAAAACGGTTTGAATTATATCTGTGAGTAAAACAGAACTCATTTGGCAGCAAACTTCCATACAGGAAGTGAAAAATCTGAAAACGAGGCTCTGTTTCAGGGCCTGCCTATTCAACTGGCTTTTATTTATCGATATGTATGCACTTCATACGCCTTCCACTAGATGTCAACAGGCAGTGGAAGGTTGAATGGGGTGTCTAGCTTGATCTGAGGCCGAATAAGAGCTTTTGGAGTGACAGGTCCGGTATTTTGTTTGTTTTCGACGGCTCGCGGGGGACCTCGACATTGTCTTCTGAAAAGCGTTCGGTATACACGGCGAATTGCTCCGGCTCTGATTTTATTTGATACATATGAGAAAAACATCATAAAGTAGGATTTTTCAAAGAAAGTTTGATCAAAGTTTGATCAGTTTATTCAACGTTTACTGGGACTTTTGGAATTTACCGTTCTTTGCGCCAAGAGATGATGGGTATGTTCGCGCCACAATGCTAGCCAAAGTTGCTAATTCGACAGAAGAAATTGACATTCTAAAACCAAACAACGATTTATTCTGGAAATAGGATTCCTTGCACAACATTCTGATGGAAGCTCAGCAAAAGTAAGACACAATTTATGATGTTATTTCGTATTTCTGTGTAATATGTTGACTCCAACTCGGCGGAGAATAGGTGAGCGCTGTCTCACAATAATGCATTTTGTATGTTGTAGTAAAGTTATTTTTAAAAATCTAACACAGCGGTTGCATTAAGAACCAGTGTATCTTTCATTTGCTGTACAACATGTATTTTTTAGTAAAGTTTATGATGAGTTCTTTGATTAGATTAGATGACTGTCCAAAATATCTCTGGAGATTTTGGTGAATTGTTGCTACGTATTCACAATGTATAACCACGATTTGCAGCTCTAAATATGCACATTTTTGAACAAAACATAAATGTATTGTATAACATGATGTTATAAGACTGTCATCTGATGAAGTTGTTCAAGGTTAGTGATTAATTTTATCTCTATTTTGTCGGTTTTGTGAAAGCTATTTTGGCGGGGAGTAAATGGCATTGTGTGTTTGGCTATTGTAGTGAGCTAATAGAAATATATATTGTGTTTTCGCTGTAAAACACTTAAAAAATCGGAAATATTGGCTGGATTCACAAGATGTTTATCTTTCATTTGCTGTACACCATGTATTTTTCAAAATGTTTTATGATGAGTATTTATGTATTTCACGTTGCTCTCTGTAATTATTCTGGCTGTAAAACCAGGATTTGTAGCTATAAATATGCACATTTTCAAACAAAACATAAATGTATTGTATAACATGATGTTATAAGACTGTCATCTGATGAAGTTGTTCAAGGTTAGTGATTAATTTTATCTCTATTTGTGGGTTTTGTGAAAGCTACCTATGCGGTGGAAACATGGTGAAAATATGCCGTTGTTTGTTTGGCTATTGTGGTTAGCTAATATAAATACATATTGTGTTTTCGCTGTAAAACATTTTAAAAATCGGAAATGATGGCTGGATTCACAAGATCCTCCCACTCTGTCTGCTGAATTCGAACTCCCACTCTGTCTGCTGAATTCGAATTCTTTCTCTCTGCTCTGGTTTTCCTTAATAGGATGTCGGTGGGGGGAGCTGTGAGGGTCGTCAGCGAAATGGTATACACCTGGGCTCGGGGTTCCCCCATACATTGAAGAGACTCTCTCCACGCAAACATACTGTTGTTTTGGCTGTGGCATTTTGAGGCTTCTTTGTGTAATTTGTTTTGGCACCTCTCAACACCCCTTATTATCACCATCCTCCTTTGGCCGCCTCTCCTTCCAGTTCTCTGCTGCCAATGACTGGAACGAACTACAAAAATCTCTCAAACTGGAAACACTTATCTCCCTCACTAGCTTTAAGCACCAGCTGTCAGAGCAGCTCACAGATTACTGCACCTGTACATAGCCCATCTATAATTTAGCCCAAACAACTACCTCTTCCCCTACTGTATTTATTTATTTATTTATTTTGCTCCTTTGCACCCCATTATTCTACTTTGCACATTCTACTTTGCAGTATTTATTTATTTATTTATTTTGCTCCTTTGCACCCCATTATTCTACTTTGCACATTCTTCCACTGCAAATCTACCATTCCATTGTATTACTTGCTATATTGTATTTACTTCGCCACCATGGCCTTTTTTTGCCTTTACCTCCCTTATCTCACCTCATTTGCTCACATTGTATATAGACTTATTTTTCTACTGTATTATTGACTGTATGTTTGTTTTACTCCATGTGTAACTCTGTGTTGTTGTATGTGTCGAACTGCTTTGCTTTATCTTTGTCACGACTTCAACCGAGGCAGGCTCTCCTTCCCGTTCGGGTGGCGCTCGGCGGTCGTCGTCACCGGCCTACTAGCTGCTACTGACTCTTTTTCCTCCCCCTCCTTATGTGTTTATGTGTATCACCTGGTTTGAGGGAATTGGCAATCAGGGTGGCTTTATTAGTCAGCCAGCCTGTCTGCTTCTTTGTGCGGGATTGTTCGTCTGTTTCTTTGGATTTCGGGAGTGGTTCGTGTTTGTGTACTGGTTTTGTCTTCATGTTTGAAGACAGGTGTTTATTTGACACCCAGTAGTCCGGTTTGGACATTTTTGGTTTACGGGTTGGGAATTAAACTCAACGTATTGAAGCTCTGCTGTTCCTGCGTCTGATTCCACTACACCCCGACACCTAGAGCGTTACAATCTTGGCCAGGTCGCAATTGTAAATGAGAACTTGTTCTCAACTTGCCTACCTGGTTAAATAAAGGTGAAATAAAAAAATATTTAAAAAATCTATTTTTTACACTACTGACTACACACTCCATTGTTACTTGGATATAGTTTACTTTATTTAATAATATGTTTGTTATTTCTTTATCTCCGCGTTGTCTCCCTCTTTGTTACAGGCTACGAACCGATTCGTAACACATTGGATCTGGTGTGTATGCGTGTGTTTCCCTCTAACAGGGGAGAGAATTTCAGGAAAATAGCATAGTTTCACCGTAGTTGTCCTTTTTTCATCATCATCTCTGCCAAGGCCACACTATTGGTCACCAGTACTTAATTGTGGCACTTGGTGCTGTGTTAATTCCAGAGGGAAAGCAAATGTCTGACACAGATTTAGCATGAAAGTCTCCCGCCCTGTCTGCAGTGAGAGATAGAGGGTAAGCAAGAGTGTGAAAACACAGCGCGTTAGTCACGGCCCTTCATTATTAAACTGTGCATGTAGGAGTCAAACAGGACACTGACGAAGGCTTAACTTTGTCTGTCTCAACGGTCCAATCTCTTAGAGAGAGAGAGGTCTTTGCAGCCATTGAGCCATGAGAGAGGGGGGGGTATAAGAAGCATTGAAAGTATAGGGATCGTTACTTTACTCATCGCCAATGGCCATTGGCGATGAGTAAAGTAACGATCCCTATACTTTCAATGCTTCTTATACCCCCCCCCTCTCTCATGGCTCAATGGCTGCAAAGACCTCTTCTTTGGCTGCAAAGACCCCACCAATTCTTTTTTTTTACCACTACATCACTGATATATGTAATGTTGTTTCTAGCTCCTGAATTATGTATTTATTGCGTACAAAACACCTCAACCAAACTTGCCTGGTCACCAGCAGGTTAGGTTGAAACCGGGTCTAGTGTGTGATGCTGATCTATGACTGCAGGTGCCAGCATGAGGATGTCAGACAGAGAGCACTGTGGGGCATCATCGCTGTAGCCATGGAAACAATGGGACCTTATTAGGGCCAGATGGAATTGGCAAGAGCCCCTGGAAATGATTCATAAGTACCTGTGGAATGAATTCGTATGAAGTCAAATGCCGCTAAAAATCATTATTAATAGTCATACTAGTTGTATTGATTGAACATCAAGATAGTAGCTGTAAGGCATCAGTGTTGTAGCCATTGCGGAAAGCATTCTTCCTAGATTCTGTCTGCCCTGTCCAGGGTCTGGTATTTAACAACAGAGGAGTGTTTCATTTGGCATTTCATGGTGCAGGTATCAAGAATTGGGGATATTATTCGATGAACTAATATATGGTGTCCACAGTGTCCGTGTTAGGACAGCCTCAGTCTCAACTACTTCTGAGACTGAAGCTGTCCTAATATGGACAGCGTACAAATAAGTTTTGATGGTCTCTGTCAATAAAAATTCCAATCTTAGATTGTGCAGATATTTTGGTTAATGATTAAGACGACTTCGGTGTCGTTTGCCTTCTGTAACTTAAATTCTTAGTTAACAGTGCTTGAATCACAGATCAGTCCGTGACAGATAGTGATAGAATTGTCGTGAGCAGTATCCATCATATGAATGATGAAAGATGGCTTGTATGTAATTGGACATGAATTAGTGAAGAGCAACTGATAAATTGTGCCTTGATCTCTGCTAGGATTCTTTAGGTCATGAACTTCTGATGTGGGAAAAGCGATAGGAGGGGTATCTATCGTCTGCATAGGGTTGCAAAAATACTTTCCCCAAATTCCCAGGTTTCCCAGAAATCCATGTTGGAAGACCTCTGTAAATAGGAGGGAATAAACAGGATATCCGGAATCTTCCAACTGGCATTTCTGGAAAACAGAGGGTGATTTAAGGAAAATAATTATCTTCAAACGTAAGGACAAACAACACATACGTGTGAGTGCTTACTTGTGTGTGTGTGTGTGTGCCTGCCTGGTTGCCTGCCTGTGTGTGTGTGGATGCCGTGCGTTCCTGCAGGCGTGTGTGTGTGTGTGTGTGTGTGAGAGAGAGTGTGCATGAGAGCTCATAAGTGCTTAATCCCGGGCGTCCCTGGGGAGTGCTTCATTAATTATGCAGAGTGTTTAAAGCGCCCTGCACCATGGGGCAACATCTGGCGCAGGACGCGTGAGCCGTCAAAGCATGGTCAGAGCAGGTTCTCTGGGTCGAGGACTCCGTCGGGAGGTGGAACGCCAACCGACCAGTGCCACGGTGCCCGCCCCCTCACCCGCCAGAGCAGAAATAATATAATCAAATGGCTAACAAGAACATGGTCTCAATTACCCTTCAGTACACAACGTACTGTAGTAACTCTACGCTGCCCGGACAGTAGTGGAGAATCACTGCAACTCTGTTAGTTCTTCAGTAAGTCTATTAGAAACATAATGCTTGAGATGAAGAAACCTTGCCCAGTTATTGCCAGTGTTGCCATTGGGCTTGGTAGGATCTTTTGTTAATAGCTCAGTGATGTGTTTTAAAAGCAATACACACGTAAACAGGAATTGAGCTGCAGGTCATGCTGTCTGGCGGAAGAATGAACTCGATGGCAAAAATTCCCATGGTAGTATACTAAATGCACGGTATGTCTACTGGTGTAATGTAATGGCGAGCGACACTGTGTGGTACAAGGCTGTATATCCCACGCTGTTACAACACAGTTATAAAACCTACAGCAGCTCTGACACCTTGTGGCCCCATAGAATACATCAGCCAGTTAGATTGTTAAGATATCTGAGTGAGGTACAGGCTCTTCTATTGTTCAATGACATGACATTGAGGTGATCGACGCCACTAGACAGCGTACGGCAGTTTGTTTTGTTCCACAATGTTCCCAAGCCATGACCTATTCACCGTTGAGTAAGTGTTGACATTATCACAACAATGACACGACTTGTTCCTGACACAATGACGCGAATTGTCCTTCAATTATGACTTCATGTGGGCTTGTGAATGGAGAAAGAGGAGGAGTCTCTCCTACTTTCACTCATATCTCTCTCCAGCCATGGGCAGACCTATATATGATTTGTGGAGATAGCACGAGTAGCAGACAGACCATCCTGAATATTGTGAACCTAATGCGTGCTGTGTCTACCTACTCGCCTGTGTGGGAGCAACTGGGAACAATCTGTTCAGACTACTTTTTCCACAGAATATTCTAGAAGGTTTATCCTAGAACCGAATAACAATATTTCAGGGCCACCACAGTAAGGTAAGACATTTTATTTCGCATATGTTCATCAGTCTTATAACCGTATCATTTAGGAACAATCCACTTAACTGTATTAGGAACAGTCCATGCATTGTTGTAGTGTAACAATGTTGAATAGGGCTGTCTGAGAAACATTCTGAAACAAAACAAACTGCCTAATGTGGTGCAGCGGGGTAAAGCACAGACATCTAAACTATTTAATTGGTTGATGTATAAGGTGTCAATAATAATCAAGATGTTATTGACATAGCGAAATGAAGAGTGGCTTCTGACTAAAATGACTTCTGAAATGAATGTACTGACATTTATTGAAATGACTGTGCTGAAATGACTTCTGTACTGAAATAGCTTCTGTACTTCTGTCCTTAGATACTGACCATGGGAGATTGCATCTCAGTCCGTGTTCTGCTAATGCTTCTGGCCCTAATCAGCTATCTAATTGCACTGACATTCAACATATTGGCTCTATTTGGGCCCTGGACAGGTGAATTCTTACAGTCCACTTCAAGTCAATGACATCTGTTTGAAATATACTGTAATATTTTGTAACCTGTGTGTTTGAACATGCAGGTGCTTTCATGCAAACCACACAGTATGTACTGAGCAAGTCCACTACGCACCTAACCCCAGATAGATGGGTACTCTTTCTATGGGACGTCCTTAACGTTTGGTTGATCGGCATGTTCATCTATCTGATACACAATCTCCGTAGAAGGTAAGATACTGTACATTAAAGCTAAACTCTCGTTGACACTAAAACACTAATTTAAGCATGGATCCTTCAGACATTTTGGTCATTTGCCTTCCCAAAACCTGGCTGGAATTCAATCAACTTTGCACTGGACATTAGCCTGGTCCCAGATCTGTTCCTGCTATCTTGCTAAAATCCTTGTCACTCATTGTCAAGCCAAAAATGACAATTCTATAAGGAGTTGGCAAGAGAGTAGAAAACAGACTGGCATTCAGGTTAACTGACGTGACATAAGAAAATAAATCACTGGTCTGTATTTATTGTGAGACAAAACAAAGTGTATTTTTTTAAAGTTCAGAAAGTGTGATTTTTACTGTCCTGGCTAGGGTTGCAGAATTTCCCAAAATTCCCTGGTTTTCCAGAATGTGTGCTTATTCCCTCCCAATTACGTGAATCTTCCAACCGGGGTTTCTGGAAAACCAGGACACTTAGGAAAAGTTAGTGGAATTTTGCAACACTAGTCCTGGCCCTGATGATGATGATGCTGTTATTAATTATGATGATGATGATGTTATTAATTATGATAATGATGATGGTCTTGTTCCTTAGGGAAGCTTATACATGGATGTACACCACTCCTGCTGTCCTGCCCTATGGATTCTACTTGTCCTGGATTGTAAATAGCATGTTGAATATGGCATGGTTATTTCTGTACGACAAAGAGTAAGTGTTTATATATTTAGGTCTATTTACTGTACGATAAAATATAAAACATTTGGTTCTATTTCAAATACTAGTTTCGATGTCTCACTATGGGATATGCCTGGGTGTGTCCACAAGCTCGAAGTAACCGCCAACTGGTCTTTCTCACCTCTCCATCTTGCGGAAGTCTTCACAAAAGTTCTCCTCAGCAAGACTAGATCTCTGGTTTCCTACCGAACCGTTGTCAGGCAAACCATGAGGTTAACACTGCTGAACATAGGACTTCAGCTTCTGTCAATAGTGTTGAGTACTGACCGAAAGGTTTTGTTTTTGAGTAGAATTCTTATTTTTTTCTTGTCAGTCTCCGTTTAGCTAGCACCACACGGCTAGCTATCGAGATTTGGTTAGCCATCGACAAAAGGCTTTAGCTAACTTGGCTAACTAGCTGCAATCTGCAGTTGAAACCATTACAAAGCATGGTACCCGCCATTGCTTCTTTATTTTCTTTATGTTTCTGTAATTATTACAGTTGAAGTCGGAAGTTTACATACACTTGGGTTGGAGTCATTAAAACTCGTTTTTCAACCACTCCACAAATTTCTTGTAAACAAACTACAGTTTTGGCAAGTTGGTTCGGACAATTGTTTACAGACAGATTATTTCACTTATAAATCACTGTATCACAATTCCAGTGGGTCAGAAATTTTCATACACTAAGTTGACTGTGCCTTTAAACAGCTTGGAAAATTCCAGAAAATTATGTCATGGCTTTAGAAGCTTCTGGTAGGCTAATTGACATCATTTGAGTCAATTTGAGGTGTACCTGTGGATGTATTTCAAGGCATACCTTCTAACTCAGTGCCTCTTTGCTTGACATCATGGGAAAATCCAAAGAAATCAGCCAAGAGCTCAGAAAATAATTGTAGCCCTCCACAAGTTGGTTCATCTTTGGGAGCAATTTCCAAACGCCTGAAGGTACCACACTGGTAGGCTTGACGAGACAAAATGCACAGGGGATAAAGGGGAAGATGGGCAACACCTGGAGGGGGTGTAAACAAGCACAAAGGCAGGTGAAACAGATCAGGGTGACACACAACCAGCATGGACACCACAGCGATACGCCATCCCATCTGGTTTGCGTTTAGTAGGACTATCATTTATTTTTCAACAGGCTGTGTAAGGGCAATTGACCAAGAAGGAGAGTGATGGAGTGCTGCAACAGATGACCTGGCCACCACAATCACCTGACCTCAACCCAATTGAGATGGTTTGGAATGAGTTGGACCGCAGAGTGAAGGAAAAGCAGGCAGCAAGTGCTCAGCATAGGTGGGAACTCCTTCAAGACGGTTGGAAAAGCATTCCAGGTGAAGCTGGTTGAGAGAATGCCAAGAGTGTGCAAAGAAAGCTGTCATCAAGGCAAATAGTGGCTATTTTGAAGAATCTAAAATATACTTTGATTTGTTTAACACTTCTTTGGTTACTACATGATTCCATATGTGTTATTTCATAGTTTTGATGTCTTCACTATTATTCTACAACGTAGAAAATAGAAAAAGTAAAGAAAATACCTTGAATGAGTAGGTGTGTCCAAGAGAAGCAGAGAAGCTTGGGAGAAACTCCCCAAATACAGGTGTTCTGATCTTGTAGCGTCACACCCAAGAAGACTCAAGCCGGTAATTGCTGACAATAGTTATTCAACAAAGCACTGAGTAAAGGGTTTGCATACTTATGTAAATGTGTTATTTCAGTAGTTTTTTATCCATTTGCAAACATTTCAAAAAAACAGTTTTTGCTGAAAACAATTTAAACATTTTAGAATAAGGCTGTAACTTAATTAACAAAATGTGGAAAAAGTCAAGGGGTCTGAATACTTTACTAATGCACTGTGTGTATATATATATATATATAAAATATACAGTTGAAGTTGGAAGATTACATACGCTTTAGTCAAATACATTTAAACTCAGTTTTTCACAATTCCTGACATTTAACCCTAGTACAATTTCCCTGTCTTAGGTCAGTTAGGATCACCACTTTATTTTAGGAATGTGAAATGTCAGAATAATAGTTGAGAGTGATTTATTTAAGCTTTTATTTCTTTCATCACATTCCCAGTGGGTCAGAAGTTTACATACACTCAATTAGTATTTGGTAGCATTGTCTTTAAATAGTTTAACTTGGGTCAATCGTTTCGGATCGCCTTCCACAAACTTCCCACAATAAGTTGGGTGAATTTTGGGCCATTCCTCCTGACAGAGCTGGTGTAACCGAGTCAGGTTTGTAGGCCTACTTGCTCGCACAAGCTTTTTCAGTTCTGCCCACACATTTTCTATAGGATTGAGGTCAGGGCTTTGTAATGGCCACTCCAATACCTTGACTTTGTTGTCCTGAAGCCATTTTGCCACAACTTTGGAAGTATGCTTGGGGTCATTGTCCATTTGGAAGACCCATTTGCGACCAAACATTAACTTCCTGACTGATGTCTTGAGATGTTTTTTCAATATATCCACATCATTTTCGTCCCTCATGATGCCATCTATTTTTATAAGTGCACCAATCCCTCCTGCAGCAAAGCACCCCACAACATGATGATGCCACCCCGTGCTTCACGGTTGGGATGGTGTTCTTCGGCTTGCAAGCATCCCCATTTTTCCTCCAAACATAACGATGGTCATTATGGCCAAACAGTTATATTTTTGTTTCATCAGACCAGAGGACATTTCTGCAAAAAGTACGATCTTTGTCCCTATGTGCAGTTGCAAACCGTAGTCTGGCTTTTTTATGTCGGTTTTGGAGCAGTGGCTTGTTCCTTGCTGAGTGGCCTTTCAGGTTATGTCGACATATTTTTTACTGTGGATATAGATACTTTTGTACCCGTTTCCTCCAGCATCTTCACAAGGTCCTTGGCTGTTGTTCTGGGATTGATCTGCACTTTTCGCACCAAAGTACGTTCATGGGAAGGAGGAGGCAACTTGCTGGCACCAGGGTTTTTCATAACGCAAAGCCCCCAGCAATGCAGCTGGCTGCAAACCCACAGTTTGGCTCTCCTAACAGAGGCATACAGTTAGGACAGGTCCCAGACAGGTCCCTGACAGGTCCCACCCACATGACTCCCCAGGATGGGCAGCCAACAATTCCCTCCGTGTCCTGCCCTACCTCTTCTCGGTGTAGTACAGACTTTACCCCCCATAAAAATGGGGGAGAGGCCCATCTGTGCTCCTAGGACCATACCTCTGGGGCAGCGGCTCCTTTCTGTGCATCCGCTCACAGGGATAACGAGTGCCCCCCTGTGCCACTGCTCTCCCCTCAGCGCTCTCACAAGCAACCGAGGCAGGAAGACAACTTGTCAGTCACCACCGAGCACTGTCCCCAAACCAAAAAACAATCTATCAACTAGAGCAAATATCATACCCCCAAGACATGCTAACCTCTCACCATTACAATAACAGGGGAGGTTAGCATTTAGGGTGGGGTATGATATCTGTGCGTCTGTAACTTTCTCACTCATCATTATTCACAATTCATTCAAGGTTATCCGTACTCATGGTAGCATCCACTTTAATGTAGAAGTGTTTAGGAACATATTATATTCTTATTTACAATAAAAGTGTCTCTAAAATGACAGAATACATTATTTACCGTTTGTAGTGGGCACAGAATTATCTGAAACACAACCAAAACAAACAGCAAATGCATCCAAATGCTCTTCAAATTTGAAGAGTAACAAGCTTGATGTAGTCATGATGTCAGTCCATCATTTGTGCCTACAGTTTGACCCAGGGTTTTCCAAGGTAACCCCGACTTTATGCCTAAGGTCAGTGGCAATTACAATTGTCTCGCCTTGGAGCTTATGGCTTTCCACCCACCACCCTTCAATTCTACAGAAGAAGGGCATCTGCACCGTATAGTAGCATATAATAGTAAGGGTTAACAGCCCCTTGATGGCCTGTGGGGTCATTCCACCAGAGGTTTGGCTACCTCTTAGGCACTGTTCAAAGGCATCTCTTTAAAAGAGATTTGCTAGGTGGAATGTTGGGCCACCCCTCATATTTGTATGAGGTTTTACCGACTGGACGTCACTGCACCTTCATTGGTGCATACTGTCTTCAGTGTCGAAGCCTCTGAGGGGTAATGTTAGCACTACCCTGGCTTTGGAGAGCATGTCTGCATGACTGGAGTTGGCCAAATCCCATAGTGAGACATCCAAACAAGTATTTGAAATAGAACTTAAGGTTACTTGCGTAACCTCGGTTCTGTGAGAATATGAGTGAGATGTCTCACCAATTTTCCCTGCTCGCAAGAGCGCAAGGAAGAGAGGCATGCTTGAGAATGACCAATTGACGGACGAGTTGGTTCCTTTATGGAGGAGAGGGGCTCACCTCATTTGCTACTCGACCTGTCTGTCTCCAACAGATGCTGTGTGTTTGTTTAGTTTGAGCTTTTGGACACGCCCAGGCATATCCCATATATCTCATATTCTCATAGAACCAGGGTTACGTAAGTAACCTTAAGTTTTGATGTTTTGAATTGTTTTGAGTTTCTACATTGAATATAAGGAACTAACTTGTATACTTCTCAAGACAAATTACGTTTTCTAGCTTCTGTGTGTGTCATAGAAAGATGGTGCCAACGCTCCTGATCACAGCGTTACAGGCCATCTCAAACTGCGTGATTATCATGTTCTCCTGCTGCGGACTGGTCGTCTATGGAGCGTGGCTCCACAAATATCACAACAATGATCTCTGGCTCATTCGAATATTGGTACAATCATTTCAACTTTTTTCTATGATTCTCCAAGAACATTGCACTGCTTACAGAAACCTTCCACAAGTGTGATTTTTGTTACAGACATGTGCTGTTGGTTTAGGGTGTCCAAATTAGGACAACCTCAGTTTCAGAAGGACTGAGGCTGTCCTAATACGGACACCGTATCTGTTAACTCTATTACAGGTGCAAAACGGAGTGGCTTTGTATGCAACATGGTGGGCTGTGGCTACTTTTTTACACTTGACCGTTGTTTTAGACCATCAAACCCCAATACCCAAGACAGATGCTGCCATAATGGTACTAGTGCTGCTTCAATTGGGACTCATAGGATGGTGAGAGTTTTCTCCTAACTTGTACCTAACCTGTCAATTCACCAACGTGGTATTGAATCAATAAACCATATAGCCTAATAAACCATGTCTGCTTTGCCAGTAATATTTCCATTGCAAATTGATGAACAGTACATTTGCTTGATATATATAACGTATAAACTATGACATTGGCATGACAATGATACAATGGCCCTAACGGGCAAAGTAGCTTTTAAAACGTAAAAGCTCATTTGCCGCTTAGGGGACACCATACAATCACCAGAACTCTTTCCTTCTATCCACTTATTGTAAGCACGAGACTTCTTTTTTAAAGATTTTCTTCCTCCTTTTTACTCTCACAGGTTTGTCATAGAGAACTGGTACCTGGATAAGCACGTGCGCTACATCTTAACAGTGTACCCTGTGGTGATCCTGGTGTTGGCGGCGAGTGTGGCCAATCCAGCCACGCCCGGTACCCACATAGACATCATGTCTGGTAGGCCCTATGTCCTGACTGACTCCTAAAGTGACACCTAGAGGAAGAGAACACCTGTACAGTGTTTATATTAGGACAGCTGAGGCTCCTAATATGGACACCTTACACATGCATTATTAGTAGATTCCCATAGGTCTTGTACAAGCATATCATCCTTAACTGCAACTGATAAGCTGTTATATTTACGATATGTAAGTATAATGAGAACTGGTTATAGTTTATGCTATTGGCAATGTTTACAATATCTTCACAAGTGTCACTGTTATGTGTGTATCACTATCGGTAGTCACTGCGGTGCCTTTTCCATGATTCTTATGTCTGCTACACCTGATGCATCATCTCTTTTCCAGCTGTCATCTTGGCCATAACCAGTGTCATATTTATTGTACGCATCATCATGGTGTTATGGAAGCACCAGAATAAACCACTTTACGGAGAAGAGGAGCTCAGGTCACCGGTGGACATTGCCAGGACACAGAAGCTCATCTTCATGTGAGGGAAGACAGCTGCTGTGGATATATGTATGCCCCTGTTGTTTTCCTTAACATTTAATGGCTATGAGACCGATGTGACCAAATCCTCCCTATGTCTGCAACACATGTAGATGGAGATTTGCACTCCAGTACCGGCTTTCCACATGATTAGTGGGGCCTCTGCACTAGCCAATGCTAATGTCTTTCGAAGCTAATGAAATCAGATCAATTACTGTGTGCCAATACAATGAACATAAATGCTATCATGTTGTCAACACTAAAGCAATATTAATATGAACATCTTTTTATTATTTTATAAATCTTTTAGTAGCACCACATTGTTTTTATACCCTATTCTTGTCTACCTTTGTGTTTCTCCCTTTTCTTTTAACTTCTTTGGTCCTAGGGATTCCCACAGTGAAAAAGCTGAAATTCACTACATTCCTTCAACAGAAATGGTTTGCTCAGTGGGAAATGAATATCCAACTAGTCAGTGACACCTGTGTGGAGTTTGGCATAACTATGTGAGCTTATTACAGTATCGCAGGCACTATGTCCTGGGATTTCCTATGATCTTCGATGTAGAATAATCCCTTACCTTCGAACGACTCTTGCGTAGCTTGTGAGTGTCATAGAGCAAAACGGATATGCGTGTTTCCGCGAGCGTCTCAACCTTTCATAGTCGGGTCTTCATAGTTTGTAGCTCATTCGGCCTTCACAGACATTTTTGTGAGAAGGACCGTTTTCCGGATCCGCCCTTGTCTCACAAACACTGCTCTAGTTCAACCCCGTCAATCAGGCTGATGGTTGGTATCACCGATGCAGAAGAAATAGACGAATCCAATGCAAAACTCCAGAAGTCTGTAGCTCAAACACACACAATTTTTAAGAGGGGTTGGAAGCACTAAATCACGCCGGGGTGACCGTTGTAATCAAAGCTGTGCTATATTGTGAATCACTTTGGACTGCGTTTATGTATGGGCCTATACAAATAAAGGTTTTTATTATACTTATTATTATTGTACTCATCTGTAAATAGTATTGTGATTTAATGATACCAAAAACAACAGTTTACCACTGCGCAATAGTAGTGTAACTTAGTGGTCAGACACTTTTGGGAAATTGCAGCCACACACCCACATATAGTAGTGCCCTAGCGAGTGTCATATTGCTCTGGCGATTCTATAGCGGTGATCTGTGAGGCTGCCAGTTGGCTCTTGGATAGGCTGAGCTCATTATGGACGGAATAGGAGTGTGTGTGTGTGTGTGTGTGTCTGTCACAGGCTTTCTACTCAGTTTCAGTAAAGGCATCCGAGGGTACACGCACACAATAAACCTATTATACTGCAGTAAACCATGATAAACTGACAAACAGTGCCATTATCAAAAGTCCAACACATCAGATCCCAGATAGTGTGTGTGTGTGTGTGTGGTTATAAAATAGTGTGCTGTGTAAGGGGAGTTATAGCTGATAGCTTGACAGTGAGCATCTACCGGTCCCGTGTGTCTATGTATGCCGAGGGCCTGGGCAGTATGGTGGGACATCGTCACCATGTGGTTTTACATGGTGTGTGTATCGCTTTTGCCATGTTCTGGTATTAGGGCACAACTCTGGCAGTGAGTGAAATCTACCAGACTGCTGGTCCATCACTGTAATACAGTGCGATACAGTGAGGACATCGGGAACTGTCGGTTAGCAGGCGATCTGGATAAACAAGTATAGTATGGTTCAGTAACGGTATGGCTACTGGATGTAATGATATGATTATACTGCCACCTGGAGGAACAGGAAGTTGATGGTTCAAAGTAATAAAGATGGCTGACTAGACACATACGCCTGATACACGTGGAAAACCTCTCGGCCCCTGTTTATTCCAAATGAAAAGCAAAGATATCTGTACCTTCCGAATGGTGTGTTGAAGGTGGTGAGGTGTCATGATTCATCTGTGAGGGGTATTTGCTAGCAACCATGCGCCCAAGAGATGTTCCACAATAATCAAGCGTGTGCATCCATTCAGCCATCTTTATTATTCTTAACCATCAACTTCCTGTTTCGCCAGATGACAGTTTAATCATATCATTACACTGGATGCAGTGTGTTTGAAAATCTAAAAAACAACCAAGGATAAATTACTTTTGTCTCTGCCTGCGCATCTGGCAAAGATCTGTTTAGAACCACGTTGGGTAATGTCTCACGTTGGGTAATGAGTCCTTTCCTCTGAAGGTGACCATGTACTGCTGGGCAGACTACACCTGTATCATGCTCCAGATGTGGAACACTGGCTCATGCACTCTCTCTTTACTGTGTTCTAGAGGTATCTCTCTCTCTCTCTCTCTCTCTCTCTCTCTCTCTCTCTCTCTCTCTCTCTCTCTCTCTCTCTCTCTCTCTCTCTCTCTCTCTCTCTCTCTCTCTCTCTCTCTCTCTCTCTCTCTCTCTCTCTCTCTCTCTCTCTCTCTCTCTCTCTCTCTCTCTCTCTCTCTCTCTCTCTCTCTCTCTCTCTCTCTCTCTCTCTCTCTCTCTCTCTCTCTCTCTCTCACACACACACACACTCTAAACTGTTTTCCAGATGTAATCTAACACATCCATCTATCTATCTTTAGAGGCAATTCCCATCTGTCACAGTTTTAGTATGTGGAGAGGAGGGGGAATAATAGAAATGCCAAATATGTTTGGTTACTCATGCAGCCCTGCACACATGAATGCCTAAGGGATGAAAATGAAATGATGAGGCTGTACATGATGTGTGATTTATATCACTCAGTTGTGATTGATGTTGTCTCCGCATGAAGGAATGTGTTTGGTCCAGTCTCCTGCAACCCTGAAATGCACCCTCCGTCATTCTATCTGATCTGGACCCTGATCAACGTAGCAAAGATCACTTGGCTGTTTCTCTCAGACAGGCAGTAAGTGATTTGGCGTTTTTTACATTTAAATGGGAAGTTCCGAATTTTAAAACGTAATGTTTGATGGTTCCTCATCCTGAAAGTAGTCTGTGGGCCAGGAGAAACTGTAATCCATGGTTCAATGTTATTAAAACAGCCAAATCAAACTTCAGCTAACTTTGATAGTTGCTGTTTAAAAAAAAGCCGAACCGTGGATTACAGTTTCTGTTAGCCCATAGAGTACTTTCAGATTGAGGAACCATCTAACATTTTTTTTTAAATATTAATCTACCCCTTTAAGATACACATTTTGGGATTTAAAATGACAAAAGAAATGCGGTGGGCTTTTGTGCAAAACCAAGTAAGCCAATACAAAAATGATGGATCATCCTTTTTGTTTTAACTTTGACCTTCTACCATCCCTGCTTTTTAAATGGGATATGCCAGTTCACAGCTTCCAAATGCTGTATGTCTTCTTTCGAAACCTGCACTGCCACAGCACCTTGCTGGCCATCAACAACCCTAAAGAACCCTGCTGGACCCGCTATCTGGTGAATTCAAGATATAATCTACAGTTGAAGTCGGAAGTTTACATACACTTAGGTTGGAGTCATTAAAACTCGTTTTTCAACCACTCCACATATTTCTTGTTAACAAACTATAGTTTTGGCAAGTCAGTTAGGACATCTACTTTGTGCATGACACAAGTAATTTTTCCAACAATTGTTTACAGACAGATTATTTAATGTATAATTCACTGTATCACAATTCCAGTGGGTCAGAAGTTTACATACATTAAGTTGACTGTGCCTTTAAACAGCTTGGATAATTCCAGAAAATTATGTCATGGCTTTAGAAGCTTCTGATAGGCTAATTGACATAATTTGAGTCAATTAGAGGTGTACCTGTGGATGTATTTCAAGGCCTACCTTCAAACTCAGTGCCTCTTTGCTTGACATCATGGGAAAATCCAAAGAAATCAGCCAAGACCTCAGAAAAAGAATTGTGGCCCTCCACAAGTCTGGTTCATCCTTGGGAGCAATTTCCAAATGCCTGAAGGTACCACGTTCATCTGTACAAACAATAGTACGCAAGTATAAACACCATGGGACCACGCAGGCCTGAAATTTGCTCAGTGACAGAAAAAATCTGAGACATTGGTCAGATACAATTGAAGTTGGAAGTTTACATACACCTTCGCCAAATACATTTCAACTCAGTTTTTCACAATTCTTGACTTTTAATCCTAGTAAAAAGGTAAGTCTTGCCATAGATTTTCAAGCAGATTTAAGTCAAAACTGTAACTCGGCCACTCAGGAAAATTCACTGTCTCCTTGGTAAGCAACTGCAGTGTAGATTTGGCCTTGTGTTTTAGGTTATTGTCCTGCTGAAAAGTGAATTCATCTCCCAGTGTCTGGTGGAAAGCACACTGAACCAGGTTTTCCCCTAGGACTTTGCCTGTACTTAGCTCTATTCCATTTATTTTTTATCCTGAAATAACTCACCAGTCCAACGATTACAAGCATACCCATAACATGATTTAGCCACGACTATGCTTGAAAATATGGAGAGTGGTACTCAGTAATGTGTTGTATTAGATTCTCCCCAAACATAGCACTTTGTTTTCAGGAAAAAAAGTGAATTGCTTTTCTTGAATTTTGCAGTATTGCTTAATTGCCTTGTTGCAAACAGGATCTATGTTTCGGAATATTTTTTATTTTATACAGGCTTCCTTCTTTTCACTCTGTCAATTAGGTTAGTATTGTGGAGTAACTACAATGTTGTTGGTCCATCCTAAGTTCTCCTATCACAGCCATTGAACAGTGTTTTAAAGTCCCTATTGGCCTCATAGTGAAATCCCTGAGCGGTTTCCTTTCTCTCCGGCAACTGAGTTAGGAAGGACGCCTGTATCTTTGTAGTGACTGGGTGTAATTAACAACTTCACCATCCTCCAAGGGATATTCAATGTCTATTTTTCTATTTTTACCAATCTACCAATAGGTGTCCTTCTTTGTGAGGCATTGGAAAGCCTCCCTGGTCTTTGTGGTTGAATCTGTATTTAAAATTCACTGCTCGACTGAAGGACCTTACAGATAATTGTATGTGTGGGGTATAGAGATGAGGTAGTTATTCAAAAATCATGTTGAACACTATTATTACACACTGATTCCATGCAACTTATTATGTGACTTGTTAAGCAACCTTTTACTCCTGAACTTATTTAGGCTTGCTATAACGAAGGGGTTGAATACTTATTGACTGACGACAATTCATTTTTTTAAATTAATTAATACATAATTCCACTTTGACATTATGGGGTATTGTGTGTAGGCCAGTGACAAAAACATCTACATTTTAAACCATAATAAACTCCGGCTGTGTGAATATTTTCTGAACGCACTGTATCTGGCACGGCATTCTAATGCTGCCCAATCACAGCCACAAAGTTACTTTTAGCTTAGCCTAGTATGTCAGTGGCTAGGTGGTTCACGATGTCTTTTAAATGCTGAAAAGAGTGTCCAATATGCTACTCTGCAAGTAGTTAAATGATCACATGGATGAGCACACAATAAAACTGCAAACCATTCAGTAGATGGAGATCTTGAGCAACTTAAATAATTGAGTGAAAACCAACACAGTGAAAACATATACTTAATTGTTTGAAACCTGGATGTTTTACTTCATATTATGAGGCATGTATTTCTCTGCTGTTGTCAATTCAATGTTTAGGCTATTCCACGTTGGTTCAACATAATTTCATTGAAAAGACGTGGAAACAACGTTGACTCAACCAGTGTGTGCCTAGTGGGAAGGTACAATCCTACACTCTTAGAAGAAAGGGTTGCAAAAGGGATACTTTGAGAGGGATAGGGTTCTACCAAGAACCGTTTTGATCTGAAGAACACCTTTTGGAATACAAGGGTTCATTGATGAATATTTGGAAGGCAAGAAGGATTCTTTGGAAGGCAAGAGTTGTTCTACATGAAACCATATATATCTTATTTCCCAGCATGCTCTATTGCCTGGTGATTTCCAGAATTGTTTGTTTTAATATCTGTGTTTTTGCATGTACATTGGTTGAATTGTATGCTACACAAAGATACACATTTTTCTAAAGTAATCCAATCTGTTAGTAGTTGGACTTACTGCACCCGTTAGTCTCAGTATTCAATCTTCCCTACCCTGGCAGTCATTCTGAATGCAGGTTGCGGTTGATAAAAAAATGCCACTTGTTGGATATCTTATCTCTGGCTGGATTCCAATAGGAATTAAACATCACTTTGCAATTCAGCACAATGTGGCTTGCAGGCCTGAGGTGACCTGTAAACCAAGCATTTCCTTTCCCTACTGTGTTAGGGCATAACTAGGCCCTCAAAGAAAGGCCTTATGATAGAAGTCATAAATTATTTCATTTTAAAGGATAATAAGGCTGGTGGAACCATTCATAGAGGATACTAGGAAGAACCATCCAAAGATAAACGGGTTCTCGGTAGAACCCTTCTTGGAGTGTTCTAATCAGAACTCTTCATAGAGGGTTCTAAGTAGAACCATATACCGGGGGTTCTATGAAAAACCCTTCATAAAGGGTTCTAGGGAGAAACCTCTGCAAAGCATTCTACCTAGCACCAAAAAGGGTTCCCCTATGGGGGCAAACTGAAGAACCCTATATGGTTCTATTCAGAACCATTTTTTCTAAGAGTGTAGTCATATTAACAACCCATCCAAATTGCAGTTGGCAATTTTTTTTAAATGTATCATTGCATCCCTATTAGGCCTACATTTAGTTGAGAATCATTGATGGACAGCAAAATTCAAAACCTTGTCTTTGATTTGAAACTGAGACTGGACCATTCATGAACACTCAACACCATTTGGAATGCCCTTCTGGTGTCGTTGGCATTAAAACGTGTGTAATTGTCCAATACAACTCTATCCCAGGGTTAGGTATTCAGAAGAATGAGGCAGGGTCCCTCTAACTTTTTACCTGAGCGTTGCTCCTTTCATGTATTTATTTTGATTCTGACAGTGACAACTATACCTGATGCTGCCACCACATACTTGAAAATATAGATAATTAACAACATTGCTTCACTCCACCTTACTGGCCTGTATGGCAAAGTGAAAAGAAGAAAGCCTGTGTTTTAAAAAATCCATTACGTAGTACTGCAAGACAACACAGCAAAGAGTCACTTTGGCTACGTGTGTAATTAAAAGCTACAGGTTTGGGTCGAATTCAATACAAAACAACAGAGTGAAATCCTAAGTATTTTCAAGTATTGTGGTGGTAGCATCATCTTATACAATTATACATTGTTATGTCAAAGACACACCAGATTTAATCTGGGTTCCAATCTGTTCCTGCTAATTAATTGGAGTGGAATGTTAGCAAAACGGGTTCTGTTTTTCAGGCTCTCAGAGGTTGTGAGAGGAAACTTTCCAAACAATTGTATTGCTTTGTTTCAGACCGAGATACCTAGCTATCACAATCCGATGTCTTAAGCTACATCCCGAGGATCATACATGTATGATGCACCTCATAGTCCTCACCAACAGAGACCAGCATCTCCATGACATTGTTCAGCTCTAAAATTAAAGGGTGAAGTAGTAGTCTGCTTCTCCAGAAGGGGGCGTAGTGAACTCATAAAGATGCTAAGCATTCAGTTGTTCCACTTTCCCATAGAGGTCCTCTGTCATTCTATGCACTCTCCCTTCTGCGTCATGATATTGTAGTGAAGGACGTAGCCAAAGCATTAATCAGTCACGCTTAACAGTTCCAATACATAATGTCCCCAAAGACAAGTCCGATCAAACGCCAATGCATCTTCAGGAGCCCATTGAAATAGAGAGAGAACATAAATAGATAACAGAAAGAATTCAACTGTCCTTAAACCTTACTCACCAGAGCAAGACAGGTGACCTCCTGTAGCAATTCACCTCCATTCAATGTATGTTTGATACATATTTTACTGCTTTGGTCAATGGGTTGAACATAAATGAAATCCCCTTTCTCTTGCTTTTGCTTTGTCATTCATTTTACTATTTGGTCAGTAGTGGTGTTTTGTTTGTGTAGATATGACCTTATGTGGAACGTGCACTGAATAAATATGAACATTTACAATAAGCTTTCTGTCTCTCTAGAATGGATTTATACACTACAATAACATTATTGTGTTGAAATATTGTGACCTTAATTTATTTCAGTACTGTGGTCTGTCAATATAGAGAGAACACATGTTTTATCTCTATGGGTTTGACAGATTGCTATCACATAATTAGTACGCCTATAGCATACAGTATGTACTGTACAATGAGATTGCAAGTTTGTTCAATAGTGTACCTCAACATTACTACATGCAAGGCCATGAGCATATGACCATGTTTTCTCCCCTATTCTCCTTGAAAAGCTCCTCTATCTGTCCATATGCTGCCACCGTTGAGGAATAGTTGTGCCCACCATGTAGAAAATGAAACATTTATTGACGTATCGACTCTGGCTCTTACTTTCATTTGCTTTGATTGTGATTCACGTTAAACATCGAAGGTTATAAAAATAAATTTACCAACCACTTTATTGTAAAACAACCCTCAGTGCTTGGCCAATTGATAAATGTCAGTTGATATGAAGGGTTTTATTGCTGGGAGATGGAGCATCCTAAATGATCTCTTAATCTCATTGGAAGTGTGCACCTCATGCACTTGGCTGTTCTCTCATCTGTCTGGCTACCATACTGGCACAGCCAAATCCCATCTGATGGGAAACACTAGGGAATATGGACCAATTGAAAGAAGAAATGGAAGCATTTTACGGACTAAAGGCCTTGTAATTGTTTTTATTCTCCAAAGACTTTTACCTGAGAGAAATGAAGGCATATGTGGATTTGCATTCTCAATTAAAGTATTTAAAATAATTATACAGAGAAAAGAGCTGAGAAGTAAAAAGTTGAACATAATGCCAAGTTGTCCTCCCACTCCTGTACTCCTACTCTTGAGAGTAGAGCTAAATTTAGCTTGTTGGATGTACATGACTGCGGTGACAGCAGGCTTAAATAAACATTGAAGATGGCTGTCAGTTATTTCATTTTTAACATTTTAATGAATAGTCTTCAACGTTGACTAAAACATGAACGTTTAATTGGGGCACGTTCCAAGAACTAGGCGCCGACGACATATTTGATTAGAAACGAATGTACATACTTGTTCAGATGGCGCTGGGTGTTTTCATATCTACAGTATAAAGGTCAGTTTCTCATAGCAACAAACATTATTTTCATTATTGTGGTCTGTCTGAATAACATTGACAAATAAAATATGACTGTCCTCCTACACATCAACCCACAGCCAAGAGCATACTTTCCCCAGAGTAAGATATTCTCACCACAACAAACTAAAGTAGGTTTGAGTTCTGGGAAATCAGACTAGACACTTTTCTGTATCTTTGTAAGCCGATAAAGACAAGGTTAACTGAATTATTTGTAAAAAGGTTTGAATTTATTTCCTCAATCTTGCCTTTTCATTCAACTGTTTACCACAGATGTAGTAGGCTACACTCATTCACCAAGGAGAAAATGGGATTTGATATAGCACAACAAAAAACTGAGTATAATACAAAAGTCAAGATGATGGTTACCCAGGGATACAATGGTGTATTGAACCATTGTGAGCTTGGCAGAGCAGCAGAAGATTCACAAAAGAAAAATGACAATAGGAATAAATGGGTTTTGCCCTTGTTGGTAATCGATTTGAGAACAGTTTTGGTTTTTCGTCTCATTGACAGCAGCAGGGGGGACACAATTTCAGACAAATCTCAGACATAACAACTTACAGACATACTGTAGACATACTATAAACAAATTATAGACTTAGCCACACATATATTCAATTACATACAGAAAGATACAAATCAATCATATGTACCACCACATGAAATCCTAATAACAATCATATTCCTCAGTAACATGTTAGTCAACCAACCTTTTAAACTTTTAAAGAAACAAGATCCTGAACTTTCAAACTGGTCTGGAGAGAATTCCAAGACTACAGAGCTGAGTAATTAAAACACGTTTTGCCATGATGCGTTCAGATTTTTGGAACTGTTAAAAGTAAGTGGAATTGAGTCTGTAGCTGATATTGGTCAAATTTTAGAGATGCCTACTGTATTCTAAGCTTGAGGTCTTGAAGAAGAGACTAAGGAAAAAAACTTTTATTTACACAAGTTTGTGTATGACGGCCAATAGTTTGTGTAAATTGAATCATAATTTCTTTCTGCCATCATTTCTATGAAATTTACCAGGAATAGACAGCCTCTAAGGGAAACCATGTACTTGATATAATGTACACTACCGTTCAAAAGTTTGGGGTCACATTTCCTTGTTTTTGAAAGAAAAGCTTTTTTTTTTTGTCCAATTGATCAAAAATACAGTCTTGTAAATTGACTATTGTAGCTGGAAACTGCAGATTTTCTATGGAATATCTACATAGGCATACAGACACTTTCCAGTGTCTGTGTTCTTTTGCCCATCTTAATCTTTTCTTTTTATTGGCCAGTCTGAGATATGGCTTTTTCTTTGCAACTCTGCCTAGAAGGCCAACATCCTGGAGTCGCCTCTTAACAGTTGATGTTGAGACTGGGGTTTTGCAGGTACGATTTAATGAAGCTGCCAGTTAAGGACTTGTGAGGTGTCTGTTTCTAAAACTAGACACTCTAATGTACTTGTCTTCTTGCTCAGTTGTGCACCGGGGCCTCCCACTCCTCTTTCTATTCTGGTTAGAGCCAGTTTGCGCTGTTCTGTGAAGGGAGTAGTACGAAGCGTTGTATGAGATCTTCAGTTTCTTGGCAATTTCTCGCATGGAATAGCCTTCATTTCTCAGAGCAAGAGTAGACTGACGAGTTTCAGAAGAAAGTTCTTTGTTTCTAGCCATTTTGAGCCTGTAATCGAACCCACAAATGCTGATGCTCCAGATACTCAACTAGTCTAAAGAAGGCCAGTTTTATTGCTTCTTTAATCAGAACAACAGTTTTCAGCTGTGCTAACATAATTGAAAACCCTTTTTCAATTATAAACTTGGATTAGCTAACACAACGTGCCATTGGAACACAGGAGTGATGGTTGCTGATAATGGTCCTCTGTACGCCTATGTAGATATTCCATAAAAAATTTGCCGTTTCCAGCTACAATAGTCATTTACAACATTAACAATGTCTACATTGTATTTCTGACCAATTTTATGTTATTTTAATGGACAAAAAATTTGCTTTTCTTTCAAAATCAAGGACATTTCTAAGTGACCCCAAACGTTTGAACGGTACTGTATATGGGGTGGATGGTGTCCATATTAGGACAGCCTTATATCGGGCGGTCCTAATATTGACAACCTAGGAGTAATCTATAATCTCTTGACCTTGACTGTTCTTTTCTAGAGTGCCAAAAGAGGTATTTACATTTAGCAGATGCTCTTATCCAGAGCAACTTGCAGTAGTGAGTACATACATTTTCTTACTGGTCCCCTGTGGGAATTGAACCCACAACCCTGGCGTTGCAAGCACCATGCTCCACCAACTAAATCACACGGTATAATCCTTTTGGGATCAGGCCTAGGGTACATATCACATATAGGAGTGATGAGAGAACATGAAAAACAGATCAAACATTAGCAGGAATCAAAAACATCTACTGGAAACCATGGATACAGGGCAAAGCTCCCCCATGTATCTTGAGCCTGGAATTGTATCTGTTTAGTTGGGGTATGAAAATCACTCCGATACATATGTCTATATATTACTGTTGATGTATCTAATGTAGAGCATCATTACATCAGCGAAAGCCATTTATCCTCGTAGGCTTTCCTCACAGGACAGAGTAATCCACCACCATTATAAATACACTATAGCGTATGAAAACACTATCAATACTACGCTATACCAAAAATAGATCTTATCCGGAAGATAGCCATGATATTTATCCAGCATGTGAGCTTTCTATTCAAAAGCCTTTTGTGCTCCATGAGGAACATAGGTCACTGACAAATTCTCATTCCTGTTCTGTATTTCGCTAGCCTGTGTAGCAGTAGCAGTAGCAGTTTCCACATCACCCCTTCTAACCTTATCTCCTCTTTTGTGCTTTCTCTCCGGGTGTTCTTTGGCCTTCCTCTCTTCCTCTTTCTCTTCATCATTAATGTGATGTTCTAGGTTAGTGGCTGGTCAGCAATGCTGCCTCGGACCCTTTTCCCATGTCCTCATCGTCAGTAGTTGAATTGGTTAAACTAACTCGTCATCTTGAAATACCACCACCTGGGTCATCGAATCGCTAGACTTTCGGAGGCTCAGCTGGGTGTTGTCAAGAGAGTGGGCACATGTGATCCAATATCGAATACCAGTGTGAGGTCATGAGGAAGGAAGCAAAGCTGTTAAACAGCACAGACACCTGTGACCATTAGTTCTTGGAAACATCCAGTTAGCTTGAATCATCACTATAAGGGTGTCCTCATAGCGGTGTCAATATATGTCAATATTTGTTGAGTGGCTCCTGTAGTATCGTTGGTGGTGCAAAGGAAAAGCCATTGACATTCAAACATCACAGTTCTAGTTTGATTAGTCCCCACCAATTAGCTTAATAAAACAATTAGCACATATGCAAATGTAAGAATGAATTAATCCCATGGCACCACTTCAGTAATTAGCCTAGAATCCCAGAATCCTGGGATTCCACTGTATTTATTACAAACCCACAGTCCAGATGTGATGTGGGGACCAACGCCAACAGAGAGAGAGAAGGAAAACAGCAGGGTAATTAAAAATATAAATGAGTATTTTTTAGAAGAACTTGTCCTGATACTTAGCACACTTGGAGTGTTGACACAGCTAATCTTCCAGGACCTCCGGAAACCAAGAAGGAACTTGTTGAGTTTAATCAAAAGATGTGAGTCATAGGCCACTGAGAGAAATAAAAACAAAAAAAAAGAGGCATATCATTGACAAAACAAACACTTTTAAATATTAATTGGATACTGGAGGCTATAGCTTTGTTTTCTTCCACAAAAGTGGGAATCTTCAAACATTCAATTGCCAAGGCCAGCTTCGGTGCTTAATCGAGCTGTAATCTTGTAATTTTAGCCCTCTTAGGGGGAGACATCTGGGTCTTCCAGGAGGTTGCACATGCACACTGTATAACGTAAACTCCAAAGTATGTCATTATAATGAGACCATCTTCCATGACACTGAAATTGCTAAGATTTTCACAGGTGGTTTGAAATGATTGGCTTTCTAACCGGAGAGTCAAAAGATAGATACAGTACCTACTACCACGCTATAAATTCTATTCAATCCAACCAGTGTTGTATTGATGCAGTTCTCAGCTCTTTAATTTAATTTCATGATTCATAATTAAAATCAAATGAGATTATTTCTGTGAGGATTATGCGGGATAATGACACAACAAGATTGCCATCTCATGAGAAACCATCACCATGGAGACATTGGCCCAAACCTACAGCCACAGAAGTTAGGATCCCACTAACACTGCTGCTGAGACCGAGGCTGTCCTAATATGGACACTTGTTAAGAATAAGGCTGGGTGGTCGCTGTCCATGGTATGATTTAACAAAGCCATCCCATTGTGGTGCTGAACAGACAGCAGCGCACAAGTAACAGTAAAACATACACTTTTGATTGCTTGATCAATAACAGGAGATTAGTTTCTGTCCCACAGCCTGGTTACTTACGGAAAAAGCACATTAATTCATCATGCGATCGCGTGATCTCCTGTGAAATAAATGTGACAACATGGGGATGAAAAGTTTAAATGTAATACCATGAAAATATACGTGACAACATTTGAGCACATGAGACAACCCATGTGTCAAATGTCACAGAATATTTTACTTTGTAGAAAAGGCCCATGGAGTTGGTGGAAGAATCCTTTAATTCATGGCCACTTGCTCAGCTGAGCCAGGGGTGCTTTAAATAGGTCAGATAGAAATGTCCGACAGATCTCAACTCATTAAAATAAGGAAACCGCAATTGCCCCATCTCGCTGCTTTCTCTTCCTTAACTCCGTCTAATCCAGAAGTTCTGTGCGTCCATGAATCCACCACAAACTGCCCAGTAAATATACCACTTTATGGTTAAAGTAATTCCTGCCTCAGTCTCATCCATTCCTCTGTCACCTGACCTGTGACCACCTGTTCACCTTCACTGTCAGTCATCCTACCTGTCCAGCTACCCACACAGATTCCACTAAACTTTCAGTAGAAATAAAATGTGACAACATGGTGATGCAAAGTTTAAACATGTAATACCATGAAAATATACTTGACAACATTTGAGCACATGAGAAAACCCATGTGTCAAATGTCACTGAGAATATGTTACTTTAAAAGGCATAATTGCCAATACTTCAATAATGGTCCCCTGCAGGTTTTGTCTATTTCCAAGGACATCCCCAAGAAGGATTTTTTTACATTGTGGTCATGGTCCCCTGGATTACTTGGTACTAAAGCTCTCCTGGGATTTGAACTCACAACCTCTTGGTTGCTACATAGGTATCTGAAGTTCCTGCTGTGCCACCAGGTCTGTGGAGATGACAGAGATTAACTCTACATACTGTATATTGCCAAGAATACATTTTTGCACTTTGCATTTAGTTTATACAACAACTTGAAGATGTGATTTCTGACACTACGTAAAAAATATATAGTGTACTAATTTGTACTGTGGCCACAGTTGGGACTGAGCATTAACTGGGATCTGAACTTAAAACCTCTTGGTTGATAGTAACCTGAAAGGTCCTTCTACACCACCAAGTCTGTGAGCCTAAAACAGATATGGCTACAGACTTACTGGCAAGAACACATTCCTGCACTCTGCTTAAAGATGCCCATAATAAAGAAAATAATTGTCCAATTACCACAACGTTACATCAACATAAAACTTGCAGTGCTCAAGGACACTTGACAGAGTATAAAAGAATGCTTTAGGGATTTGCACTTGCAACCTCTTGGTTTAGTGCATCAATGTATCTGCGGTGCCACCAGGTTCATACTTATTTATTGGAATGTGTGTTAACACACTCTCAGTGTTTGATGGTTATGCCGATGCAAGTTGAGCGCCTCCTCTGACACTGTCTGTTCTGCAAACTTTGTAAGAGCATGTGTCTCTAATGAGCTGCACTGTAAAGAGGTTAATGTGTGCATTTACTAGTAATGTAGCTGCAACTTGTTGCTAGAAAGTGCTGTAAATTTGTATTTTCTTAACTTGCTGACAAATGGCTTCCAGTTATTGTAAAATTGACAATAACATACAGGCTGCCACTAGCAAATACATGCCAGTAACCTATTGTGCCTCCACTGACCTTTCGGTTTACAACATGCACCATTACTTACTAATTGGCATCATGCTGTAGCAGCAGCAGCTCCTCAGAATATTAAAGGCATGGCTCATTTGAGGCTTGCATGGCTTTCAGCTAGATCTTTTTGGTCTCCCATGAGAGGGAATGTCATCCCAGTTAATGTGATCTGCTTTATTCCGCTCATAAACATCACGCTTGTACACTGTCATTTCTCCAGCCTTGTTAAAGTCTGACAAGTGGATGTGATACCAAGTACCCCCCACACATTCAGAAATTGCATTTTTATCCCCCACAGTTTTATCATTGGAATTACATGCAAAAGAGCCAACTATGTGCTTTAAGACCATGTGGATGCCTCAGAGCAGTTGGGTTGGCTGTTTGGTATGTGTTTACCCGACTGGATTTAGGACTGCATGGACACCACAGAGCGGGCTGACAGGCTGTGTGAAGGCAAAGCTTCTGGAAGGCTGGCTGGACCAGAGAGAGAGTTGAGCATAGTTCAGTCAGTGTGTTGCAAAAGGAAGCAGAACAGAAACTGGTTACTCTTTAGTTGGCCGATGTACAGTAGCTGGCAAGGTAACTGCTGTTTAACTTAACAGAAAAAAACTAAACTAATGTTTATTCGCAGTGCTGAGCTAGTATTGTAACTGACATGTAACGTTAGTTAATGTTTCATCCCCTCTCGACTAAGGTGAATGAATAAGCTACGCTAGTGAGTAGCTGCCACTGCTCTAGCCTCTAGTTATCTGTCAGATAGTAATAATGGCCACCTCATATCGCTATCTAACAACAGTTGTTTGTATGAAAATGTTTTGTGGCCTTCGTTTTGTCCTGTTTCAGAATTTCATGAACTTGGCAAGCCTTCGCCAGGTGATGTACTGTTAGAGAGAGCTGGCCAAAAGTTGGCTTACATTAGCGATTATTTTTGCCTCAATCTAACTAGACCTGAATTCTGATGTTTTTTCAGTGCAATGTGAGTTGTATTAGTCAGTATGGTAATGTAGTGTCAGTTTCCCTAGCGAATTCCCTACTTTTCACACTGACACAGTAATAATCAGTTCTAAAGTTACAGCCTTCGCTGTCATGGTGCACAGTAGAGGTCTGCATGGGAATGATTTCTTCATCCCACTCCTTTCTGTCCGACTCCAACACACTACCGCAAGAACTGGTCCCAAACTCAACCGCAGTCCCGGAATGTCATTTTAGGCATATGTGATGCAGCTCACTTGCCAGCCATGGTCCCAGCAATTTTGCGCCCTATTGTCAATATCAAATGCGCAACAATAACTTTAGAAATAGGTTAAATTACCAGAGATTCTTACATCGACCTTACATTATATTACTGGGCAATATCAGCCAATATTCTAGATGTAGTTTGAAGAGAGCAGAGATGGAGAGACTTGCACTTTCTCTTGAGCTATTTTATAACCTACCTTTTAGGAGTGGATGATAGTAGAAACATGGGTGATCAATAATTAGGCATATTTCTATGCAACTTAGTAAACTATAGCCTAATCATAAGCCTATTTAGGAAGTAGATTTCCTTGGAAAGATAACTGTACTGTGCTTCCCCACCTACTCTATATTGAAACCACACGTACACCTGTTCTTGCAGGTATGGCTACTGAACTGGAAGGAGCAAGAATGACAACTGTGACACGTTTTGAGTAGCCTTATAGGATATAGCCTACCTTTTAGGAGGACGATTTGCAGGCAGAGGCAAATAAATGGGTAATCCATACTTATTGAAAATGAAAAGGAGCACTGCTCGCTCACCATAGCCTACCTTATGTTCACGTTGTGCCTTTTCCTTTTCAATGATGACTACATTTTTTGATTGCACTTCAACTCACGTTGGTTGGGCGCCCTCCACTTCTTTTCATTATCAATATTTATTTACAGACACTGTAGTAAACTACAGTATAATCATGTTTAAGTTAACTTCATATTCAACTGCCACCTGATTCTCCGCCCATGTAGGCAGTCTACTCTGTCAATGAGACCACAGATACTAAGCGCACTTGAACTCTCACACCCAACTAGGAGAGCTAGGCTTTTGAAGTTGAAGCAGCGAATTCTGAGTGTGTGAATAATGCGAAAAAATGTCATTTTTAATACAATAGGTAGGCGAAAGCATACAAATTACAAAGGGGACTGTTTCAAAATAATCTGTGGGTGTCCGGTACACGCAGGTCTTGCAGGCATCCCGTGGGAATGCAGCCCTCTGAAGTCAGTGCACAACACTGTATGCTCATCATGTCTTAGCAGGATCAGAAGGTGAGAGGGAAGACCAGTCTATAGAGCTCATGCGAATTTTGCAGTATATTCAGTGAATGATACAAAGTTTCATCTTGAATTGATGGGTAGACCTACAGTAGCTACAGCAGTTTAAGCTTAAAGCTACAGTCTGGGAATAATGGTCATTTCAATTTTTGAACCATTGATTCTATTCTTGGAGAATATAATGATAATATAAGGTCATTCTTGGTCATGCCTCATTTTAGGAGTATCAGATGGTGACAGGTGTTTCAGCTAGGGCTGTGGTGGTCACGAAATGTTGTTAGCAAGCAAATAACAGTCGGTCTCATGGTAATTGACCAATAATTAACATAAACACATTTAGCATCTCCTGGCTTCCAGGAACCACTGATGCAGACCTTTGGAACATCTACATTTAAAAAATGCTAATACATCCATGTAATATAGCCTACACCTTCACAATAAATTATTTATTTTAGACAGGTCTAAAGAAACATGATATGAAGAAAATGTTGTCTATTTCAGAAGAACAGAATGGAATACTCTGAGTTGTCCTTAGGTCTTGATCTGGCTATGCCATATGGCTGTGGGCTACACTAGTTCATTTAGCAGACAAGATTTGCTTAGAATTCCGTGGCATTATTTTATAGTATGACGAATTCAATTGAACAAAGCTGAATAAAATAGAAAGGATATTTTCTTGAAACGATTTGAGGGAGTGCGCACATGCGGCTATTCTGTGTTGAGCGGTTAACAAAGAAATAGGTACTCCTATATGCTTAATTTAGAGTTTTAATACATTGTCAGGCTGCATGATGTGACTAATGATGATTTGAAAAAAGTTGCTTCAAAGGCATGAGCTCTGCTTTTTTTGTGTAGGCTGTACACACTTCATCAGGCTCTCATTCACAATTTGACAAGCACTTGATAATGGCTCAAATTTCCTAGTGGCATCCCCTTCGGGTGGCCATAATGCACCCTAAAAAAATCCATGCCTTTTGCAGCCCTTCTCCCTGAGTGCGGCCTGCTCCGAAGCACCTCTCATCTCACTCACACGGCTCTCTGTCACGTGATTTCTCACAGGCTACAAGTGAAGACAGACACATTGGGGACGAAACTGTGTGTCCTTATCCAATTCCGAGGTGCCTATTGAAGATATTGGAAGAACTGTCCACATTTACTTTGTCAGCCAACAAGATGAGTAGGCCTAACGAACAGAAAAAGCACTAGCCGATGTCAATCTACTATCCCCCATAGTACAAAAGTTGACCTATTCTGTGTGAGAATTAAATATTCCAAACATAGTCTGGGACAGTTGTGGGATGTGATAGATCCCAAAATAATACAACCACTAGCATTAAAAAAAACGTTTTTACGCAATGAGGATGAAGCAACAGATCAGAACGTTTAGCTTAAAATGTTGATTAACTATTAGTGTAACGATGTGCGCTGAGAGTCTGGAAGCAAGTTCAGGAAGTGAGTGTTTTAATTAAATAAACAGAACATAATACAAAACAAGAAACACTAACAGCACACAGACATGAAACTGAAACAGAAACAATGACAACTGGGGAAGTAACCAAAGGGAGTGACATATATAGGGCAGGTAATCAAGGAGGTGATTACAGTCCAGGTGAGTCTGACACGCAGGTGCAAGTAACGATGGTGACAGGTGTGTTCCATAACGAGCAGCCTGGTGACATAGAGGCCGGAGAGGGAGCACATGTGATAATTAGGATATTTCTTCACATTATAAGCACAGCAATGCGCACATGACAGTAGGCTATAAACGTGAATGTTCCATTAGCGGGAAAACACTATCAAAAGTGACCAGAAATGCAATTATGTATATAAAAAATTTAAAAAAAAATAAGAATGGCACCGGAAGAAACAATGTTTCTGTCACCGTCTCTTATGACCGAAAATAGCTTCTGGATATCAGGACAGCGATTACTCACCTCGTACTGGACAAAGATTTTTTCTTTAACGAGTCGGACGTGAAGGATTTAATTCAGACACCCGACAAGGCCCAAATCCCTGTCATTCGCATCAAGAAGAGAAAGAGATATCGGGGACATAGGTCAGGGTGCCTTGTAAGTATCTGACGGCGATTGAGTAATCCCCCTCTACCATCAGTCCTATTAGCCAACGTGCAATCATTGGATAACAAAATGGATGAGCTCCAATCAAGACTATCCTACCAACTGGACATTAAAAACTGTAGTATTTTATGTTTCACCAAGTCGTGGCTGAACGATGACATGGATAACACTTGCAAACTATTACGGACTACAAAGGGAAGCACAGCCACGAGCTGCCCAGTGACACGAGCCTACCAGACGAGCTAAGTAACTTCTATGTTCGCAAGCAACACTGAAGCATGCATGAGAGCATAAGCTGTTCCGGATGACTGTGTGATCACGCTCTCCGTAGCCGATGTGAGTAAGACCTTTAAACAGGTCAATATTCACAAGGCCGTAGGGCCAGTCGCATTACCAGGACGTGTACTCTGAGTATGCGCTGACCAACTGACAAGTGTCTTCACTGACATTTTCAACCTGTCCCTGACCGAGTCTATAAAACCAACACGTTTCAAGCAGACCACCATAGTCCATGTGCCCAAGAACACGTCTGTAGCCATGAAGTGCTTTGAAAGGCTGGTCATGGCTCACATCAACACCATTATCCTAGAAACCCTAAACCCACCCTAATTTGCATATCACCCCAACAGATCCAAAGATGATGCAATCTCTATTGCAATCCACACTGCCTTTTCCCACCTGGACTATAAGGGCACAAGGCGAGACCCAGATGCAGACACAGGAGTCCAAGATGTTTATTAACAATCCAAAAGGGGTAGACAAGCAGGAGCACGGGAAAAACACGCTGGTTGACTTGAACATACAAAACGAACTGGCACAGAGAGACAGGAAACACAGGGATAAATACACCAAGGAAAGTAAGTGATACCTGGAGGGGGTGGAGACAATCACAAGGACAGGTGAAACAGATCAGGGTGTGACATGGACAAAAGGAACACCTACGTGAGAATGCTATTCATTGACTAAAGCTCAGTGTTCAACACCATGGTGACCTCATCACTCATCACTAAGCTAAGGACCCTGGGGCTAAACACCTCCCTGCAACTGGATCCTGGACTTCCTGATGGGCCGCTCCCAGGTGGTAAAGGTAGGTAACGACACATCTGCCACACTGATCCTCAACACTGGGCCCCTCAGGGGTCCTTGCTCAGTCCCCTCCTGTACTCCCTGTTCACCCATGACTGCATGGCCAAGCACGACTCCAACACCATCATTAAGTTTGCCGATGACACAACAGTGGTAGGTCTGATCACCGACAACGATGAGACAGCGTATAGGGAGGAGGTCAGAGACCTGGCATTGTGGTGCCAGGACAACAACCTCTCCCTCAGTGTGATCAAGACAAAGAAGATGATTGTGGACTACAGGAAAAGGAGGACCGCCCCTATTCTCATTGACGGGCTGTAGCGGAGCAGGTTAAGAGCTTCAAGTTCCTTGGTGTCCACATCACCAACAAACTATCATGGTCCAAACACACCAAGAGTGTCGTGAAGGGGGCATGACAATACCTATTCCCCCTGACAGGCCCTTGACTACACCACTCACGTCGTGTGCGCGAGCGTTGCAAAATACATTTTAAAAACGATATTATTCAATTATTGCACCCACACTGCTCACGCGCGCCAACGAGTGTCTGCGTTGCCAAGGGCTAAAATAGAAGTCAGTTCTATTTCTGACACAGATCACGCTGCAAGTCCTGCCTCTCCCATCTCCTCTTTGGTTTATAGAAGCAGGTACCCACGTGCCATCTCGTCATTGGTTATACCCACGTGGGTGACTGAAAGACGAACGAGGTCGGTGATGCACCTAATTTATGAAAGTTGCCAATCGCAATATAAAGTCAAGATGAGAAAAAGCCTGGAAGGAGGAGAGATGACTAGAAATGATTCGGTTGACCGTTTTATATGTAGATTAATTGGCGGAGTAGAGGACCTTGTGCATTTCAGGTAAAATAACAACTCCATGTTTAAATCCCAAGACAAATTAGCTAAAAACAGCAATCTAGCTAAATAGGACAAATTAGCTAGCAAGTGCAAGCTAACTAGCTAAATTGCCATAAATGTTTAATGCTTTTCAACCTGTCCCCAAATTAATGTAATTGGTTTAGAGTTTTTGATATTTTAACATGCGTGTCGTGATCGCGTTTGGTGTGGGGGAACAAAATCAAATTATGCACGATGGCGCACGCGAGCAGCCGGTTTGGGTTTCGTGTTAGGAGACTGAAAAGATTTGGTCATGGGTCCTCAGATCCTCAAAAAGTTCTACAGCTGCACCATCGAGAGCATCCTGACTGGTTGCATCACCGCCTGGTATGGCAACTGCTCGGCCTCTGACCACAACGTACTACAGAGGGTAGTGCCTATGGCCCAGTACATCACTGGGGCCAAGCTTCCTGCCTTCCAGGACCTCTATACCAGGCGGTGTCAGAGGAAGGCTAAAAAATTTGCAATAGACTTCAGCCACCCGTGTCATAGACTGTTCTCTCTGCTACCGCATGGCAAGCGGTAACGGAGTGCCAAGTCTAGGTCAAAGTCTTCTTAACAGCTTCTACCCTCAGGCCATAAGACTCCTGAACATCTAATCAAATGGCTACCTGGACTATTTGTGTTGTCCCCCCAGCCCCATTTTTACCTCTACCTACATGTACATATTACCTCAATTACCTCAACTAACCGGTGTCCCCGCACATTGACTCTGTACTGGTACTCCCTGTATATAACCTCGCTACTGTTATTTTTTTGTTGCTCCTTAACTATTAGTTATTTTTATTTTTTATTTTTTACTTCAGTTTATTTTAGTAAATACTTTAACACTTTTTTTTTTCTTGAAACTGCATTGTTGGTTAAGGGCTTGTAAGTAAGCATTTCACTAAGGTTGTATTCGGTGCATG
The DNA here is from genome assembly GCF_016432855.1 of Salvelinus namaycush. Lineage (NCBI taxonomy): Eukaryota > Metazoa > Chordata > Actinopteri > Salmoniformes > Salmonidae > Salvelinus > Salvelinus namaycush. The sequence continues at coordinate 28,225,888 of NC_052313.1, forward strand.
TGACAAATAAAATTTGATTTGATTTTGATTTGATTTCATGCTTTCATTATAAAAGGTGCATTTTTATGGTGAAAATTATCTTTCTCAAACTTGAAACTCATGCACTGCATACAGTATATGTATGCCAGTTTGGCTCTACACCCGTGGTAAAGCGGATTAATGTTATTTGGCCACTTTAGTCGTGATACAAACCTTATCAAAACATATAGGCCTATAGGCTAGTCTACATGAGGTATGCGACTATGAGTCGCAAAAGTCACACAAAAAGGTATTGTTTTTTGCCTTAAACTGGACATCGTTCACAAGTTATAATATATAATTCAGAGTGATAGGCTAATATTGTCACCCATCCGACTATTCTTGATTTAATCTTTTCTTTACATATACTAAATAATATATGTTTGAAATTCATTTTGATTTAGAATGGACCATTATCATGCACCTGTCTCGAAACAGGGGCAGGGGGGAAATACATGTCATCTCTGCACCTGATATTTGGGTTTCCAATCTCTCCAAAAGAATGTCATGATCGATGGTGTCAAAAGCAGCACTAAGGTCTAGGAGCACGAGGACAGATGCAGAGCCTTGGTCTGATGCCATTAAAAGATCATTTAGCATCTTCGCGAGTGCAGTCTCAGTGCTATGATGGGGTCTAAAACCAGACTGAAGAGTTTCGTATACATCGTTTGTCTTCAGGAAGGCAGTGGGTTGCTGCGCAACAGCTTTTTCAAAAATGTTTTGAGAGGAATGGGAGATTCTATATAGGCACATAATTTTTTATATTTTCTGGGTCAAGGTTTGGCTTTTTTTAAGAGGCTTTATTACTGCCACTTTTAGTGAGTTTGGTACACATCCAGTGGATAGGGAGCCGTTTATTATGTTTCAGTAGTTTAGTTGGAATAGGGTCCAGTATGCAGCTTGAAGGTTTAGAGGCGATTACTATTTACATGAATGTGTCAAGAGATATAGGATTAAAAAACGTGAGTGTCTCACGTGAGTGTCTCTCTTGATCCTAGGTCCTGGCAGTGTTGTGCAGACTCAGGTCACCTGAGCTTTGGAGAAATACGCAGATTTAAAGAGGAGTCTATAATTTGCTTTCTTGTGATCATGATCTTTTTGTCAAAGACATTCATGAATTTATCACTGCTGAAGTGAAAGCCATCCTCTCTTGGGGAATGCTTTTTAGTTAGCTTTGCGACAGTATCAAAAATACATTTAGGATTGCTCTTATTCTCTTCTATTAAGTTGGAAAAATAAGATGATCGAGCAGCAGTGAGGGCTTCTTCAGTATTGTACGGTACTGTCTTTCCAAGCTAGTCGGAAGACTTCCAGTTTGGTGGCGCGCCATTTCCGCTCCAATTTTCTGGAAGCTTGCTTCAGGGCTCGGGTATTTTCTGTATACCAGGGAGCTAGTTTCTCTTGACAAATGTTTTTTGTTTTTAGGAGTGCGACTGTATCTAGGGTATTATGCAAGGTTAATTTTAGTCCCTCGGTTAGGTGGTTAACCGATTTTTGTACTCCGACGTCCTTGAGTAGGTGGAGGGAGTCTGGAAGGGCATCTAGGAGTCTTTGGGTTGTCCTGGAATTTATAGCTCGCTTTGATGATCCTTGGTTGGGGTCTAAGCAGATTATTTGTTGAGATTGCAAACGTGATAAATTGGTGGTCCGATAGTCCAGGATTATGAGGAAAAACATTAAGATCCACAATACTTATTTTACGTGACAAAACTAGGTCCAGAGTATGACTGTGACAGTGAGTAGGTCCGGAGACATGTTGGACAAAACCCACTGAGTCTATGATGGTGTAACACACTAGGCGTAGTGGGTGCGGAGTCAGGTGCAGGAGGCAGAAAGTTCAGAATAGCACTTTAATACGCACCAGGAAAAGTAGTACTCTCCACGAAACTGGGCGTAATCAAACAAATGCCCAAAACAGGTAACTAAACAACACGCACTACCACACGTCAACACAGTGGGAAAAATAATCAAGCCCGCACAAAGAGCAGGCGGGCCTACCGGCTTAAATAGCCCAACTCAAAATCGAAACAAGAAACAGGTGAAACAAATCAGACAAACCAACAGAAAAGGGAAAAGGAATCGATGGCAGCTAGTAGGCCGCTGAGCGCCACCCGAACAGGAAGAGGAGCCACCTTCGGTAGGAGTCGTGACAATACCCCCCCCCCCCCCCCCCCCCCCCCCCCCCCCCCGACGAGTGGCTCCCGCAGCGCGCCGACACCGGCCTCGAGGACGACCCGGAGGGCGAGGCACAGGGCGATCCGGATGGAGGCGATGGAAATCCCTCAACAGTGACGGATCCAAGATGTCCCCCACCGGTACCAAGCACCTCTCCTCCAGACCGTACCCCTCCCAGTCCACGAGGTACTGCAGGCCCCTCACCCGGCGTCTCGAGTCCAGAATAGTACGTACTGTGTACGCTGGGGACCCCTCGATGTCCAGAGGGGGCGGAGGGACCTCCGGCACCTCACCTTCTTGCAGGGGACCAGCTACCACCGGCCTGAGGAGAGACACATGAAACGAGGGGTTAATACGATAATAGGAAGGGAGTTGTAATCTATAACACACCTCGTTTATCCTCCTCAGGACTTTGAATGGCCCCACACACTGCGGCCCCAGCTTCCGGCAGGGCAAGCGGAGGGGTAGGTTTCGGGTCGAGAGCCAGACCCTGTCCCCCGGTACGAACACGGGGGCCTCACTGTGGTGGCGGTCAGCGCTCCTCTTCTGCCGTCCACCTGCTTGCTTGAGGGATTCTTCCAGGTCTCCTTGGAGCGCTGCACCCACTCCTCCACCGCAGGAGCTTCGGTCTGACTCTGATGCCCAACACGCATTGAAATGGAGACATGTTCGTGGAGGAGTGGCGGAGTGAGTTCTGGGCCAACTCCGCCCATGGTACGTACCTTGACCACTTCCCTGGCCGGTCCTGGAAATACGACCGCAGAAACCTACCCACCTCCTGGTTCACTCTCTCCAGCTGCCCATTACTCTCGGGGTGATAACCAGAGGTCAAGCTGACCGAGACCCCCAGACGCTCCATAAACGCCCTCCACACTCGGGACGTGAATTGGGGACCCCGATCAGAGACGATGTCCTCTGGCACCCCGTAGTGCCGGAAGACGTGGGTAAATAGAGCCTCCGCAGTCTGTAGGGCCGTAGGGAGACCGGGCAACGGGAGGAGACGGCAGCACTTAGAGAACCGATCCACAGCAACCAGAACCGTGGTGTTCCCCTGAGACAGGGGAAGATCGGTAAGGAAGTCCACCGACAGGTGAGACCACGGCCGTTGTGGAACGGGGAGGAACTTCCCTCTAGGAAGGTGCCTAGGAGCCTTACTCTGGGCGCACACCAAACAGGAAGAGACATAGAACCTCACATCCTTAGCCAAGGTGGGCCACCAGTACTTCCCCCTAAGACCCCGCACTGTACTCGCCACACCAGGATGACCCGAAGAGGGTAGTGTGTTCGCCCACAGAATCAATTGATCACGAACACCAAGCGGCACGTACGTACGACCAGTAGGACATTGTGGAGGCGCAGGTTCCGCCCGCTCAATGTCCGTGTCCACCTCCCATACCACCGGTGCCACCAGCCTAGAGGCTGGAGGGATGGGTGCAGGATCGATGGGCCAATCCTCCGTGTCATAGAGACGGGAAAGCGCGTCGGCCTTAGTGTTCAGGGAGCCTGGTCTATACGAGATGGTGAACCTAAATCGGGTAAAGAACATGGCCCACCTTGCCTGACACGGATTCAGTCTCCTAGCTGCCCGGATATACTCCAGATTCCGGTGGTCAGTCCAGATGAGAAAAGGGTGCTTAGCCCCCTCAAGCCAGTGTCTCCACACCTTCAGGGCCTTTACCACAGCCAACAACTCCCGGTCCCCCACATCATAGTTACGCTCCGCCGGACCGAGCTTCTTCGAAAAGAAAGCGCAGGGGCGGAGTTTTGGTGGCGTACCCGAACGCTGTGATAGCACGGCACCCACCCCAGCCTCGGACGCATCCACCTCCACTATGAACGCTAAAGAGGGGTCCGGGTGCACCAACACGGGCGCATCTGTGAACAGCACCTTCAAACGATTGAAGGCTCTGTCAGCCTCTGCCGAATACCGCAAACGCACCGGCCCCCCCTTCAGCAGTGAGGTTAATGGGGGCCGCTACCTGACCAAAACCCCGGATAAACCTCCGGTAGTAATTGGCAAACCCTAAAAACCGCTGCACTTCCTTCACCGTGGTTGGAGTCGGCCAATTACACACGGCCTTAACGCGGTCACACTCCACCACCCCCGAGGTGGAAATGCGATAACCCAGGAAGGAGACAGCTCGTTTGGAGAACACACACTTCTCAGCCTTGACGTATAGGTCATGCTCCAGCAGTCTCCCAAGCACCTTGCGCACCAGAGACACATGCGCGGCGCATGTGGCGGAATAGATCAGGATATCATCGATATATACAACCACGCCCTGCCCGTGCAGGTCCCTGAATCTTGTCTACAAAGGATTGAAAGACGGCTGGAGCATTCTTTAACCCATACGGCATGACGAGGTACTCATAATGACCCGATGTGGTACTAAACGCGGTTTTCCACTCGTCTCCCTCCCGAATACGCACCAGATTATACACGCTCCTGAGGTCCAGTTTCGTGAACAACCACGCCCCGTGAAATGTTTCCACCGCCGTAGCGATGAGAGGTAGCGGGTAACTAAAGGTTAACTAGCGTTAACCTGGAGGTTTATCGCACAATCCCCCTGTCGGTGAGGTGGTAATTTAGGGGGAATGGGGGGATGCGGGGGGAATGCGCACAGTGGACACCTGGTCTGGACTCTCCACCGACGTGGCACCAATGGAAACTCCCAAACACCTACCTGAACACTCCTCTGACCACCCCTGGAGAACCCCCTGTCTTCACAAAATCCTGGGATTGCACCACTGGAAACGCAGGTGAATCGATAAGGAAGAGACTAATCCGCTCCCTATGATCCCCCTGCGTCACCATGTCCAGTGGATCCGTGGCCTCCCTGACCAGCCCTGACCCTAATGGCCGACTATCTAAGGAGTGCACTGGGAAGGGGGGATCTATCGGCACCAGCGGAATTCCCAGCTTGAGGGCGAGTCCGCGATCCATAAAGTTCCCAGCTGCACCTGAATCGACTAGTGCCTTGTGCTGGGAAGAGGGAGAAAAATCAAGGAAAAAAATTAATACAAACATGTAACCAACAGGGGGCTCTGGGTGAGTTTGATGCTGACTCACCTGGGGTGACCGAGAAGTGTTCTGCCTGCCCTCTCGACTCCCACCGGTCGGCCTTGTGTCCTCTCCGACCACAGCTGGTGCAGGAGGAGCCTCCTCCTCCGGTACCCCTCGAAGCAGCCCCCCCTAACTCCATAGGAATGGGAGCGGGAGGGCTAGGAGGTGGAACTGACAGGACCCTTTCTGAACGCCCGCGGGCAGCTAGCAGATTGTCCAGCTGGATAGACATGTCTATAAGTTCGTCTAGGGAGAGAGTGGTGTCCCGACACGCTAGCTCCCTGCGGACGTCCTCCCGGAGGCTGCACAGGTAATGGTCCATCAGGGCCCTGTCGTTCCACCCGGCCCCAGTGGCCAAGGTCCGGAACTCCAACGCGAAGTCCTGCGCACTCCTCGTCTCCTGCCTAAGGTGAAATAGTCGCTCACCCGCCGCTCGGCCCGTCAGGCAGGAGACGAGGATGCTCACACTCTCCTCCCCTGAGGGAGTCGGCCTCACGGTAGCCAGGTACAACTCAAGCTGGAGGAGAAACCCCTGGCACCCAGCCGCCGTTCCATCGTACTCCCTCGGAGGCGCAATACGAAGTGCGCTGGAGCCGGACGCCGGGGGTGGAGTAGGTGGACTCGTCGGAGGCGCCAGAGGTGAAGTGGGGAGACCACTCCTCTCCCATCAGTCCATTCTCTCCATCATCTGGTCCATCGCAGACCCTATCCGATGGAGGATGGTGGTATGATGGAGAACGCGTTCCTCCATCGATGGAAAAGGGGTGGCCGCTGCTCCTGCTGACTCCATTAGTTGGTGCGGGCTTCTGTAACACACTAGGCGTAGTGGGTGCGGAGTCAGGTGCAGGAGGCAGAAAGTGCAGAATAGCACTTTAATACGCACAGGGAAAAGTAGTACTCTCCACGAAACTGGGCGTAATCAAACAAATGCCCAAAACAGGAAACTAAACAACACGCACTACCACACGTCAACACAGTGGGAAAAATAATCAAGCCCGCACAAAGAGCAGGCGGGCCTACCGGCTTAACTCAAAATCTAAACAAGAAACAGGTGAAACAAATCAGACAAAACCAACAGAAAAGGGAAAAGGAATCGATGGTAGCTAGTAGGCCGGTGACGACGACCGCCGAGTGCCACCCGAACAGGAAGAGGAGCCACCTTCGGTAGGAGTCGTGACAGATGGCTCCGAAAGTCTTTGAGTGGGTCTTGTGGACTTTTCCATGTGAATATTAAGTCACCAAAATTGGAAAATTATTTGACATGACTACAAGGTCTGATAGGAATTCAAGGAACTCAGTGAGGAATGCTGTATACGGCCCAGGAGGCCTGTAAACAGTAGCTATAAAAAGTGATTGAATAGGCTGCATAGATTTCATGACTAGAAGCTCAAAAGACGAAAACGCAGTAATTCTTTTGTAAATTTAAATTTGCTATCGTAAATGTTAGCAAACACTTTGCGGGATGCGCGGGGACTATGGTCATTAGTGTAACCGGGAAGAGAGGCCTCATTTAACACTAACTTCCTCAGGCTTAAGCAATGTTTCAGTCAGGCCAATTACATCAAGATTATGATCAGTGATTAGTTCATTGACTTTAACTGCCGATCTCTATCATGGCCACAGACCTGGTGGCGTAGCAGGAAATTCAGATTGCTGGCATGCCCCATATGGAAAAACGACATGATTTCGTGAAATCATGTGAAAACGTGTTTTTGGAACACTTCCCGTGACATTTTACATGTGAAAACATGTGGTTTCCCATACACATTCGTTACCTATAATACATCTCTGCACTTAGCAAAAGAGTGACATCTGCCCTTTTATTTTAGTTATCAGCTAATCTGACTGTTCTCTCGTCACTGACATATTTCAGCAATTTGAGGGTTTTCTGTATAGTTGTCTAATGTTGGTGCGGCATATAATTCTGTTTCAATGTTACACCTGAATCGCTATGATAAATATATATATATATATATATATATATTTTTTTTAACAAAGCTGACATTTCACCTGTAAGAATACAGATGAAATCAGTTATTAACACTGTAGCAGAAAGATTGGAATTCCATGAACCAAGAGGTTGTGAGTTAAAATAGCAGGTTAGGATAGGTTCAGTAATAATTACTGTGTAAGTACATATACAGTCGTGGCCAAAAGATTTGAGAATGACACAAATATTAATTTTCACAAAGTCTGCTGCCTCAGTTTGTATGATGGCAATTTGCATATACTCCAGAATGTTATGAAAAGTGATCAGATGAATTGCAAAGTCCCTCTTTGCCATGCAAATGAACTGAATCCTCATAAAACATTTCCACTGCATTTCAGCCCTGCCACAAAAGGACCAGCTGACAGCATGTCAGTGATTCTCTCGTTAACACAGGTGTGAGTGTTGACGAGGACAAGGCTGGAGATCACTCTGTCATGCTGATTGAGTTCGAATAACAGACTGGAAGATACAAAAGGAGGGTGGTGCTTGGAATCATTGTTCTTCCTCTGTCAACCATGGTTACCTGCAAGGAAACAAGGAGAGCGGTTCAATTGTTGTGATGAAGGCTTCAGGGCGCCCAAAAAAGTCCAGCAAACGCCAGGACCGTCTCCTAAAGTTGATTCAGCTGCGGGATCGGGGCACCACCAGTACAGAGCTTGCTCAGGAATGGCAGCAGGCAGGTGTGAGTGCATCTGCACGCACAGTGTGGCGAAGACTTTTGGAGGATGGCCTGGTGTCAAGAAGGGCAGCAAAGAAGCCACTTCTCTCCAGGAAAAACATCAGGGACAGACTGATATTCAGCAAAAGGTACAGGGATTGGACTGCTGAGGACTGGGGTAAAGTCATTTTCTCTGATGAATCCCCTTTCCGATTCTTTGGGGCATCCGGAAAAAAGCTTGTCCGGAGAAGACAAGGTGAGCGCTACCATCAGTCCTGTGTCATGCCAACAGTAAAGCATCCTGAGACCATTCATGTGTGGGGTTGCTTCTCAGCCAAGGGAGTGGGCTCACTCACAATTTTGCCTAAGAACACAGCCATGAATAAAGAATGGTACCAACACATCCTCCGAGAGCAACTTCTCCCAACCATCCAGGAACAGTTTGGTGACGAACAATGCCTTTTCCAGCATGATGGACCACCGTGCCATAAGGCAAAAGTGATAACTAAGTGGCTCAGGGAACAAAACATTGATATTTTGGGTCCATGGCCAGGAAACTCCCCAGACCTTAATACCATTGAGAACTTGTGGTCAATCCTCAGAGGCGGGTGGACAAACAAAAACCCACAAATTCTGACAAACTCCAAGCATTGATTATGCAAGAATGGGCTGCCATCAGTCAGGATGTGGCCCAGAAGTTAATTGACAGCATGCCAGGGCAGATTGCAGTGGTCTTGAAAAAGAAGGGTCAACACTGCAAATATTCTTTGCATCAACTTCATGTAATTGTCAATAAAAGCCTTTAACACTTATGAAATGCTTTTAATTATACTTTAGTATTCCATAGTAACATCTGACGAAAATATCTAAAGACACTGAAGCAGCAAACTTTGTGAAAATTAATATTTGTGGGATTCTCAAAACTTTTGGCCACGACTGTACACAATGTAGTCATGTATGTCAAAGAGTGTCAAATATGTACGTTTAAAAGCTCTGTATCATAATGACTCATTTTTGTTTTCACACGTGTAATGTTCCAAAACCACATTTTCACATGTGGAATGTCACATGCTGAAGTGTTCCAAAACCAGTGGTGGAATAAGTACCCAATTGTCATACTTGAGTAAAAGTAAAGATACCTTAATAGAAAATGACAGGTAAAAGTGAAAGTCACACATTAAAATTCTACTTGAGTAAATGAAAAAATGTAGTTAATAAACTTAAGTATCAAATGTAAATGTAATTGCTAAAATATACTTAAATATTCAAAGTAAAAGTATAAATAATTTCAAATTCCGTATTTTAAGCAAACCAGATGGCACAGTTTTCTTGTTTAATTTATGGATAGCCAGTGGCACACTCCCACACTCAACTTAGACATAATTTACAAATTAAGCATTTGTGTTTAATGAGTCTGCCAGATCAGATGCAGTAGGATTGACCAGGGATTTTATCTTTTAAGTGCGTGAATTAGACCATTTTCTTGTCCTGCTAAGCATTCAAAATGTAACGAGTACTTCCCACCCAGAAAACTGTGGTTAAAAAGACGTTGAAAAGAGGACTATGCCTGAAGGCTAATATATGTTCGGTTTTGGTTGAAAGTGAAAGTTGAAAAGAGGTCTTTTTCATGTAGTTGAAAAGACACCTATAAAAGACGTCTGTCTACGGCCCGGTTGAAAATAAAATGTTCAGGTCGTTGTTTTAACGACTTGCAAAGAACATAATTTTAATGTACTTGTAGCCTATACATATGGAAGTAGTAACCAAAAAATGGTCTGTAATTTTTTTTTTATTAACAGTCACACATCTCATTACATTACTCCAGTATTTGCACAAAACATTCAGTCAAGTACAGTGATAAGACAAAATACAGTAAAGTTCAAATTAATATAATTAATTTTATTCATTGAATAATTATCCATCAAAATGATAGATATATTTAGCTGCGTTGGCAATGAGCCTGTGTGATGGTGACGTGGAAACCATCACCTCTGGCTCTAGCAGGAGCATGCTTGAGGTGGTCTGCCACAGCTCTCCGAACATCATGGTCAGTGGCCTTGCTGTTCCATTTCTTGACTGCAGCTGTAACACCAAAATAAACACAGTAACTTATAGTATGACTAATGGATATGGAGCATCTTACAGGTTCCCCACTGCACTTAAATCAGCATTCAGGGCTCAAACCAGTGGTTTATCATTAACCTTGATTCTCTGATCCACCTCTACGCAGACGACACCATTCTTTATACATCTGGCCCTTCTTTGGACACTGTGTTAACAAACCTCCAAACGAGCTTCAATGCCATACAACACTCCTTCCGTGGCTTCCAACTGCTCTTAAATGCTAGTAAAACTAAATGCATGCTCTTCAACCGATCGCTGCCCACACCCACCCGCCCGACTAGCATCACTACTCTGGACGGTTCTGACTTAGAATATGTAGACAACTATAAATACCTAGGTGTCTGGCTAGACTGTAACTCTACTTCCAGACTCATTAAGCATCTCCAATCCTAAATTAAATCTAGAATTGGCTTCCTATTTTGCAACAAAGCCTCCTTCAATCATGCTGCAAAACATACACTCGTAAAACTGACTATCCTACCGATCCTTGACTTCGGCAATGTAATTTACAAAATAACCTCCAACACTCTACTCAGCAAATTGGATGCAGTCTATCATAGTGCCACCATTTCCCAAAACCCCATATACTACCCACCACTGCGACCTTTATGCTCTCGTCGGCTGGTCCTCGCTACATATTCGCCAAACCCAACCAGGTCATCTATAAGTATAAAGTATATACTGGGGTAGAGGAGTATAAAATACAGAGAAACATAGCTATATTATACGGTTGAAATTAATCTATGCTATTAGAATAACGGTAATAGACACATAAATAACAGTCCGGTAGTATGGTTTATAGTAGCACCTCCTATAGGCATTTAGTAACGTGGATAAACAGTAGGAGGAAACTGAGTGTGGTTAACGTAGAGAAAATATAACCCAGGAGGGACAGGAGTGTAAGCGAATAGGAGAAAGATTGGTTTTAAATAGGTGAATAGCACAATAAAATAACTAAGACAGCATAGATAGTGCGGATATCATAGGAAGCTAAAAAATAATAATTAGATAATAAATAAAAAATTTAAAGTAAGGATATCAGTAGCAATAGGACAAGAAAGAAAGAGAAAAATAAATACTGAGAATGTTTAAAGAAGGAGAAGGATTGTTGAAAAGTATAAAGAAAGCCAGAGGAATGTTGAAGGACAATGAAAAGTCAAACAGGAAGAAGGTGGAATGGTTTGCAAAACCATAGACAGACAAAAAAAATGATAGACAGCTGCCTCTGAGAACCACACCAGGCCAAACACATAGAAGTAGACAACATAGAATGCCCACCCCAACTCACGCCCTGACCAACCAAAATAGAGACATAAAAAGGATCTCTAAGGTCAGGGCGTGACAAGTAGTGACTAATGTGTTGTGGGTTAGATGGACTGTGTCTGCATTGGGGATCTGAGGGGGTTATTGAATTAAGGTTACGGTAGTAGAGGAGTGTTATTTCTAGAAACTATGTATATGGTTACAGGAGATAGCTCATAGGAGAGGAAGGAAAGCTGGTTGTGTAAAATATACGGACAATTCTGAGGAAATTGAACATTATACATACCTAGATTATGGTGAGTAAAAGTGATAGTGGTGGCATTTTGAACACTATGGTAAAAGTTTAAGAAACTTATGACTTAGAGTTTTGTTAGGTTGGACATTCTTCCAACTGGAAGACACTTGACTGATTACATGCAGTAGTTATTCTAACGGCAGTTGCGGTAGGGACCGTAATTGGGCTATCGTTATGTGTAAATGTATCTGTAGCAGGAGGTGAGGTGTTTGAGACAGAATGTTTACATAGGGCTTGTCACGATCGTTTGTTGAAGAAATGGACCAAGGCGCAGCGTTGTAAGCGTACATACTTCTTTATTAACGATGTCGCCAACAAAACAATAAACCTCCAAACAAAACGTGACGCAAACGTAGTGCTCATAGGCAACTAAACATGGACAACTACCCACAAAACCAAAATGGAAAATGGCAACCTAAATAGGATCCCCAATCAGAGACAACAATAAACAGCTGTCTCTGATTGGGATCCAATTCAGGCCATCATAAACCTACATTCCCCTAGACAATACAAAATCCCCATAGATAAACAAAAAAAACCTAGACAAGACAAAAACCCCTAGACAACACAAAAACTAAACAAACCACCCTTGTCACACCCTGACCTAATCAAATAATAAAGAAAACAAATATAACTAAAGTCAGGGCGTGACAGGGCTGTTATTTAAATATTATGAATGAGTGATCTTGCCATAAGAAGAGAGTCTGTTGTCAGGAAATGACCCATGTGTTGCAGTGTGTATGTCCTCAGGTGAAAGCAGCACATAAGGAGCCAGAGATCACCAAGGGCCTAGGCTGAATTCTGGAGATTGAGTGTACATCAAGATACACCAGGCGGGGGGTGTTGGGACAGCGTTGGTCTGGTCCACACACAGTACTCCTTACAGCACCTGCAGCGCTAAAGATCGTCATGTCTCTCCTCGGCATCGATGTGAAAGCATATACAGTGCTGAGTTACCTCAAGAGGATGTCATGTTAATTAGGGATACGCACTTGCATATCAGGTGACGTGCCTATCAGTTGAAATGGAGATGGGGAACAAATTAAAAATGACACGACTTGGGAACACCTCTCGGAACCTGGGGCTGAAAGGGGAAGACTGGGTGAAAGCATGAGGAAGCTTCTTTAGGGCTTTTATTTTTTATTTGATTTTGATTTTTTATTTTTTTTATTTTATCCCCTTTTCTCCCCAATTTTCGTGGTATCCAATCGCTAGTAATTACTATCTTGTCTCATCGCTACAACTCCCGTACGGGCTCGGGAGAGACGAAGGTCGAAAGCCATGCGTCCTCCGAAGCACAACCCAACCAAGCCGCACTGCTTCTTTAACACAGCGCGCCTCCAACCCGGAAGCCAGCCGCACCAATGTGTCGGAGGAAACACCGTGCACCTGGCCCCCTTGGTTAGCGTGCACTGCGCCCGGCCCGCCACAGGAGTCGCTGGAGCGCGATGAGACAAGGATATCCCTACCAGCCAAACCCTCCCTAACCCGGACGACGCTAGCCCAATTGTGCGTCGCCCCACGGACCTCCCGGTCGCGGCCGGCTGCGACAGAGCCTGGGCGCGAACCCAGAGACTCTGGTGGCGCAGTTAGCACTGCGATGCAGTGCCCTAGACCACTGCGCCACCCGGGAGGCCCAGGGCTTTTATTTTTGTGGAGTCCAGCAGAACAGTATCCTGAAAGCATAGAGTCAGGTGAAGAGAGAGTGGGAATTGTCATGGTCTATATAATTATGCATAGCTTATCACATTGTTAATACTGATATGTCTTATGTTTCTCGTTGCTTTGCAAGTCTTATGCTATCACTCTCTTAGGAACCAAAAGGAGAGGAAGTTGCCAGCTTCAGCTGGAATGTCATTTTGTTGTGTGATGAGAGATGGAAGTAAGATGATGTATGGTGCATTCATAGAACAGAGGCCATAAGTCTCTGAGTTTGAAAATCTCACGGAAAGAAGGAAAAAAAAAACTGAACCGGGACCAGAGGTTCCGGAGATTTTTGTTGTGGAACTGTGACAGTTCTATAGCGGGGATTATGTGGGAGACTTTACCAGTCATCTGGTGATTTTCGGTAACCTATACTGTTCTCTTTAAAGTAGAAAGAATAATCAATATAAATTTAAATATTAGACATGTATAAGCAGAATGAAGGCTGAGCCCATGTGAGTGTACAAAGCTGGATCAACATCGAATTGACCATTGGACGTGTAAAAAACAGAAGGTAAGCAGAATCTGTGTGGATGAGGCAAGGTAAACCAACAAGACGTGTCTGGTCTGGGCCATATCTGATCTTGTGAAGGCTACTGGACACGCACATGGGTTAATCATACATAGACAACATCGGCCTGAACTTGTGAAGACCTTTGGACAGGAACATTAGCTAATCAGTGATAGGCACCAGTAGGAGTATGCATGTCACGCCACCAATATAATCTATGCCACAATGTCTGAGCCAATAAGAGAATGGAAACTAAGTTTAATAAGATTCATAAAGTGGAGTGACGATGTTATGTAAGGGTAAGACTGTATAAAAGCCAACTACTAAGAATGAAGAGTTAGCTCTTCCATGGAATTGCTCAGCTTTGTTACTCTCTGTAATAAAGTATATTTGAATTCACAAGCTCCGGTATCTGAGAAGTATTTGATTCAATATTTTCCACAACAATGACCACGTCGTCTATGTACGCCGCTGCGTACTCGTGATGGGGACGTAGAATGGCATCCATGAGGCGTTGGAAAGTTGCCACAGCACCATGCAGTCCGAAGGGCATCCCCACATACTGAAAAAGCCCCTCCGGTGTGGCGAAGGCAGTCTTTGGGCGGTCCTCCGGAGCCAACGGCACTTGCCAATATCCCTTCATCAGATCCAGGGTGGTGATGAACTTGGCCTTCCCAAGCGCTCCAAGAGTTCATCCACGCAGTGCATGGGATAAGCGTGGAATGTAGAGATGGCGTTTATGCCCCTAAAGTCATTGCAGAGCCTCATACTACCGTCGGGTTTGGGGACCAGGACTATGGGACTGGCCATCTACGAACGAGGGGTCTCGATCACCCTCATCATCTCTTTTACCTCGTTTTTTGCGATGACTCTCCGTCCCTCAGGAATCCTGTAAGGCCAGATATGTACCTTGCTGGTTTTGGTGTGGATATGGTGAAACAGGACATCTGTTCGTCCTGGGAAGGGAGAGATTACCCTGCCGAATTATTATATAATCAGCTTGCCTAGCTGTTTCGACTGCTCCGGCAGGAGAGTTCGGCCATGGCGCACCTGTAGCGGAGACTCCTCTTTTTCCTTGTCTTCCACTGCCATCAAAGACACACCCTCCTGTCTTCCATGGTACTTCATCAGGTTGATATGATATAGTTGGACCTTCTTCCTCCTGTCAGGTTGCTTGATGCAGTAATTGACCGGTGAGACCCTTTCCGTTTCAAGTGGTGTTTGGCTGTGGGCATGAGTACCATCACTTTATCTCCCACAGTGAACTACCTGGGTGTCTAACTTATCGTAGGCCCGGCCTTGAGTCTGTTGCGCCTTCTCCATATGCTCCTTTATTATGGGCCAGACTGCCGACAGGCGGTCTCGCATCAGGGTAACATGTTCTATTGTTGACCGGAATGGGCAGGGTTGGGCCTCCCAGGTCTCCTTGGCTAAGTCGAGGATCCCTCGACATGGTCTGCTGTACAGCAATTAGAACGCGGAAAACCCTGTTGACGCCTGGGATACTTCTCGCAGGGCAAACATTAAGTGGGGCAGAAGCATGTCCCAGTTTTTCCTATCTCTGGACACCACTCTTCTCAACATGCTTTTAATCATTTTGTTCAGGCATTTGCACAAACCGTCTGTCTGAGGGTGGAATATGCTTGTGCGTATCTGTTGAACCTGGTATAACCGACAAAGGTCCTTCATCAACCGGGACATGAACGGGGTTCCTTGGTCGGTTAGGATCGTCTTGGGAAGGCCCACCAGGGAGAACAGGATGAACAGTTCCCTTTGACGACATGTTGCGAAGGGGTATGGCCTCAAGGAACTTGGTAGCGTAATCTACGACAACCAGGATATACTCGTGTACTCTGTCAGATTTCGGGAGGGGGCCCACGAGGTCCATAGCTATGCGTTCGAAGGGAGTCTCTATAATGGGAAGAGGAATCAAAGGATTACGCAGGTGTGGCCGTGGGGCAGTACGCTGACATCGAACACACGTCCTACATTACCTGGCCACATCTCGGGCTACGGGGCCAATAGAAACTCTGCATGATTCTGTCGATCGTTTTGTCCCGTGCCAGGTGTTCTCCTAGGATGTGGGAATGGGCTAGCTGTAGGACAGTATCCCTGTATGGTCTAGGCACCATTGGTAATTTCTGTTTTTACCCCCCTTTGTTGCACAACCCAATACAAGAGGCCCCACCTGATTGCATAGTAGGATAGAGAGGGCTCACCTGATCCGTCAGCATTTCTTCCGTCGATCACCTTCAACTTCCTCATGGCATCCCGTAGGTCTGGGTCTCTATGCTGTGCGGTGCCGAACTGTCCCTTTAATTCTTGGGGCAGGTTGACCTTGGTAGAGGGGTGTGGAGGATGTTCCCCTATCACCGTTGGGGGTGCCAGAGGAGAATCCCTTCCAGGTTCCCTCTGACGGGGCTTCAAATATATCTCATAGCCTCTGGTCGCTCCTTCCTTCCTCCGTCGTATATAACCCTTCACAGGTGTCTTCAACGGAGGTTTCCTGGAATAGCTGTCGGAGGCGTTGGGTCTGTATTTCTTCCTCTGCTCCAGAGGATGAGGTCGGGGCTACTTTTCCTTGTAGGGCTACTTCCTCGGGCTTGGACGTGTTTTTTTTCTTTCTCTGCTTTCCTGTCCCCCTGCGGTGGCCCGGACCTTGGCATGTAATAGAAAGACCTGATCCCCTTTGTACGATGCGTAAAGTCGTCTGCCAGAGCTCCTTATATAGGGGTCGGAATGGACAGACTCACAGTGGGGTAATAGTGGGTGTCTCCATGGGTACAGGACACGGCTACTTTGTCTGGTAGCAGTGTTGCTGTGGTCACCGTCTGCTCCTCCACTAATGTAAACATACTTCCGGAGTCGAGAATGGCTACCATGTCTCATCTTTCTATTCGAACCGGAATCTTTGGGGCTGGGGCTATTTCTGCTAACCAACAGGGGCGATCCTGCCCTCTTGGACAGGGATACGTGGGGATGGGCAGCGATGGTCCGGAGACTGGCATTTATAGCACCGACCCTGTTGTGTGGGTGATGACTTCTCCCACATCCGGAGCGGGTTCGGTCGTTTCAGTGACAGCCGTGACGGGTTTAGTTGGGGAACGGTCTTGGGAGAGTCCTTCCGGTCCTCCTTGTCTCCTTTTAACAACTCCCATGTAGATCGGTACGTTTCCACGGCCTGGGCTATGTCGTCGGCTGACGACGGGTTTGTTTGCCCCATGACCCTTTTAAAGTCCATGGATAATTCCCTCAATCTTGTCCACTACAAGAGTCTCTACAACATGTCTTACTCCCTTTCTGGGTTCCAGCCATTGTTTCATTAGTCTTATGAGTGCGAAGATCTTGGCACGCACAGGTTGGTCGGCCATATAGGTCCATTGATGGAACTTTACGGCTCTATTTCGGGTGGTCAGCTGGTACTGGGACAGAATCTAGTTGCCCATAGTCAGCAGCTTCGCGGGGATCCAGGTCATAGTAGGCTTCCTGGGCTATCCAGGTCAAAAGAGGCGCTAACGCGCTCGCCCATTCTGTGGGGGGCCACTCTTCCAAGGTGGCCGTCCTTTGGAACGGCATGATGAAAGCCTCAATATCATCCTCTTTTGAGAGGTAAGATGGCGTGAGCAGCTGCTCAGCTGTTGTTGCATGAGGTCTATGGTTGTAAGCTGAGCCGTGATCAACTGTTGTAGTAGCGCGTTATCCATCTTTCTTAAATGGTTCCTCTCTGTCTACAGGTAGATTCTCGTTTTCCTCATTTATCCTTGTGTAACTCGTCTACCTAATGCCCGAATTATCCACCAATGTGAGCGTACCAAGTACTTTGAGGTTGCGCTAAAGCGGAAAGGTGGAATAAACGAGTCGGGAGCAGGTTCTCTTACATTGAACAAAGTTCTCTATTGAGGTATTTCCTTCTCCTCAAATAATCCCACACAATCAAGGATGATCTCACACGGAAAACACAAATCTTCTTCTTTACAGGAACAAGGAACACAAGGTGAGTAACTTTTAAACTATAACATAAATTACGGGTGTGTCACCGCCTTAATAACTATCCGTTCGTGGAGAGATCCCTTCGGGTGGTGGTGCGGATCAGTGGTTGCCATTCCCAAGAGGTAGTTTGTCCTCTTCTTCTCCCTTCCGTCCGGTAAGTCCTCTCCTTTGGAGAAGCAATCACTCTTTTTTTTCTCCAGTCCTCTTCACTGCCGGTTCCCTGCTATCTCTTGTAGGGGGAAGAGAATAGGTCATTAGTACCATCAGCTGGCTTAATTGACTCACCTTGACTCACATGCCGGGCTGGGCTACTATCCGTGGGACCAGCCTGCCCCCTGGTGGTCCTTCCACACCACTTACTGGCAGTATTCATGGGAAACAGCTCTGGTCTAGCGGAGGGAATGGGAGGGTGAGAGCTGTGATGCTCTTGGCTATGTTGGGACTGGCAAGTAGAAACCCTGGATGAATCTGCAAAACTCAAAGCCAACTCAGTGTCAACCCAGAGGTAAACAGCAAAAATAAATAGCAATTGATTTTTTTGAAACCTACACACTACAATACATATTTTAAGGATAGTTTTAATCTTCAGTTATCAAGACTGAACATAATGTGCATAAATTCTGCTCATTGTAAGGAAACTAGCATTGATGAGCGAATGCGTCCCCATCATGTGCATGTTGTCTGTGAGTGCTCTTTAGTTACTACATAACTGCTCTCACCTTGTCTGGTAGAGTAACAGGATAGATATGGAGAAGGTCTGGCTAATAGAAGCCCTGGATGATTCTGCAACATTCAAAACCAATGAATAAACCTTAAGGACTTGACAGGTTAGCTGATTAAGATTTCTGGACTTGTCTGGCAAGCTGTACTCTTGACCCACCGTGTGTGAAGTGAGATGGGGAAGGAGAGCATCTGGAACGGCCAGCTGAATCCCTGGATTGCCCTGATACACAAATAAAAACCCAATGTGGGTGTGATCAGAACAACTTAAAATCAAGGATTTGGATAGGAAAAATGTATATGTACTGTATATCATGTGTGAATAATGATCCTGATAGGCAGAGATGCGGAAAACCCATCTATGCTACCCTGTGAAAGGTTTGACATTTCCCAATGACTCTTCAGTTTCTCTTACCGCGTCTAGGCGTGTCCCCATTATATTCATCCTGGGCTGGGGTAGAGGGAGAATAAGACCGGCTTTTCTGCCTTTTTTGGGACTGCCCACGTGAACTTCTGGATTGTCTTGCAACAAACATTTAAGCACATGACACATACAGTAAATCATGCATGCAATGTTATTTGATGCACATCAAAACCCGTCATTTATACATAAAATATCAGAGGGATTCAAAAGGCACACATTTTGTGGAAAAATCCACATACTGGCATTATTCATGGGAAACAGCTCTGGTCTTAAGCAGTTGTGGATGTATAATTATAATCTTCACACTCTTTTTCATTTTCTGCAAAAATGTTCATAAATGTAAATAGTAAACATACTGTAGTAATAAATATAGTGAAAGCAAGTTTGAACTACATTTTGACAAGTTTGAACTACATTTTGACAAGTTTGAACTACATTTTGACAGGCTTCTTAGTTAGTTAATTTTGGTCAATGCATTTTGCACTCATTCTCCTGTCTTATTTGTAACATATTAATGCCCTCTCTACATTTTCCTGTGAAAAAACAATGACTCCACACCCATTACCAGAAAACATAGCTAACCGTAGTTAGCTAGACCGATACAGTAAGCTAGCTAACAGTTAGTACAACCATCAAATCTGTTAGCCCTGCTTTCCCGCCTTGTACTATCTAGCTAGCAACTAAGTTAGTGTTAACGTTAGCTAGCTAGTTGGCTAGCATGCAGGTATCCAGGCAGAGTTGCTAATGTTAGCCTAGAGAAAATAATAGTTTGCGAAATTAACAGAAACTGATCATTATTATAATAACCTTATAAAATTATAAAAGTTTTCATAAATGTTGACGTTTACAATTATCCTCGTGTCCGAGTGTTACCGTCTTGAGGAACAAATGGCGGGTGAAGGACTTGCTCATTCTGCCTCTCCCAGTTTTGAGACATGACGGTTATAAATTGCAATACATTCTGTTGTGAAATTGTACACTAATGATTTGAAATTACAGGTAATTTTTGGCAATTCTGTATATATAATAACATTAACAAACTATTCGAGAAAAAAATAGATTTTAAATCAATATATTTTATTATAGTGTGTATATCTCAAAAATTATCAAACTAATACTATATGCAATATTGTATAATTGTATTCATGTATCTCATGCATTTCAATGAGTACAAGCTGATCAGGCTGACCGTCGGCTATATTTGGACAAAAACAGACGGACTAAATACAGGCCAGTTTTAGGGAAGAACATTTTGGGTGAAATAAAGTCCATGACGGACGGACCTGTTATAGCCGAAAATTCGCCGTCCGTGGACGTCATGTGCTGGGTGGATTTTGGGTGTCAGGGAAAATGCATGGAGTAGAAGGCACATTATTTTCTTTAGGAATGTAGTGGAGTGAAAGATGTAAAGTACAGATACCCCCAACAAATACTTAAGTAGTACTATAAAGTATTTTTACTTAAATACTTTACACCACTGTCCAAAACATCTGTTTTTCCACATGTGAACTCATGTGTTTTTTCCGTACGGGATAAAGATCTCAGATTGGATGGGGAGCTTTGCTGCACAGCTATTTTCAGGTCTATCCAGAGATTAAAGACAATGTCAGAAGGAAGGGAGTGTTGTGCAGCAGGTGCCGCTTCTCTCCAGATGCTGATATTTTATCTAAATCATCAGGTGAATGCCGACTGAATCACTTAGGAGTAACAAACACAAGTCCAACATCTATCGGAAACTGCTAAACTACCTGTTCATTACCTTCCTGCTCTCCGGGGATGTGTAACTCAACCCTGGGCCTAACATCCCTGAACCAGCCATACTCACTGGAGTAGTGGATGGCCGCGTCCTCTAATTATCGCCGCCATGGAAGTGGGTGAGTGCTATGGTCCCATGATTTCTCTCGGGTCATCCGGCTCCAAAATGAAATTTGACTCTCCGAACATATCCAAGTCGCTATACGCGATCCCTGACTATGCTTCTGGCACGCAAGCTGTTTAAGGTAGTTCCCCGCATCCAGTGCAAGCGGAAGGGATAGTTAATTGCACTACCGAACTGCCCCTAATCAAAACGAAACAAAAAAGTCAGAAAACACAGAAAATGTCATTTCAACGTGTCAATCACTCTCGGGTCATCTGGCACTTGAATATTCGCAGTGTCATTCCAAAAAGTAATCTAATTCAACATCTCAGACTCCAACCTTGAATTCCTCTGCATTTCAGAGACATGGCTCCATAATAACTCTCCATCTTCTGCTTTAACTGTACCTGGCGACAATGTTTTCAGGAGAGACAGGATTGAAGGGAGATGGGGGGGGGGGGGGTCTGATGATTTACATTAAAAAACATATCCGATGTAAACAAATTGAGTGGTCATGTGATAATGAACTAGAATGTATTGGCATAAACGTTACACTGTCTCCCTAAATGTCTATTACCCTTATTGGAATGCATAGACCACCTTCTACAAAAAACGTGTTTTTTTTATCAGTTTAATAACATGCTTAGGGAATGTGATTTTGGGGAAGAGGTCATCTTAATGGGAGATTTTAACATTAATTATGAAGACAAGTCTTGTAGGAAACCCCTTAAACGGATCACAAATAACTTTGACCTTACACAGCTAGTTAAAGGGCCAACCAGGGTGACTTGTTGTTCTCAGACACACGTTGATCTGGTGTTCAGTAATAAACCAGAGAGAGTGACTAAATCATTCAATATGGTTCCTGGGCTGTCTGATCATAATCTGACACTTATAGCCAGAAAGCTTTCCAAGAACAGATTTAACCTCTCTACTGTTAGAAAGCCTGATCAGCTCAGAATACCTAAAGAGTGAATTAAATGATTTTGAAAACGCAAGAAAGGAAATTAACTGGAATGATCTCTTGCCCTGTACAGATGTGGAAGCTGATAGTCAGGTTTTTCGATCCACAACCCAGACTACAATAAATGGTTTCCTAAAGAAAATCTAATCCAAACCTGGCCAAAAGAGCACTCTTTCTTGGCTAAATTGAGAAATCTGGAAACTGATGAAAGAACGAGATCATGCTCTAAAAACAGCTCTAAAGTCCAAATTACACCTGTGGTGTCGAAGGTTGCTGGAAAGTGTGTAGCAGAGCAACTGATAGCCCACCTCAACAGCCCTTCACGTTACAATCCATGCAGTTTGGCTTCAGAGCAAAACACTCCACAGAAACAGCCACCTGCATTCTTATGGAAAATGTGAAGTCCAAGATGGACAAAGGTGGCATTGTTGGGGATGTATTTCTAGACCTAAGGAAAGCGTTTGATACTGTTAACCATGAGGTTCTCATCACAAAACTGTCCAAGTTCAACTTTTCCCTTGATGCCTTGAGATGGATGGAATCATACCTTGAAGGCAGAACCCAGTGTGTCAGAGTGAGAAATGAGCTGTCGGCCACTCTCAGCTATGATGTGGGCGTGCCCCAGGTGTCAATACTGGGGCCCCTCCTGTTCAGTCTGTGCATTAATGATTTGTCTTCTGTCTGTACTGGGTCTGAAGTTCAAATGTATGCAGATGATACAGTGATATATGTGCATGCAAAGAGCAAACAACAAGCTGCACAAGAACTCACTACTGTAATGGTCCAGGTTACAAAGTGGCTCAGTGACTAATGTTTGCATCTCAATGTGAAAAAAACAGTCTGCATTTTCTTCACAAAGAGGGTGACTGATGCTACTGAGCCAGATGTCTATGTGTCAGGGGAGAAGCTCCAGCTGGTATCCGATTTTAAGTACCTTGGCATCATACTTGATTCCAACCTCTCTTTAATAAAGCAGGTGAAAAAGGTAACTCAACCAAATTCAACATAGCTAATTTTCCCGACTCATACGAAATTGTTTGACTACAGAGGTAGCGAAACTGTACTTCAAATCTATGATACTCCCCCACTTAACATACAGCTTGACTAGTTGGGCCCAAGCTTCCTGTACAACATTAAAACCCATTCAGTCTGTCTACAAACAAGCTCTCAAAGTGCTTGATATAAAGCCCAATAGCCATAATCACTGTTACATCCTCAAAAAGCATGAGCTCCTGAGTTAGGAAAATCTTGTGCAATACACTGACGTGTCTTGTATTCAAGATTCTAAATGGCCTGACTCACCCTCCACTTAGTACTTTTGTTAAAACAGAAAACCCAAACCCATGGCAGCAGATCCACAAGGTCTGCCATGAGAGGTGACTGTATAGTTCCCTTAACCGCCTCCCGGGTGGCGCAGTGGTCTAGGGCACTGCATCGCAGTGCTAGCTGCGCCACCAGAGTCTCTGGGTTCGCGCCCAGGCTGGGCTGGGTTCGCGCCCAGGCTCTGTCGCAGCCGGCCGCAACCGGGAGGTCCGTGGGGCGACGCACAATTGGCATAGCGTCGTCCGGGTTAGGGAGGGTTTGGCCGGTAGGGATATCCTTGTCTCAGTATGTAAAAAATGTAATAAAATGTATGCACTCTACTGTAAGTCGCTCTGGATAAGAGCGTCTGCTAAATGACTAAAATGTAAATGTCTTAAGGAAAAACACATTTAGTCAATCTGCTTTCTCTGAGAGCTTCCCATGTCTGGAACACACTGCCATCAGACACACACAACTGCACCACCTATCGCACCTTCACAGAAAACATAAAGACATGGCTAAAGGTCAATCAGACTTGTGAACATAATCCCTAGCTGCGTATTGCCGCTTTCCATGTAGTCTGTAGCTTGTGAGGTGTGGAAACACAGTTGCTTTTATGTATTTTGTTTTGTTGCTTTTTGTGTTATGTTGTTCTGTCTGCGTGCTACGTGTTGCTTGTCTTATGTTGCTCTGCATGTGCTCTCTGCTCATTGTTTGTCTGTATTGTAGTTGTAATTGATTTTAATAACCTGCCCAGGGACTGCGGTTGAAAATTAGCCGGCTGGCTAAATCGACACTTTTACTGAAACCTTGATTAATGTGCACTCTCCCTGTAAAAATGTCAAACTCAAAAACTCATCAGACCAGGTCCTGAGGGGTTAGACAGTCTCCTGTGCCGCGGATGCATTGTTCCCACAGCTCTTAGTGCTCTTTTATTTCAGCAGATCGGCAAAACCCAAAACACTCTGAAGAAGGTTGCCACGGAAATGTCTCTGTGATTGTTTTCAGCTGCCTGCTGTGAGCAAAAAAATGTTTGGTCTACTTTTGTGTGCAAACCACTCTTAATTTTTGGGACTTGGTTTACTGGTTTAACAAAGCAAAGACCAAGTTTAAGGTTGAGGGTGATAGTACATGCTTTTTTTTAAAGCGCCCCCCCCCCCCAAAAAAACACACAAATGTACAGCTGTGGTTTACAACAGAACAGAAAGTCTCCGACTCAATTGAATCGGATCAGCAGCCTTCTACGGTGTTACAAGGATGAAGGAAAAGCCCACAACGTGGTCAATGTTCTGACCAAGTGTTGAATTCTGTGATTTCCCAGTCCCAGTCGGACAGCTTGTTATGGTACACAGGTCTGTGTAGTGACCCGTGTGCCTCGCGCACCGCTACTGAAGTACTGGACCTCCTACACTAGACATGGGGTCAAGATGGACAACACAGCACAGTGTAGCAGTTATCACATGTATCTACTGCAGAGATAATGAGTGCACATTCTGTGGGCAGCAATGGTTGAAAGAAGTCCCTATTTCCCGGTCTAATGGAATATTGTGCTGAATATTTTCAGTAGATTGGGCATTTATCAGAGGTGGCGCTCTGATTAAAAATATTAAGTGCTGCCTATTTTTCCAGGGTAGGCATAATTTGGTACACTGCAGAGGGGGACTTGACCTTGTATGGAATTGGTATACCTGCCTACTGTCATTTCCTAAACTGTGGAGCAGCACTTTCAAGCACTTTATTGGAAACTTTAGCAATATTACAAATTTGTGCAAACTTAAAAAGTACAGCTATGGATCGGGTGAATCAGCAACCTAAGATTAGGTCTGAATTTGTTGGAATGAATACATCTTGGAAATGCTCCTAGAAATTGTCTTAAAAATGCTAATGTCATTTGTGGCAGATATAAAAGGGTAACCTGTATTACCTGGACTTGGCTATGAATCCTCAGATTGATGGTTCCCTCAACAGCTTTCTGGCACATGACCTTGGTGGGCTTGTTATATTAATTTCGGGACGTTTTTGAGGGCGATACCTCGAGCTATTCACCCAAAAGAGTCAGGGGATCACCACAGGCAAAACTGTTGAAATTAGCCAATTTCCTTTCTTAATTCTAAAGTCCTTCAATAATTCATTAACAATTTCAATTAAGAATTGTCTGTAAGGAATAATTAAATTCTCAGAATAAAATGTGCTATTCCAATTTATATGTAAGGTAACCTTTTCAATTATGAAAACATTTGGTTTCGAAAAGGAATGAAGTTTCAACGAGATGCAGAAAGATAACACTACATACAGTAGGCGAGATGAAACTGCATGAAACTAGTTGTAACAGTAGCTGATTATTTTAGTTCGAAAGAGGTGTGTACATTTTCTCTTAATGTCTGCTCTATATCTAAATGCTACTATATTACATTACAAAAAAAGGTATAGTCAACCTCAGATTGCTCAACCCAAATACTCCATAGTGGAGGTGAGATCAAAATGGAAATTATGTTAATATGCCAGACTAAAAAGCAGCACTAAAAGCTTTATGTGCCATTTGTCCACTTAATGAACTCCAATTCATAAACATGAAAAACACTTGGTTCCAATCTAACATAATTGACCTCAAGGACATCGATTATAATTGGATTTGTACTGGAGTCTGAAAGGCACTTGGACTTAATATGGTCCTTTGTGCTCAAGAGAGGAGCCTTTACTGGCAGACAGACATCCCATTTAACTCCAAGATCACACAACTACTAATAAAATTATGCAAAACTACTGCAAGTTGTTTCGGTACAGTTCATTCTCACACAGCACTGATGAAATTAAACTCTCTTTTGGTCTATTTTGAAAATGTGTTCCATTTTATTTCCCACTGCTTTTCTTTTCTTTTGAGTATGTGATCACTCCTCCGTAAAGTCTGCATATTACGTGTGTCTGCATAAATGGTGTCTGTATCGAGTCTGTGTAAATGGTGTTACCAGGGTATAAATGTATCATTAGTGGTGTTAAAGATGGACAGAGGAAGGTTAGACATTGTCTGTACTGTACAAATCATTTGTTTTTATAATTGTTATGTGGCATAGTGGAAGCTTCAGCCCTTAGACCAGAGCAAATGGGGACACAGTGAGACTGTAACGACTGTATAATGGCTTTATGAATACTTTTGGAGTGCTGTGTAATTTGTCAAAACCCTGTACATTTACGATTGCAAATAAAAGGTTGACTAAATGGAAAGACATTACATCCGTAAACGTAGTGAAGCTCTGCTGAGGGAAAGAAAAATTACTTCCATCAGTCATGAAAGACGTGACATTCCATATTGGTAAGAACGCGGGAGCGGGTGTTTGATTACTGTGTTCGGATTGATGGAAATAAAGCCTGTGCTGTCAATCTTTATACCTTGCATTGCGTTCTCATATGTTTCCGATTAAAAGACGTCGATCTCAATCCATGAGGTTTAGCAATAACACCTTGGAAACTCAATCACTCCAGTTCAGATCACCATATCTAAACGATCCGCTATGTGGACAGCCACATTGAAAAGCCTGGGCGACACATCCTATCACTGATCTCCTAATTGACATGCATGTCCTTCTCCCACATTCTATCTTCCCAGAGAATATAATCTTCACGGCAGAAAGAAAAACACATTTCCTTAGCCTCCCTCGTTCATTCCATGGCAGGGTGACACTCTTGTGACATATATAAGACAGTCATATTTCCTGTTGTTCCTTTCGGTGGTAGGTCACAGTACCTCTGAGAGTGATGAGCTGTGATGACACCTCCATCTCCCTTCTACATACTGTACGTGCTGCAACTCAACACTCTGACCTAAATTCTGCCGACAACGGCACAGTGAAGGATGACAACACGGTTGACAACAGAGAAAAGGTTGACAAGAAAAGTATAGGTGTCCATGGCGCTGCAATCCAAACAACAATTTGTGTCAACCCTACGTTTGACCTTGAAATATTTGACTAGTGTAACACCAGGAGAATTCATATGTGACGTGTTGCTGTCTGCATATGTAAAACCACAACCTAACCACATGGAAAGAGTAATATGTGAAAATGTTTCAACATTGCTTCATTAAAAATAATATGATATGTGTACATATTTAGTCTGTAGATGCAGTAGTGAACCCTGTAAACATTTACAATTGAGTCATATAGCAGACTTATCCAGAGCGACATACAGTAGTGAGGGCATACATCTTCATATTTTGTTTGTACTCGTCCGCCATTGGAATCGAAACCACAACCCTGGCTTTGCAAGTGCCGTACTCTACCAACTGAGCCACACGGGACCAAAAATGAGTTGGTCCCCGGAACGTCATGAAACGGTTGCCTAAAGTGGTCAGTACGTTGTGTCATGGTCCCCTCAAGGTTTTGTCTAGTTTCAAGTTTCAAAGTTTATCGCCACTTTCACAGGACACAACAGGTGTAAAACAGTACAATGAAATTCTTACCTTGAGAGCTCTTTCCCAACAATGCTGTGATAATAATAATAATAATAATAATACAGATAATAATAGAAATAGAATAGATATTACAAATAAAACATTTTATCCCCAAGGACATTTTTGGGATGTTGTGTCATTGTCCCCTGGAGTTTTTTGTCTAGTCCCAGGCTTGTTACGGGGATGCAAAGAAACATTCATCCCAGGGGACACACACCCTAGTTCCATTACACAGCACCCTTTGCTACTGTTGCCAAGCCCATCAAGGCATTGATTGGTGAACCACTGATCCATTCACACACACAAACAATGTTCCTAACACAGTGTTTTCAACTTACATATTTGACATATATGATTACATTGAGTACATTTATACAATAATTATTACTCAACATGTCCTCATCTGGGATTTGAACTCACAACCTCTTGGTTCACGGCATTCTGATCTTCCTGCTACGCCACCCTGTCTGTGGCAATAACTGGTTTCACATCTATTCCTACACTTTGGATGTAAATCTCAGCTCTGTTAAAAATACACTCAAGAAAAAACATTCTGTTTATCATAGTGATTCAGGAGTAACATTAAAACAGAATAATACATTTAAACCCAGTAGGGTATAACCTTTTACAATTACTATGTAGTTAAAATGTAACAACCTTTGCAGACAATAGGCTAACCACTCAAGGAAGTCCGGAGAATGATCCCCACCACAGTTGAAACGTTTTCCATTCACAGATTCCTCAGTACCATACTTCTCCCTTCTGCAAACAAATGTGGCCATATCTTTTACAATTCCCCATATACTCTCACCGGTGGAGTCACCTCAAACAACAATAGTATCGTTAAGCTTTTCTCCTTCTTTCCATTTACCATACAGGTCAGGCGACATACCTCTCCTGGGCTTTTCTGAATAAGGTACTTGTCATCTACAGTACCAGTCAAAAGTTTGGACACAACTACTCATTCAAAGGTTTAACTTTATTTGTAATATTTTTTACATTGTAGAATAATAGTGAAGAAATCAAAATGATGAAATAACACATGGAATCATGTAGTAAACAAAAAATTGTTAAACAAATCAAAATATATTTGAGATTCTTCAAAGTGGCCACCCTTTGCATTCATGACAGCTTTGCACACTCTTGGCATTCTCTCAATCAGCTTCATGAGGAATGCTTTTCCAACAGTCTTGAAGGAGTTCCCACATATGCTGAGCACTCGTTGGCTGCTTTTCCTTCACTCTGCGGTCCAACTCATCCCAAACCAACTCATCCCAAACCATCTCAATAGGGTTGAGGTCAGGTGATTGTGGAGGCCAGGTCATCTGATGCAGCACTCCATCACTCTCCATGGTCAAATAGCCCTTACACAGCCTGAAGGTGTGTTTTTGGTCATTATCCTGTTGAAAAACAAATGATAGTCACATTAAGTACAAACCAGATGGGATGGCGTATCACTGCAGAATGCTGTGGTAGCCATGCTGGTTAAGTGTGCCTTGAATTCTAAATAAATCACCCACAGTGTCACTAGCAAGGCACCCCCACACCATCACACCTCCTCCTCCATGCTTCACGGTGGGAACCACACATGCAGAGATTATCCGTTCACCTACCTTGCGTCTGACAAAGACACGCCAGTTGGAGCCAAAAATCTCATATTTGGACTCATTTCAAAGGACAGATTTCCACTGGTCTAATGTCCATTGCTTGTGTTTCTTGGCCCAAGTGAGTCTCTTCTTCTTATTAGTGTCTTTTAGTAGTGGTTTCTTTGCAGAAATTTGACCATGGCCTGATTAACGCAGTCTCCTCTGAACAGTTGATGTTGAGATGTGACTGTTACTTGAGCTCTATGAAGCATTTATTTGGGCTGCAATCTGAGGTACGGTTAATTCTAATGAACTTATCCTCTGTAGCAGAGGTAACTCTGGGTCTTCCTTTCCTGTGGCGGTCCTCATGAGAGCCAGTTTCATCATAGCGCTTGATGGTTTTTGCGACTGCGCTTGAAGAAACTTTAAAAGTTCTTGAAATGTTCCTGATTGACTGACCTTCATGTCTTAATGTAATGATGGACTGTCGTTTCTCTTTGCTTATTTGTGCTGTTCTTGCCATAATATGGACTTGGTCCTACCTCCTACCTTGTCACAACACAACTGATTGGCTCAAACGCATTAAGAAGGAAAGAAATTCCACAAATTAACTTTTAACAAGTCACACCTGTGACTACCTTATGAAGCTGGTTGAGAGAATGGCTGGTTGAGAGAATGCCAAGAACTGTCATCAAGACAAAGGGTGGCTACTTTGAAGAATCTCAAATATAAAATATATTTTGATTTGTTTAACACTTTTTTGGTTACTACATGATTCCATATGTGTTATTTCATAGCTTTGATGTCTTCCCTATTATTCTACAATGTAGAAAATAGTAAAAATAAAGAATAACACTGCAATGAGTAGGTGTGTCCAAACTTTTGACTGGTACTATACATCTAACGAGACTCTAGCTGTTTGAAGCGGGTGTACAAAATCGAAAGTCAAAGATGCAAAATCAGAACTGAATAAAAGTCGAAATTGTAATCTACGTAATCCCCAAAAGTTATTATTTATCATGAGAGGCCCATAAACAATAACGAATAACGCTGCACACTCCAAGAAAGGTTAACATCTCACCGTTCTGGTAAAGATAGTTATAAATTGCTGAGGTGTAGTCACGTTTGAGGACACAAGCTCAAGTACACAGTACAAATGTGATACAAATATGAAATATTTTATATGATGTATTTCTTATTCAACAAAACTGGATGAATAAGGCTTGGAATGACTTACATGCTTTCGAAATATAGTCAAATCAAATTATTAAACGACTGTAAGAGTTCACCTTACTTATAACTGTAAAATACATATTTGTATGTTTAGTGTTCGCTCTTGATTAAAATGTCTGACCCCATCACTGAACGTCTCACTGAGCTCTAGCTTGTCTTCCTGTACTCGTTAGGAACTCACCTTTCATCCCATATCAAACACACAAAGTTAGTTTTTTGTTTAAAATATATTAATGATTTTAGATTAATGGCTATAAATCAATATTTGAACGTGCTACAGTGATGACCTCTCCCCTGCTGCGCTAAGATGTAAGGATTGCAGGCATGTGCTTTGTCGGTGGCTGTGTTGTAGGGTTCAGCCAGGAGTTCATGGACAGTCAGAAGAGTGAATGAAATGGTAAGAGGGACATCCCAGCTTCAAGTGGTTTCAGATTTCACATCCAAGTCACACAGGCTCAAAAATACTACTGTTTCCGTGGGGACCCGCGCTATCGTTCAATGCAAGCCATTTCGATCTACGGTCTCTACAGATCCATTTGTAAGTGAAAATGTTAGTCAGAACCGGTACCAGAACCACGCAGGTCCCCTAAACAGGGAACTTTACATTTAAGAACGGGAAGCATAGAAATCGTGCATATAGAATAGAACAGATCTAATGCTTCTTAGACTTGCTGTCAATGAGAATGACAGTTCTATAACTCACATTTCTGTACATATTTCTCTATCAAACACTTCTTAGTGTCAGACAATGGGAGATATCTCTGTGGTGGATAACCATTAAACAAAATGGATCTCCAGGCAAGTGCTACACATTGCAGTTTTGATACTTCTTAGATTCCACCTAACATCGCATTCCTAATTTAGATTACAATATCCACTGAAGTTGACGATTTATCATCATTAGGTTCCACTTGCAATTTTAGCAAAGATGATGATTACGATCAGAAAATTAATTACGTCATCTAATTTTACTGCTAAATTGCACCTCATTATGCTTATATGGCTGACTCACAGGTATGCGGTACACATGATTAAGTAGCACTTACACAGACACTTTAAGTGGTCAGCATTAATTCTCTCATAGCTCCGTCATCATAGGTGAGCCAAAATGAACTAACGTGATTACTACGCATGAAAGCAGGATGTTGCTAAACATTTTGCTAAAAATGCTGCCATGCTGAGATACCTTGTGCGTCACCTGTAATTAGTCCTAAGTAGAGACTCAGCACCCGCAGGGACAGGAGTAGAATATAAGAGCAATAACTTGCTGGAGGCCCTTTACAGCAATACTCTTTGTTCCTTGGAGCTACATTCGCCTGGATTCCACTGTAGGGAGTTGAATACAGTGTTATAGGGTAGAACATAGAGGTGGTAACTGGGAGCACAAATTTCGTTCACCAAAGCCTAAGAAAGGCCAACAAAATATATAATTGTGTGTTAGCATGTGATTGCTTGCATGCTGCCAAGTGGATTGCAGAGTTCCCATAAAGTGGCCACTTGTTGAGAAAGAGACAGGGTGGTCTGGGTGATCTATTATCAGGGATGGGGAGTAACTGATTACATGTCATCAGTAATCTGATTACAAAAAAACACAACAGTTACTTTACCAGCAATAATATTATAATCAGGTTGCAGATACTTTTGAAAAACAACTTCTTGGAATACTTTTAAATTCAGAAAGAATGTTTGCAAAAAATATATTGACACCATTCTGTTTTCTCAATGACATTCAGTTCAGCATTGGCATAACTTTAAGTTTGTTAACCTGAGTGAGTCTGACCACAGCTCAGACTACTATGATGACACACCAAATGCGTTTGATGGATCCTTTTTTTCTTCTTCTAATGCCTCTTAAGGGGAAAGTAGCCGAAAAGTAACTAAAAGTAATCAGATTACGTTACAGAGTTTGGGTAATCCAAAAGTTACATCACTGATTACAATTTTGGACAGGTAACTGTAACCAATTACATTTATCGCCTATCTATGCATTACGTCTGTAGACTTTGATATAAAGATCTTGATGCAGTTGTGAAGTACCAATGGCTCATTGTTCATATACAGTCAGGTCCAAAATGATTGGGACCCTTGATAAAGAGCAAAAAATACTATAAAATAAATAATACAAATACTGAACTATATTGTATTCTAAAAGAAATGAGACAATTATGATATTGTATAACCTATATAATTGCTCAGAGAAAGAGATTTAGTTAAACAAGACAAAAAGTCTTAAGAAGATAGGGGACACAATTAATGGCAACCCTGTTTTCAATACTCCAATACTTCCCTTGTGAAGATAACGACACTGAGCCTTTTTCAACAATGCTTTATGAGATTGGAGAACACATTGGGACTGACCATTCCTCCATAAAGAATCTTCCCAGATCCTTGACATCCTTCGTCTGCTCTTATGGACTGCCCTCTTTAATTCAAACCACAGGTTTTAAATGGGGTTCAAGTCTGGAGACAGCCATTGCAAAATGTTGATTTTGATGTGTGCTTGGGGTTATTGTTTTGCTGGTGGCTAAGTGTCACTTGTGGCTAAGTGTCAACTTCCTTGCAGAGGCAACCAGGTTTTTGGCAAAAATTAACTGGTCTTTGGTCAAGTTCATGATGCCGTTTACCTTAAAACCTGTTACGGCTAGCGGTTCCGCTAGCGGTTCTACTTAGCACCTAAGTATCCGGTGAAATTGCAGAGCGCAAAATTTTTAAAAAAATATTAGAAATATTTTACTCTCATACAATCACAAGTGCAATACACCAAATTAAAGCTTAACTTCTTGTTAATCCAGCCACCGTGTCAGATTTCAAAAATGCTTTACGGCGAAAGCAAACCATGCGATTATCTGAGGACAGCACCCCATCATACAAACACATGACAATCATATTTCAAACCGCCAGGCGTGACACAAAACTCAGAAATAACGATATAATTCATGCCTTACCTTTGAAGATCTTCTTCGGTTGGCACTCCAAAATGTCCCATAAACATCACAAATGGTCCTTTTGTTCGATAAATTCCGTCGTTATATCTCCAAAATGTCAATTGTTTTGTTGCGTTTGATTCAGAAAAACACCGGTTTCACCTCGCCCAACATGACTACAAATTATCTAATAAGTTACCTGTAAACTTTGTCCAAACATTTCAAACAACTTTCCTAATCCAACTTTAGGTATTTTAAAGCGTAAATAATCGATCAAATTTAAGACGGGATAAACGGTGTTCAATAGCGGATAAAATGAAAGTGGAGCGAGCTCCAGGTCACGCACCCCAAACAAAACAGTCCACTTGGCTATACACCCAGAAAGGAAAGGGCTACTTCTTCATTACTCAAAAGAAAAACATCAACCAACTTCTAAAGACTGTTGACATCTAGTGGAAGCCATAAGAACTGCAACCAGATGCCTCAGAAATCTAGATTCACATAGAAAACCAATTGAAAACGCAGTCACCTACTCACAGACATAATTTTAACAGTTTTAGACAATTTAGAGTATTTTCCATCCAAATCTACCAATTATATTCATATCCTAGCTTCTGGGCCTGAGTAGCAGGCAGTTTACTTTTGGCAAGCTTTTCATCCGGACGTGAAAATACCGCCCCCTAGCCCGAAAAGATTTTAACAGGAGTCCCAGGACCAGTGCAAGCAAAATAACCCCATAACATCAAAGATCCACCACCATATTTTACAGTAAGTATGAGGTACTTTTCTGCATATTTTTAACTTTTTTGACGCCAAATCCACCACTGGTGTGGGTGGTCAACAAGCTCTATTTTCATGTCATCTGACCATAGCACTGCCTCAAGTTTGATAAACAGCATTCCCATTGGGCACAAACTGGTTGAATCAATGTTGTTTCAATGTCATTTGTCGAAGTATTGCGACGTGGAATCTATGTGGAAAATGCATTTTCTGGGACCTGACTGTACAGTTTTCCACTCATAAGTTGTCCACAAATGGAGTTACAAGTATTGCATGTGACTTGTTTCTCTCCATTTCCTACCAAGAGGCAATCTCATTTCTCTCTGCTAGATATGCTGGATGGTGCCTACTGCCTACTCAGTACATTATAGTTTACCACCTGGAGAGTCTGGACCAGGAGGCACCTCCCTAGGGGGCACCCATCTCAGAGAGAGTCTCTGTCTAAGGATTCCTTACCTGTGCTGTTGTCCTTTTCTCCAAGCTGGTTCTCCATGGATGGCCGATTTTTCCCTACTGCTTTTCTCAATGTTTCTCAACACTTTTCTTTTGCAAAAGACAGGTCAGCAATTGACCCGATTCATCCAAAGGATGTCGTGAACAGCTGGGTTAAAAGACGACAAGTTTTTATTGACAATGTAATTGGGTGATATTCAATTATCTGACCACTACATTTACTGTACCACGGACCAATAGAGTGGCATGACACATAAATAATGGAGACACACTCCACCGGAGGTCTTAATCTGTGAAATTGTTTCTCCCTGAAAATGGTTCTGCAGTAATAAACCACACTGATTGTTATCTCAGTGTAATTGACATCTGCATTGCCTCAAATAACAATTCATGAACAGAGTTGGTGTCATCATATAAACAAACACAGGGCGAGGACTTGACTAGCAGTGTCCGCTGAGAGAAGGGCTACATTCTGTCACAAACAACCCGGTGAGAGGAGGCAGCCTGTTTCCCCACAAAAACATCACAAGCTCACATGGTGCTCTCCCAATGGAATCTGATGGACCACCTGCTCATCACAACGACTAGAGCTCACAGATGTTGCCAGTGAGAGCCACCTTGTTAATGCTGACACCAGACTGAAGCTGAAATGACGAGCACCAACAAAGGGAACGCTGAGATTTTGATGTTGGCGTACTAACAGACCAAACCTTTAAGAAAACCTTCATAATGCAAGTTCACAAGCCCTCTCAAGTAACACAGAAATAGATAAGGAGGAGACTGAGGGGAATATACACAGGAAATGGGAAAAAGTGGTTCAAGCTTACAATGAAAGCAGCAAGAAGGCTGTAGCACACAGGAGAAGGCAACACAAGGAATGGATCATGACAGAAACGGGAAGGGATTGAGGAAAGAAGGGACCTTGCAGGAATACGTACAGGGTTCTTCGGTTTGTCCCCATAGGGCAGGGCTGCCCAACCCTCTTGCTGGAGATCTACCGTCCTGTGGGTTTTCAGTCCAACAATAATTTAACACACCGGATTCTACTAATTAAGTGCTCAACAAGACCTTAACTAGCTGAATTAGATATGCTAAATTAGGGTTGGACTGAAAACCTGCAGGACAGTAGATATCCAGGAAGAGGGTTGGGCAGCCCTGCCATAGGGGAACCCTTTTTTTGTGCTGGGTAGAACCCTTTGCAGAGTGTTCTATCTAGAACCCTTTACGTAGGGTTCTTCAAAGAACCCCATGTATATGGTTCTACCTAGAACCCTCTATGCAGGGTTCTACCAAAGCTTGTTTTATCATCTAAAGGTTCTTCCCAGAACCGCCTATGAAGAGTTCTACCGAGAACCCATTTATCTTTAAGGTTCTTCCTAGAACCCTCTGAACAGTTCCACCACCCATATTAGCCTTTAAAATGTTCTTATTTATAACAATACATATATCATAAGGCCTTTTTTTGATGGGCTAGTTATACCCTAACACAGTGGTGTTAGGAATCTCCTGGTTTACAGGCCACATCAGCCCTGCAAGTCGCATTATGCTGGCTGGCAAAGTGATGTGTAATTTCTAAAAGAATTCAGCCAGAGTTAGGATATCCAACAAGTGGAATTGTTAATCACCTGCAACCTGCATTCAAAATGACTGCCAGGATAGGGAAGATTGAATACTGAGACTACCTCAATCTTCTAAACTGGAATGACCATCTTAGTAACGGGTGCAATAAATCTGACAGAATCGATTAGTTTAGAAAACTGTATGTTATTTATTTATATGTAACATAAAATGTATTAACCAATCAATGTAAATGCAAAAACACAGACATTACAGTAAAACAAACAATTCAGAAAGTCTCACTGCAACAGAGCATGCTAGGAAAAAGATATATGGTTCTATGTAGAACACTTCTTGACTTTCAAAGAATCATCAAAGAATGCTTTCTTCCAAAACAGTTCTTAAGATGTTAAAGGTTCTAGGTAGAACCCTTTGCCTTACAAAGAACCCTTGTCACGACTTCCGCCGAAGTTGGTCCCTCTCCTTGTTCGGGCGGCATTCGGCGGTCGAAGTCACCGACCTTCTAGTCATCGCTGATCCACTTTTCATTTTCCATTGGTTTTGTCTTGTCTTCCCTCACACCTGGTTCCAATTCCATCAATTACATGTTGTGTATTTAACCCTCTGTTCCCCCCCATGTCCTTGTCGGTAATTGTTTTCTTGTAGTGCTTGTGCACGGTATGCTGATATTACCGGGTTTTGTTTGACCCATTTATTGTATTGTTCTGTTGACGGTGGTTTATGGATATTAAACGACACCGTTGTAAATCAGTTTTTGCTCTCCTGCGCCTGACTTCTCTGCCGCCAGTACGCACCTCACTACAACCCTTGTCTTCCAAAAAGGTCATTCTGATCAAAACGGTTCTTGGTAGAACCCTATCCCTCTGCAAAGAACCCTTTTGGAACCCTTTTTTCTAAGAGTGTAGCTGTACATTGGACTTCCGAGGTAAGACGGGGAGGTCCAAGACAATGTCGCACAGAACAATCAAGCTTCATCAGCATAGCTTTCATTATAGGTGAGCCCAAATGATCTAGTGTGATTACAAAGCATAAAAGCAGTATGTTGCTGAAAACGCTGCCTTGCTGAGATTCCTTGTGCGTAACTAGTCCAAAGTGGAGACTCAGCACCCGCAGGGAAAGGAATAGAATATAAGGGCAATAACTTGCTGGAGGCATCTTCTTCCTTGGAGCTACATTAGCCTGGCATACACTGTAGGTGTTTAATGCAGTGCTGTAGGGTAGAGTGTAGAGCACTGGGAGCACAAATTGCAGAGTTTGACCTAAGTTATCTCGTTCACCAGACACTTCCTCTCAAAGCCTAAGAGTGGCCAAAATATATATAATTGTGTGTTAGCAAGTGATTGCTTGCATGCTGCCAAATGAATTGCAGAATTCCCATAAAGTGGGCGCTTGTTGAGAAAGAGACAGGGTGGTTGCTGTCCATGGTGCTGATTTGACAAGCTTGTGGTGCTGAACCGAGAGCAACACTCTTACTCACAGCTAGCCGCCCGCGGCACCTCGGTTTCTAGCGCTGTCTTCTACTCACAGGGTTTTTCAACCATGTTCAACTCAAAGCTACGGCGTCTCTTCTCCTTGAAAGCATGTGGTTTGACAAACCAAGTAACAATAAGAGATACACTTTGACTGCTTGATCAATAATCAAAACCTAATTCTCATTCTGGCAGTCGTTGGCAACCCCTCCTACCCTCTACACCCTCAGTTCGAGAGGGTTCCCTTTGGCCGGAACTTCAGAATGCCCATGGCCAAGAAGAATGTTTTCAAACATTCATTCCTTCCTTGTGCTGTTGGACTCAGCATATGTACTTATCTATCCAGTGCAGTTGGGACAGCGGTCAGTTGTGAGTGAATGTGCCAATGTCCTCTATGTTTTTAATGTATGCAACATGTTGGACTGACTGGTTTAAATGTGTATAATGTGAAAATGTATGTCTATGTGATCCTTTAAATGGCAGGTGATGCCAAAGAAAAAATGTCCATCCTGGATGCACAATAAAGTTGTATTCTATTCTATTCCAAATCATGATAAAGTGTCGAGTTTTAAGTTTTTAGTCCGTGTTGTATTTTGTAAGGTGGGTGCTGGTAATGAATTATGTGGATTTAATTAAGCAAGCATCCAGAGAGGTTTAAACCATTTCCAGAACAGTGTTCTGCTGGAGAAGACTAATGTCGTTCAGTCAAAAGAAACTTGATTATAAATTACATTCACCCACTTGTGCGGAGATAGATTAAATTAAAATAACTTTTGTGTGAAAATTAATAGACAATGTTATAGGAGTTCTGGTGAGGGATGGGTAAATCGCCATAGGTGGTCGCGTTTGTTTGGCATTTTAAATTCTGGCATTTTCAAACACTATTACCACCGTTCCTCTCGCGCACAAAATAGACTATTAATCTTACAGTGTAGAGTTTTCTTAGCACCTATACATTTTTAGAGCGAATACCTGGCAATGGCATGAAATGTACAAACAAATGCAATCAAGAAACAATACCTTCCCCTCCAAATGATATCCTTCGTATCACATACGGATTAAATGTTCAACATACATGTATTTTATGATAGTGAACAGCCACTGTGATAGACTTATCTCCCCCTTTCTTTGGCTATGGTTCATTCCGAAGCCACTGTATCTCTTAGACGCTGCTATCATAAACACTCACCGTAGGTCCACACGAGGAGTAACAAAGTGAACACATGGGAAAGCAAAAGACTGACCGAACTGTCCGTTCTGTTCCCATGTAGGACTCGTTTTTTCTGAGATTTGGGGTAAGTTATATCTAATATAGCCTACTGGATGCGTCGTTGGATATCTTTATTCTAACGAGATCGCGGGCGTTCAGTCAATCAAAAGATGTGACCGTATCGCTCCACATCTAATATTTGCAAGTTTATATGTACGGGAAACAAACAGATATGTTATTGTCAAAGGCAAATCGGGTTGGGCAGTTTGACTTTCTGTCGAATTAGTCAAGTTCTGTTTTATTGACCGCGACTGGGAGTGTAGCAAACGTCCGTTCAACAGTCCTGTGTTGACCATTTGCAATTATGTTGTAGGTTGTGGTTTTTATGGATAGTAGCCTAGGCTTATGTGTATTATTGGTATGGGTATTCTATGTTTTATCCCAGATAATACATCAATAACTATTAGACTAAACTTCCCCCAAGACGTCTGAGTATAGTCTATTTTATAGATCTGTTGATTTGTAAATTAGGAGATCAATGTTCAGAACAGGTAATATTACTGCTTTTGTGATTTGATGAGATGTCTTTGTTGTATGGGAATTATGTCATAATTCCCATACAACAAAGAGATTTCATCAAATCTCAAAAGCCGTAATTGTACCTGTTTCGAACATTGATCTCCTAATTTACAAATCAACAGATATTAGATAGACTATACTCAGACGCCTCGGGGGGGAAGTTTTGTCCATCACATAACGTGTCAGCAATGATCCTGCAATCTTTTTAAATAGAAAGGCCTTGGAGAATGAAGTTTGTTATTGCATCACTGACAGTTTTATACGAAGATGTTGTTTACCAGAATAGCAACCAGCTGCTGGTGTTAAGGACGACATGACACTAGCTTCCTTCCAAATGACACCCTATTGCCTACATAGTGCACTACATAGGGAATAGAATGCCATTTGGGAGACGGACCATACTATTGGTACTAATACAGTAGACATGTGAAGAATGCAAATCCATAGACATTTTGTAGCTATTACCCCTATCCCCATGGGATGGAGAATGTGGTGGCGTTCCTTTGTGGCAGATGGAAACGCGTAATATCATTATAGCGTTTCCATGGCCACTTTGTTCCGTTAGGCGCCAGTACAGGTTTATACAGCTTATTTCACTCTGGTGATGTAGTGTACTTCACCCCTGAAAGGCAGACTAGGTATAGAAGGGAGTAATATCATTATATAGAGAGCGTTGCCATAGCCACTTTGTTCTGTTAGGCACCAGTACAGGTTCATACTATGCACTTCCATTTTATACCACTTCACTCTGGTAGTTTAGTGGACTTCACCATCACCCCTAAAAGGCAGTTGCCTGACTACTCAAACGGAATTCTTCTGCTGCTCAATGTTCGCTATGGCGGTATTCAGGTCCAGACTCATTGTGGAGAAGAAACTAGCGTCTGTGGACTAGGCTTAGCGTTTGGCCCGAGCAAGAAGCCTGGGTAAACAGGCCAAAATGCCAGTGAGTCTAGGCATTCTGTCTGTCTGAACAAAACAATTAACATGATGATTATGATGATGATGATGAAGAGTATTTGAAATGGAAGCAATAACATATTGATTATTTCTTACAGCACATGCACATCCTCTGTGGAGACAAAAGCTGTTATGTAAATTGTCATTTGACAAGCCAGATGATAGCCTATTTGAAAACATAAAGAATATACCATATTTGAAACTATTTGTGAATTTGTACACCTCATCCCTACTCAGGAGTCTATGTCATGGTTCTGTTCAGGTTGGTGATGTGTAACAGTCAGTGAAAATCACACACATATGTTATTAACATACATTTATAAAGGAATCAGCACTCTGAATTTAATGAAACTCCAACCAATACAGTACCAGTCAAAAGTTTGGATGCACCTACTGATTCAAGGCTTTTTCTTTATTTTTACTATTTTCTACATTGTAGAATAATAGTGAAGACATCAAAACTCTGAAATAACACATATGGAATCATGTAGTTAACAAAAAAGTGTTAAACAAAATAAAATATATATTATATTTGAGATTCTTCAAAGTAGCCACCCTTTGCACACTCTTGGCATTCTCTCATCCAGCTTCACCTGGAATGCTTTTCCAACAGTCTTGAAGGAGTTCCCACATATGCTGAGCACTTGTTGGCTTCTTTTCCTTCACTCTGCGGTCCAACTCATCCCAAACCATCTCAATTGGGTTGAGGTCGGGCGATTGTGGAGGCTAGGTCATCTGATGCAGCACTTTTTGGTTCCCAACTGCCGTGTCTTTGTGAGATGCAGAGTAGGTGAACGGATAATCTCGGCATGTGTGGTTCCCACTGTGAAGCATGGACGAAAAGGTGTGATGGT
The DNA here is from genome assembly GCF_016432855.1 of Salvelinus namaycush. Taxonomy (NCBI): domain Eukaryota; kingdom Metazoa; phylum Chordata; class Actinopteri; order Salmoniformes; family Salmonidae; genus Salvelinus; species Salvelinus namaycush. Next base: position 28,267,018 of record NC_052313.1, read on the forward strand.
GTGGTGGTGCTTTGCTGGTGACACTGTCAGTGATTTATTTAGAATTCAAGGCACACTTAACCAGCATGGCTACCACAGCATTCTGCAGCGATATGCCATCCCGTCTGGTTTGCTCTTAATGGGACTATCATTTGTTTTTCAACAGGACAATGACCCAAAACACACCTCCAGGCTGTGTAAGGGCTATTTGACCAAGGAGAGTGATTGAGTGCTGCATCAGATGACCTGGCCTCCACAATCACCCCCGACCTCAACCCAATTGAGATGGTTTGGGATAAGTTAGACCGCAGAGTGAAGGAAAAGCAGCCAACAAATGCTCAGCATATGTGGGAACTCCTTCAAGACTGTTGGAAAAGCATTCCTCATGAAGCTGTTTGAGAGAATGCCAAGAGTGTGCAAAGCTGTCATCAAGGCAAAGAGTGGCTACTTTGAAGAATTTAAAATATAACACATATTTTGATTTGTTTAACCATTTTTTGGTTACTACATGATTCCATATGTGTTATTTCATAGTTCTGATGTCTTCACTATTATTCTACAATGTAGAAAATAGTAAAAATAAAGAAAACCCCTGCAATGAGTAGGTGTGTGCAAACTTTTGACCGGTACTGTATATTAATAATATATATAATTTAGCCAACGCTTTTAAAACGAACCCACAATCTGGATATTCAAGCAACATGCTCTACCCATTGAGCCACACAGGACCAAGCTAAACAAAAGGAAATGTTCTCTCAGTCCCTCTACTTCTTTGATTGGATCTGTGTGTCATAGCTTTGATTGGAGTGTGTGTGTGTGTGTGTGTGTGAACTGTCAGGCCTCCCAGGCACCTGTTGTATGATCTCAGGAGACAAGACAAGACGCCCCGGGTTCCGTGGACTGTCATCCGTGATTAGCAGTCAACTCTTTGGATCCTTGCTTCTTTTGTGAAGGCCAAATGTTTGATTGCTGTGTTCCTCTCAAATATGTGTGCGTCCAATTTCATGGCTCTCTCTGAGTACTTTCTAATGAGAGAGGGAAGAGAAGAAAAGAGGAGTGTGTGTGACCGCCTGCCGGGTAGGCCCTTGTCATGGTTGGACGGTTGATCTCTGTGATTAGAAGGCATGGCTGGAGAGTGCGATGGCAAGAGAAGGGCTGTGTCCCAAATGGCACCCTATTCACTATATAGTGCACTACTTTTGACCAGGACCACCATAGGGTCCTGGTCAAAAGTAGTGCACTATATAGGGAATAGGGTGCCATTTGGGACGTAACCAGAGTGTATCTCAAACACAGATCAGCACTGCTTGCTGACAGGTCCAGGCGGGGGGTGATTATTGATGAGCCCCGGGGTAATTAGATGCACAATGGGTAATCACATGCACATGAATTTGCGGGAGACACTCTCTCTCATCTCTGGGGTTGTGAGAGCTGCAAGCAGCATCGGAACACCACAGCTGATTTGCACTGTGTCCAAAATTGCACCCTATTCCCTACATAGAACAGAGCTTTTTGTTTCATCGCAAACCCATTCTGAGAGACATACTGCATGGCCCCGAAATGTATGAACACTCATCCAGAAAGTCAATAGTTTCATAAATAACTTACGACTGACGGATTCCCAAAGCCATCACAGAGCATAATAGATTCTCAATGTCCACTGACTTTTATTTTTTAGCAGTTTAACAACAGCCTCGAAAGTTGTAACAAGACTTTGTGCTCTATTCAATCAGATCCGCTTTAGCCGAAATACACAGAGGTTGTTTTGGCGGTGTCAGATGTGCAACTGCGTTAGAGCTGTCAAATCCACAAGCATCTCCTGCCATTATACCGAAAGCTGACATTGCCATTGGCTGCAAGGAGTCGCATTAAGAGAAATCCCATGCAGCCTTGTTTAGTTTGAACACTGGAACGTGAGATGTAATCTCCACCTCGATTAGGCTGATTAAAAATCCTCATTTGTTTCTATTATTTATTTATTTGAGCATCATTATTTATATTTTGCCTACACTTTCTCATTCTGAACTTCTACCGCGAGTGGGACGGGTGTGGCTTCGTGACAATGATGAGAGAAACAAAAAATATTTGTGAAAATAATGGGGTCCCCAGATATTTGAGTGAAGAAAATAGTTTCCCGCTGAAAAAGTTTGAATACCACTGCCTTTTACGGGAACTAATGGAAACGTCACCTAACGTCCCCTATTTTCTGGGCAGACACAAAGATATGATCATTTTGATTCAGGTACAATAATGACATTTTAATCCCAATATCGACATGCGCAGGACTGACCATAGAGGAGTTTGGGCAAAAGCCAAATGTCCCGGTGTTGGGACATCGAGGTAAAAATGGGCCAGTGTGTTAGAAATCCCAGGCCGACTTCTGGTCCCAGTCTGTCCCTGGCTTGGAACAGATTGGGACCAGAACACTGCACTACAATGGCACTGTAAAATAAGTGAGCCCATTGACTATTAAAGCAAAGAGCTCTAACAAAGTCAAGGGGTCATAGCCATAATAGGACAGGTGAAACAGGGCTAATATAGTTTACAGTTACACAATGATAAAGGACTAGAAACAATTGGATCTGCTTGTTGGTGTGTGTGTGTGTGTGTGTGTGTGTGTGTGTGTGTGTGTGTGTGTGTGTGTGTGTGTGTGTGTGTGTGTGTGTGTGTGTGTGTGTGTGTGTGTGTGTGTGTGTGTGTGTGTGTGTGTGTGTGTGTGTGTGAGTGAGTGAGTGAGTGAGTGAGTGAGTGAGTGAGTGAGTGAGTGAGTGAGTGAGTGAGTGAGTGAGTGAGTGAGTGAGTGAGTGAGTGAGTGAGTGAGTGAGTGAGTGAGTGAGTGTGTGTGTGTGTGTGTGTGTGAGTGAATGTCAATGAAAAAATCCATATCACAGCAAGTCCTGAGACAAATTACGATATAGATAATGAGGTAATTATTACAGACTCGCTAGCCTTTGTGAAATACAGTATATAGGCTATAGCATTTAGTACTCCCAAGGCGACTCTTGAATTATGCAACACTAAGAGTAAAGTATAGTTCCCTGGATACCAGATTAACGTTAGTTTTCTATTTTAATTATGCTGAACAAAAATATAAACACAACATGTAAAGTGTTGGTCCCATGTTTCATTAGCTGAAATTAAAGATCCCAGAAGCACAAAAGCTTATTTCTCCAAAAAAATATACACAAATGTGTTTACATCCCTGTTAGTGAGCATTTCTCCTTTGCCAATATAATCCATCGACCTGACAGGTGTAGCATATCAAGAAGCTGATTACAGAGGTGCACCTTGTGCTGGGGACAATAAAAGGACACTCGAAAATGTGCACTTTTGTGTCACAACACAATGCCACAGATGTCTCAAGTTGAGGGAGCGTGCAATTGGCATGCTGACTGCAGGAATATCCACCAGAACTGTTGCTAGATAATTAAATGTTAATTTCTCTCCCATAAGCCACCTCTAAAGTCATTTTAGAGAATTTGGCAGAACATCCAACCGGCCTCACAACCACAGACCACGTGTAACCACTCCAGCCCAGGACCTCCACATCCGGCTTCTTCACCTGCAGGATCGACTGAGACCAGTCACCCGGACATGAAACTGTGGGTTTGCCCAACTGAATAATTTCTGCACAAACTGTCAGAAAGCGCCTCAGGGAAGCTCATTTGCATGCTTGTTGTCCTCACCAAGGTCTGACCTAACTGCAATCCGGCATCGTAACCAACTTCAGTGGGCAAATTGCTCACCTTCGATGGCCACTGGCACGCTGGAGAAGTGTGCTCTTCATGGGCGAGTGGTTTACTGATGTCAACGTTGTGAACAGAGTGCCCCATGGTGGCAGTGGGGTTATGGTATGGGTAGGCATACGCTAAGGACAACGAACACATGCATTTTATCGATGGCAATTTGAATGCACAGAGATACCGTGACGAGATCCTGAGGCCCATTGTTGTGCCATTCATCTCCCGCCATCATCTCATTTTTCAGCATGATAATGACTCAAGGATCTATGCACAATTCCTGAAAATGTCCTAGTTCTTCCGTGGCCTGCATACTCACTAGACATGTCAGCCATTGAGCATGTTTGTGATGCTCTGGATCGACGTGTAAGACCGCGTGTTCCAGTTCCCACCAATATCTAGCAACTTCGCACAGCCACTGAAGAGGAGTGGGACAACATTTCACAGGCCACAATCAACAGCTGGATCAACTCTATGTGAAGGAGACATGTCGCGCTGCATAAGACAATTGGTGGTCACACCAGATACTGAGTGTTTTTTTTTTTATCCACGCCCCTAACCTTTTTTGAAGGTATCTGTAACCAACAGATGCATATCTGTATTCCCAGTCATGTGAAATCCATAGATTAGGGCCTAAAGAATTTACTTCAATTGACAGATTTTCTTATATGAACTGCAACTCAGTAAAATGGTACAAATTGTTGTGTGTTGCGTTTAGATTTTTGTTCAGTGAAGCCACAGAAACAACAACGTGTTGAAAATGTTTGACCCTTGAGTATACTTCCTGCATGTAACTTTAGCTCAGCTTGTTTTATTTCATTTGATTATGTAAATGGGCATATTTAACAGAAATGGGTCTCCAACATATGACCTTCACACTCCCATTCATAACTATTTCCTTTGATTTTGCAACATCCCTAGGATGCCTGTTTTGTCTAAATAATAACGTGAAACCAAAGTAACAAACGCTAAATTGTGTATTCTGTGCAAGTCTTTTCATATGTGATACAATTTCGGTGACAATGAATGCAAAGCAAAAGTTGACGGTTGGGGCTTTGGAGCTGAATATTAATGGTCTTCGTCAGAATCACAGACATACCACAGCAGCTGATATAGTCGACATCACAACCAAGTACGAAAGTTGCAGGCAGATGAATTGACAGTTGAAATGAGACTCTCAACCAGGTTTCAGTGTTTATGACACATCATGAACACAGTAGTCCTTTCACAGGGAACGTGAACAAAATCGGAATAATGATCTGAATAAAATCATTCTCCTTCAATGCCCTTCACAGTTTCCTTTGTTTGTCGCTTCACCCTTTCCATAGATATGGCTGTGACATCTGTCATGTGTCAAGACTATCAAGTGTCGTGTGTTCTGTTTGCATGAGTTAAAAGCTTCTTCTCTCTCTCTCTCTCTCTATACACTGCAGGATGCTTCAAATCAGAAGCTTCCCCTGTGACAGACCTGTCTGAGCTCTGCTGAACACTGCTGAACATGACCCAGCCCAATGTGAGCCTGGTGACTGCCAACCTCAGCGGGGCCCGGGCCAGGGCCGGAAGCGACGACCTGGGGTATGGAGCAGGGAATTTCTACCGTCCGTTCTCAGTGTTCAGCGTGCTAACTCTCACCCTGCTAGCCATGCTGGTGGTGGCCACCTTCGTGTGGAACCTCCTAGTTCTCCTCACCATCCTGAGGGTGCGTACCTTCCACCGCGTGCCCCACAACCTGGTGGCCTCCATGGCCATCTCGGACGTGATGGTGGCCGCCCTGGTCATGCCCCTGAGCCTGGTGCACGAGCTCAACGGGAGGCTGTGGAAGCTGGGTCGCGTGCTCTGCCAGGTATGGATCTCCTTCGACGTGCTCTGCTGCACGGCCAGCATCTGGAACGTGACGGCCATCGCCCTGGACCGCTACTGGTCCATCACCAGACACTTGGAGTACACGCTCAAGACCCGCAAGAGGATCTCCAATGTGATGATTGCGCTTACCTGGCTGTTGTCCTCCGTCATCTCCCTGTCGCCGCTGTTCGGCTGGGGGGAGACCTACTCGGAGGAGGGCATGGAGTGCCAGGTGAGCCAGGAGCCCTCCTACACTATCTTCTCCACCTTCGGAGCGTTCTACCTGCCGCTGTGCGTGGTGCTCTTCGTCTACTGGAAGATCTACAAGGCTGCCAAGTTCCGTATCGGCTCGTGCAAAACCAACACCATCACGCCTATGGCTGAGGTGATTGAGGTACTTTTGTTGCTACAGTATAGTCTTACCCAGCGTGTTAAACTGGTTGAAGATACATCTAAATGATGTTATTCATACCAGTGTCTGGTTGTGATGATGTCTTCTTCAACCAGTTTTGCCTGCTGGGTGGTTGGATGTTTCATGTGGGATCCACATGATGAATTACCAGTAGACTAGCTTGACATTAATATTCAGTTGATGTTATTATATTATTATTACATTGACACACTCCTAAAGCTCCTCGGGCAATTTTGCCAGACTTAATCCATCAACCTTGACCAATGTTCAGATAATGGTTGCGCATTCGAACACGATCTAAAAAAATCTCTGAATGTACCGCTATGATATCAGTGTCCTTATAGCTCTATCATATCTGCTCGTGAGTGCATATCACATTATCATTGACTGATGAGACTGTACTGTAGCTCTCAAATTGGTTGCTGGGCAATTAGTGGAAAACCATGTCATCTGTATAATATATTCTGAGCTGCGCTGTGATGCTGCTGCAGGGCTGTGGGATATGCATTGTTCTTTAACGCTTATCAGCGTGTGCTGTATCTCATACTCAACAGACCAATTCACCTGGAGGCATACACAAGTGCATGTATGCACATAGGCCCCCACACACGTGCACATCCGCACGCAACGACACAAATCACAGTCAACATGCAAAAACAATCCCTTGATGTGAAGGATCATCTTTTTTTCAAGGATCTTTGGCTTTTTTCACACTATCTCTCTCTCACACACACGCACGCACATACAAATGCACACATGCACGCACGCGCGCGCACACACACACAGAGGGAAGAAACAAAAAGACAGTAACAAGTGAGGGAGGCAGTTGGTATAACCCCTGTTAATCGCTATAGGCACAGTGGCCTGTAAACACCCAGCATGTTTAACAAGGCTAGGGACCACTGCGCCTTCCTCACCACAGCAGCTCCCTCTAATCAGCAAGGACTCTGACAGAGTCCAGAGACCCAGGCTGTGTCCTAAATGGCACCCTATCCCTATATAGTGTACTACTTTTTGACCAGGGCCCAATGGGCTCCGGTCAAAAGTAGTGAACTATATAGGGAATCGGGTGCAATTTGGAACGCAGATTCACTCGACAAGCCCAAACTAATTTATTAAATCATGCCATTTATTTACTCTGTTCAAAGGGAGCTGCATGCTGCCTTCACTCTCTCATGTTATATACAATAGGCAAACAGAAAACATAGGCCTTTGAGCTTAGCTGGTTTGTTTTGAGACTAAGGGGAGAGAATTGGCTGGTACAAAACAGCATCAACTTATTAAGACTATAGACAGCTATTTCAGGCATCCACCGACTGATTTGGAAACACCTCATTCGTCAGTTAAAAATAGACTTCTTATAGCCCGGTAGGTCTTTGGAATTTCATATATTCAATAATACCACAACAATTATTCACATAATACTGAGCAGCCATAAAATAGAAAAACGAATTGGCGCCTAACGACTATTTATCACCGTACACCCGCTGTAGACACCCCATCTACAACAACATAGCTCAGGCAGTAGGAAGCTCTCTCATCCATTTATATGCAGATGATACAGTCTTATACTCAGCTGGCCCCTCCCCGGATTTTGTGTTAAACGCTCTACAACAAATCATTCTCAGTGTCCAACTAGCTTTCTCTGCCCTTAACCTTGTTCTGAACACCTCCAAAACAAAGGTCATGTGGTTTGGTAAGAAGAATGCCCAGCTCCCACCGGTGTGTTTACTACCTGTGATGGTTTAGAACTTGACGTAGTCACCTCGTACAAATACTTGGGAGTATGGCTAGACGGTACACTGTCCTTCTCTCATGACATATCAAAGCTGCAGGCTAAGGTTAAATCTAGACTTGGTTTCCTCTATCGAAATCGCTCCTCTTTCACCCCAGCTGCCAAACTAACCCTGATTCAGATGACCATCCTACCCATGCTAGATTACGGAGACGTAATTTATTGATCGGCAGGTAAGGGTGCTCTCGAGTGGCTAGACATTCTTTACCATTCGGCCATCAGATTTGCCACCAATGCTCCTTATAGGACACATCACCTCACTCTATACTCCTCTGTAAACTGGTCATCTCTATATACCCGTCGCAAGACCCACTGGTTGATGCTTATTTATAAAACCCTCTTAGGCCTCACTCCCCCCTATCTGAGATATCTACTGCAGCCCTCATCCTCCACATACAACAACCGTTCTGCCAGTCACATTCTGTTAAAGGTCCCCGAAGCACACACATCCCTGGGTCGCTCCTCTTTTCAGTTTGCTGTAGCTAGCGACTGGAACGAGCTGCAACAAACACTCAAACTGGACAGTTTTATGTCCAATGTATTTGACAGTCAGATATCACCCCCTTGGACTATGGTCTTTCAGCTGAATTCATTTTGTCATTCCTTTTCTATGGAGGAAAGTTAGGCTGTTTTCGATTTGGTATTACAGTTTGTATACATGCGTCTTTGGCTCAAGGTCAGCCCAGTTAACAGCGTGGACAAAAGGAGTCATGACTCTGAGGCGTGAAAAGATCTAAGCACAATGGACCATGTATACCACAATAGGGAGGGAGCCCTACCGGAAATGTCACACACAATTACACCCACTGGTCACAGACGTCAGTTCAACAATTAATTTTGATTGACTAACATGAATTCAACATTAAATCAACAAAAACTTTACCATGTCATTGATTTTAGTTTAGAAGTTGGGTGATAAAAATACAGAAATTCCTTTATGTTGATGACAGTGAAAACAATGTTGATTCAACCAGTTTAGGCCCATAGTGCACATTCCTTTTGCAATTCTAACATGTCCATGTTATTAACCTGTTTCCAATGCATTTTTAAATGTATTTAAGAACAACAACAAAAATTAGCTTTTCAGGTGTTTGTGAATATAAAGACGGGTTTAATAAAAAAATTTACGAGGTACAATTCAAGTTGTGTTACAATAACAGTTGTTACAATGTAATTTATTGTATTTCCAACATGTTTTGTAACGGCTGTCCTCGCTGACAGAAGGAGAGGACCAAAACGCAGAGTGGTTAGTGTTCATTATTTAATGAAAGTAAAACAGAACACTTCAAGATACAAAACAACAAACGTAACCAAACCGAAAACAGTCCCGTGTGGCACGAACACTGACACCAGATACAAACACCCACAAAAACACACGTGAAACCCCGGCTGCCTAAGTATGATTCTCAATCAGGGACAACGATTGACAGCTGCCTCTGATTGAGAATCATACCAGGCCGAACACACAAAACCCCAACATAGAAAACAACACATAGACAACCCACCCAACTCACGCCCTGACCAACTAAATAAATACAAAACAAGAGAAAACAGGTCAGGAACGTGACATGTTTTAACATGAACATTTCTGGTAGGCTAGCCTACCTCTGAGTGGATTGGAGGTAGGTCTGGCCTTACTTTCAACCCATCTCTAAATGCAATCCCTTAGCCCCCTGGTGTGGCTCAGTGGAGTAGAACCACTGTGATCTAATAGGAAATGATATTAATATTTATTCTACCGTTACTTGGTATGCAAAAGGGATCCGCTATGATTAATCCAGTTGAGTCTATGAAACAACATCAAACAACATTACTATTGCGTATGTATTGTGTATGACTTAAGTTTGCATGTCTTAAACTCACCAGTAACTTAGTTTAGTCACTTAGTTACTGCTAGTTAGCTTCCTCTTTGTACAAACAAATTACATTTTACATTATGCCAAGAAAAACTGAGTCTATTGACTGGAGTCAGGCTTTCATATATCACAGTCCCAGATTGGCCATGCATGGGATCAAAAGGATAGTTTTAACCATGTGCATCATTTATTTTGGGCTGTGATGTGTGGTATGACTGTGATGTGTGGTATGACTGTGATGTGTGGTATGACAGTTAAACTAAGCGTGTGAGGCATTTATAATTTATATTCTTCAAGAATCCATGGCTATATATCATTCATTTACAAGTACACAAATTGATGTGTCAATGCCAGATTGAGCCTTTAAACTGCAATATTACACTATTACACAATATTACAACTTACCCCCAGCCACTGTGCTTTTAACCTCCTACCCTCTGCTGCAAATTGATTATTTTGATTGTTTGTTTTAATTGACCAGGCCTACCTCCCAAATGGCACCCTATTCCCTATTTAGTGCACTACTTTTGACCAGGGCCCATAGGGTGTCATTTGGGACGCAACCCCAGATGTGATCTGCTGGGAGGAAAGTGTAGGTTTATAAACAGCTCATGCAGAATGACCTGCAGGGGTCAGGTGTAGAGAGAAACACTACTCCATCAGGCTCAACATAACAGTGCAGCTTCCTAGAGAGGAGAAATGGGAGGATAGATTGATGCATGGTGTTTTCATTCCATTACTTCCATTTAACAGCACTCTCTGTATGAGTCACAAGTGCAGGTTGATGGCTTGAGTTCTGGCAGGAGGTTGTAGTTTATGCAAACGTATCGTTTGGCTCAATGATTCATTCATTAGAGGCTATTTTGCTTGTTTTTGCTTGATTTGTTCATTTGCCTATTGGATTCAGCTAGCTGACTGGTTGCTCAATTAACTAATTCATGGCTGGTTCTTTTACTAATGTGAGTATCGATTGGTTGACTGATTGACTAACTGACTAATTGACTGAGAACAAAATAAATTGTGGATGACAGTGTCTCAAAAACGGTAAAACTGAAAGCCTGCGACAAACACTGACTGATTGGTCTGTTTAACTTATTTTAGTAATGTGAGTATCAATTGGTTGACTGATGTGATTGACTAACAGATTGACTAACTGGTTGGCTGACTGATTTGATTGACAGGTGAAGGAAACGTCGCGGCAGCCCCAGATGGTGTTCACAGTGCGCCACGCCACTGTGACCTTCCAGACGGACGGCGACACGTGGCGCGAGCAGAAGGAGAAGAAGGCGGCGCTGATGGTGGGCATCCTGATCGGAGTCTTCGTCCTCTGCTGGATCCCCTTCTTCCTCACGGAGCTCATCATCCCGCTGTGCCACTGCGACATCCCGCCCATCTGGAAGAGCATCTTCCTGTGGCTGGGCTACTCCAACTCCTTCTTCAACCCGCTTATCTACACCGCCTTTAACAAGAACTACAACAACGCCCTTAGGAACCTGTTCTCCCGTCAACGCTGAGGCTGAGGGCTAAAGGCTGAGGGCTAAAGGGTGAGGGCTAAATGACAATGAGGGCTAAAGGACAAAACAGATCATGCCAAATAGCTGTTAAAATCAGAGGGTGGCCGTTCAATTGTCTCTGACCACAGAACATTGGCCATCATTTTCTGTTAATTTAAAACTAAGACTGAGGCTGGGGATAAGGCAGAGGCGGAGAATGGGGGCTGTCTTGAAAAAACACACCATCACATGATCAAATTGATGTCACAGGAATGGTGTTGAGGGGGGTAACTTTCCTTAGATACACCATAGACTGAAAAAAAAAAAAATATGGTGATCTCATAAACCATAGGACTCAACTACAAACCATGGCCAGCTAGCACATTTGGTTCCTTGGAAGTTTTGGGAACGTACATCTTTGGTTTCCCATTGGTTCTGGGAATGAAGCCATACGTTTCCTGACTGTTAAAACTGAATGTTTTTTAAACGTTCTGAGAATGGAAGTGAAAATTTCACCTGTTCTGGGAACTTACATTTTTAGGTTGCAGAGAGGTTCTGAGAACATTTTTCTATTGTTCCCTGAATGTTAAATAACACTGCTAGTTTAACGCCAAGCACATAATTTGCTCAGGCATTAATCTTGCAAACACATTTCTTTCTTCTTGTGGCATGACGTCAGTGAGATTCAAACCTATGATCTTCTGCTCTCTATCCATGGAATTAGTCCACTGCACCACCAGGATGGAACTAGCTGTTCATTTAAACAGACCCTATTTCAAAGGAAACAAGCCCTCATTAAGATCAGGTGTGGCCAATTAGTAGGTGCGGCCAACAAACCTGAGCAGACTTAACAAGATTTTTGTTGATTGTGAGAACAGAATGTATATGTTTTTAAATAACATTCTTAGAACGTTCTGGGAATGTTACTAACATTTTCTTGTGTTTTTTTATGGAAAGTTTTCTTAATGTTCTGAGAACATGACTTTAAATAGAATCACGAGGAAACCTGTAGAAAACGTTATGCTGAAGTACTGACATGTCCACAGAAGAATATTGTTTCTTAAAGTTATCTGAATGTTCTGAGAACATGACTTTTAATAGAACCATGAGGAAACCTGTAGGAAGCGTTATGGGAAGGTTGTATGCAAAATAACTATAGGACAACCACGCTCTCACCAAGCTCTAAGAAACATATGGCTCTCAGAACGTTATTTGCTAGCTGGGTATATGATCAACAAACCGTGGACTACATTGTAAAATATGGAGTAGATAACAAACTAGGAACCACATTACAATCCGTGGATTTGACAACCATCAATTCACTCCGTAGCTTTTTAACTATTGATTTTCTCTGTGAATAAAACAGATTGTGATCCACAAACTGAAGTCATCAAGCGTTATTGTGATCATCTTGTAACTGACGTACACCATATTGAGAAAGTACACTTTTAGATTGCTGTGTCCAAATAAGATAATACTGTATCAAAATGAAATAAACGGATCAAAATGAAACAGGGGTTGATCATAATCTTTACTCTCAATTGTTTGAGATCATAAAAGTCACAGGTGTCTCATATTATAGAGAAATCTATTCTGATTGTTGATGAATTGTTTGAACACAAAGTTGGATATTGAGTATGACAGGCATTGTACTCCTCTAGTGTCAACACATATGAATTGGTTGAGCTTAATTTGAGTGTAGTAGGTTTTAGTGAGTCGTTGGTGATGGAGAGAGGAAAGCCAACATTCTTTCTCATGGACTGTCACATTTGAAGTGCCTCTCATGACTCCACACATTCCCCCATGATAGCTGATATTTACTTACCACATCTCCTCTCTGGCTCTGCTCCGATCCCCAGCTGGAAATGCAAATAGCTGGAAATGCCCAGTGAGCCATCCCCACAACAACATATCCTTGTGGTATGGGGGATGTGTTTGTATTAGCTGCATGGTGGAGAGCGAAAATTAGAGTGTGTGTGCATGTACTTGTGTGTGTGTGTGTGTGTGTGTGTGTGTGTGTGTGTGTGTGTGTGTGTGTGTGTGTGTGTGTGTGTGTGTGTGCACGTGTTGTGTGAGAGAGATAGAGGATTAGGGGGTTACCCACCATTGGCCCTTACCTCCGGCAACACTCCCTCACATCTCCACTTCAAAGGGGATACGGCACTTCCTCCTTGGGTAGAGTGGGACGGCGGATGGGAGAGGTGTTCGAATTGGGTTGTCTGACTCATCTACCTGGCTGTCCGTGTCCTCTACCGCTCAGGTGTTTCCAAACAGAACAGTAGGCTATTGAAGAGAGGGGATCCAGAGAGTGTCAACACAATATATTCAGTAAAGGAAAAGTTAACATGCTAAACCAGCATCTTCCATTAATAAATAGAAGGGGTGGTTGGATCGAACCAAAAACATAACAAATTAAAAGGTCCATGATTTGCAATTGATAATATTTTGATGATGAATTATAAGTGATAATAAACCACACGCATACGTTTCAGCTTGCACCTTCCTCAATGTCTCACACACCACATACCGAGGAAAGGTTTGCATGACCTAGGAAGTTTGCCAGGTAAAGCCAGCTAGCTAGCTAACATCAGATGGCATCATCTCTCCTTTGCCCACCCTCAGTCAAACCTCAAGCACTGAGTAAGCATTGGCAATCTCATATGTCTGTTATGTTATCTGGGAAGACAGATAAAGCGACATTTATATATATATTCTTTACATTCAATGTTAATGTAAATCACCCCTTCAAGTTCCTTACTGTCACAATGTTTTGATTCATATTTGTAATTGTTTGTTTGTAATTGTATGCGACATTCAGCTTTTAGCTGCCATCGTACAGTGCAAACTAAATAAAACTAAATGAAAAACTAAAAAGCAATGCTAAAATACCTGCCAGCCTGCCCTCTTTCCACAACTGTACTTGTCAAGATGGCCTCCCTCTCTGCAAGTGCATGCCAAGATCCTACCACTACATCTAGCTAAGTTATAACAACTAGCTCGAAAATATCAAGTTCTTCCCCTACAGTATGCCAGCTTGATTCCAGTAAGTTGTGTGTGCTTTAAAAAAAAAAAAAATGTCTTGCCTTTCGTGAACTAAGATTGACTGCTACTTTAGTGAGGAAAAATGTACTTACTACGACTGAGATGTGTGGTTGTCCCACCTAGCTATCTTAAGATGAATGCACTGTAAGTCGCTCTGGATAAGAGCGTCTGCTAAATGACTAAAATGTAAATGTAAGGGGCAAGCCGATAATATAAGCACATGGTTTATTAGGACATGTTGCTACAGTGAGGCAAAGAAAATTGACAATCATGTTCTGGCCTTGTTTCATTTGTATCTGAACACAATTATGTTCTCTGCCATTCTCTTTTTCGCTCTCTTTTCATTTATACATTTATTTATATAAGGCCAAGACAGTTGAGAGGAAACAGCATGATATTGAATGTATGTATTTTGCAGTGGGAGTAACCTGAAATAACCTTTATTGTCCAGTGAACAGACAGTACAGTTTGGGGTTCTGAACAACTCTCTTTTGTATGTGTCCTCTCCTGTTCAAAGTCATGTTCGGAATCACTGAAATAGTGGAGACAGTGGATATTCTGTAATAAATGGAAATATATTGTGAGACATGATCCACAGTACAGTACTCCTTCTACACACAGGCTACATCCCAAATGGCACCCTATTCCCTATTTAGTGCACTACTTTTAGGGCGTTGGACAAAAGTAGTGCACCATATAGGGAATAGGGTGCCATTTGGAGTGCAGCTACAGTCTCTAGGGCAGGGATGAGCAACTTTGATGGGGGTGGGGGTCACAAAAAAAGTCATCATGAGGGGCCGCAGTTGCTCGCGGGTCTGAATACCCACATCCATATACCTCCCTACATTGAGAGCAAAGCATCTTAGTGGCCTTCTTGACAGGGGAGAGAAACATTTTACATTTTTGAGTTAATTTCGTGCAATTCTACACATTTTGCCATGGGGTGTAGAGCAATTGTTGCAGTTTTAAAGCAAGTTTTCTGCAATTCTACACATGTTACCATGGGGCTGAGAGGAAAATTAGCTGTTTTACAGCTAATTTCCTGCAAAATGTTAGCTGACATGGGCTAATTGACTGACTATTAGTGACTGACATAACAATAGTAAAACCTGCACAACCAAATGTCTAAATTGCACCTTGTGCCGTCTACTATTCTAACTCGCAACAGTACGTTGAGACCCCGACTGGGAGGGTCTTCAAAAGGGGGGCCGCCAGTTACCCATCCCTTCATAAAGGACTCTCACTCTTTTTCAAACTCACACCCCACCTCTGTCATCCAGTAGCGACTATTGGCTAATGGCTAGCTACCATCCCCCAATCACCACCTATATAGTTATCCTTTACATTTTCCCTCCGGTATTGTTCGCCGTCCTCTACAACTGCCATTATTAACAATACCCAGCAGAGCATGGATATTAATGCATGTGTACCGCATTAATATTCAGTTGATGCCACCTCCAATGTTTGTGAATAAGGATAAACTTAGCCTGGCTACCAGTCTCTTTAGCTGACATTCCACTCCATGTACTGTCATCGCCAAATTGTTTTTCAATGACACATAGTACAAGGACTGGAATGTTAGTTACTGTAAACAGACTGGTGCCCAGGCTAGGATAAACCCTGGCGGTGTGACAATTGAAATAAAAGCCCAACGTGTGCAGCCTCATCAACCAAATTACTACCTCTTCGTCCTGGAAATTATAGAAAACCACATGGGAAAATAATATATGCATCGCCACAATCTAGAGGAAATTAGTGTTTTATTCATTTGGAGGTGGATGAACCGTTTACTGGGAGGGAAAAGGAAGTGTTGTCTGTCAGTCTGCATTTCAATTTTACATCTCAACAAGCAAGAATAGGGTGCCATTTGGGAAACAGAGCAGAAAGGAACCTCAATAACAGGAATTGCTAGAAAGCTATTTTCAAGTCCTGCCATAGATTTCCAAGCCAATTTAAGTTAAAACTATAACTAGGCCACTCAGGAACATTCAATTTCTTCTTGGTAAGCAACTCGAGTGTATATTTGGCATTGTGTTTTTGGTTATTGTCTTGCTGAAAGGTGAATTTGTCTCCCAGTGTCTGTAGGAAAAGCAACAAAATGTGGAAAAAGACAAGGGGTGTGAATACTTTCTGAAGGCACTGTAGATCATTTCGTCGTGGATGTGGCTGGTCAAGCTACTATACAGCCTTTCAACTCTGTCCACAGGCTAGACCATAGCAATAGAATCTCATCCAATACTCTGTGCAGATCAGTGATTCTGAATGGACCGCACGCAGGGCAAGATGTTGCCGCTGTCTGGGTTGTTTCAAGAGCAGAGATAATCAGGCCCGAACCAATCAGTGTACTGATTGCTTGAACTGCGTAATTAGGAAGCCGTAGGATGAGACGTCTGACACCTGCCTGCCCCATGCTGTGGTGTGAAGAGGACTCTGCCTGTGTCCCATATGGCACCCTAAATACTACATAGCACTAGATCCCCAGATCACTAGATCTGTGTCATGGCCAGGGTTTCTGATATGGCCGTCTGTAGTCAAGGATATCTGTCTGTAATCCTTCTGATGTGAGTGCACGTGCACGTCTTGAACAGATTTGTTTCTTCGATAAATCCCCTGCTCTCTCTCCTTTCTCTCTCTCTCTCTCTCTTTCTCTCTCTCTCTGTCTGCTGTCTATCAAACGTCCATTGTTATGACCCTTAAAGCATGAACCATCTTTCATTTGAACTGACAACTAATAGATGTACTTTACGTAGTGGAATCTGGCCTGTCAATGTTAAATCTTTTTACTAATCATTGGATGCATGGGCAGGCATGGCAGGAGTCATGACACCATTAAAGTGTCGATACTTATTTTAGTTCTACAGCCAAGGACACCTAGATAATTCGAAAAATGTTCTGGTTATCCTGAGATTTAGTGTTTGTTGTCATTGGAGAGATACTGTATATGAGGTTGACTGTAGTACTTATGCTGGAAAGAATCGACTGTCTTGTTACTTTTTCATCTGTCTGGTAGATGGAAAAGTAGGGGGTATACTGGCAAAGGCTCTATCTCAATTACTGTTCAGTGACTTACAGTACTGCATTCGCATTTGAATATATAGCATAATTGATATGGAATTGGAGATGTTTAAAGGTGCTACATTGTAATTTCAGAAAATGTCCATAATGTATCTGCAGTAATAGTGGAATGATAGCGTTTCACAGTATTACTCACACGCCAGTATTGTGATTGGCTGTGATATTCGTCTATTGATTTCTCCCGCCAGAGGGGCAAATGGGAAAGCTGTTTTGACTTTGTGGTTGTGTTCTCGTGGAAATCAGGTCAATCAATCAATCAATCAAGTTTATTTTATATAGCCCTTCGTACATCAGCTAATATCTCGAAGTGCTGTACAGAAACCCAGCCTAAAACCCCAAACAGCAAGCAATGCAGGTGTAGAAGCACGGTGGCTAGGAAAAACTCCCTAGAAAGGCCAAAACCTAGGAAGAAACCTAGAGAGGAACCAGGCTATGAGGGGTGGCCAGTCCTCTTCTGGCTGTGCCGGGTGGAGATTATAACAGAACATGGCCAAGATGTTTAAAATGTTCATAAATGACAAGCATGGTCAAATAATAATCAGGAATAAATGTCAGTTGGCTTTTCATAGCCGATCATTAAGAGTTGAAAACAGCAGGTCTGGGACAGGTAGGGGTTCCATAACTGCAGGCAGAACAGTTGAAACTGGAACAGCAGCAAGGCCAGGTGGACTGGGGACAGCAAGGAGTCATCATGCCCAGTAGTCCTGACGTATGGTCCTAGGGCTCAGGTCCTCCGAGAGAGAGAAAGAAAGAGAGAAGGAGAGAATTAGAGAGAGCATACTTAAATTCACACAGAACACTGGATAAGACAGGAGAAGTACTCCAGATATAACCAACTGGCCCTAGCCCCCCGACACAAACTACTGCAGCATAAATACTGGAGGCTGAGACAGGAGTGGTCAAGTGCAGGACAAGTGCAGGAATCACTCTTTCATTTCCTGCTTGCTAAAATTCTACACTGTTCGCTCAGTTTTAGTTTATGTGAGAGAACAGGGCACTGAATAGTGTAGGGAAGCGTTGTACCAACTAAATCGCTGTGAAATATATTTTCGGTAAACAAAAAATCTCGTTTTTTTTCAGCTGTTTGAAGCTGGTGGACCGAAACAAAAAGTTAAAGGCTCAAGCACTAGTCTCCTCCATGTTACGGGAAATGGGAGGCAGGGTGAGGGGGGAGATTTGTTTTGAATATGGCCCAGTGCTGTTGCAATTCACCTAGTTTCCACAGAAACTCTAGATGTAGCATCTTTAAATGTCATTGGTATAAAGCAACATTTTTCAAAGGCAATGATCGTTCAAATGCAATTTCAGATGAAAGGCAATATGTTAGGTGCCATCGCCAGATAGCCCTGATTATACTATCAAACCCATGTGGGGATCAGTGGCGGTCGGTGCCGTTTAAGATGAGGGAGGACAATCATTTTTTTTCATGAGCCTGGCCTTATTTCTACAGTATATTGGATGACTGCCATTCATATTCCATTCACCCAGTTCAATGGAAGATCGATAGGTTTAGGCTACTACATGAAACTCACATGAAATTTTCCCTATACCCATCATGAGGTTGCTAGAACTTAGCCTATGACTGAAAGTTTACAACGTAGGTGCACACAGGGGACAGACAGTGACACATTTAATACCGCCATGCACACTCTTGCCTGCATCTAACTGATCTAGGGTGTAATGATTAGGACAAATTCAGGTATGTTTATCCCGGTTTCGTTCCGTTTGATTTCCGTTTAAGACACGTTTTTCAACAGAATCGGCGGAATGAATACACCCCTGATCACACGCAAACAGTTCACTTTCATAGCAGCCACATACAAACAGCTCGTTGTATTCCTTCTCGCATCTACCTGCTCTCTTCCTCTCACCTTCTCCCTTCACTTGTGGACTTCAATGCACAACACATCAGCTGTATGTGACCAGGTGAAAAAACCTTTCCAAGCCAAACCATATCGTAACCTTCACACACAGCCTACATCGTTGTAACCATATTAGCTAAAGAAACATCATAGTCAACATAGCTAATAGAACTAATGTGTTAGTAAACCCGCTACAATCCTGCAGTACAGTGTACAGTCAGTGAGCAGTTTAGCAGTTACACCGGCGGGCCCTAGTGGCAATAAATTAGCAAAACCAAAAGCTTACCTTGACTTGGAAGAGTTCCAGTGTTGTGTTGGATAGTCATAGCCAGCTAAATAACATAGCATCCCTCTGTTTGAACCAGGTGTTCGAGTAGGCTAAACTAGCTAGCTGCATTTGCTAGCTAAGTAAGTGAACGTGAAGAAAAAAAAAATACGAAATCTCTCTCTCTCTCGCATCTTAATTTTTGAAGAAATTAAATAGTTAAAAACTGTTTAACTATTGTTTTTCTCTCTGAGTCAACTACTCACCACATTTTATGCACTGCAGTACTAGCTAGCTGTAGCTTATGCTTTCAGTACTAGATTCATTCTCTGATCCTTTGATTGGGCGGACATGTCAGTTCATGCTGCAAGAGCGCTGATAGGTTGGAGGACGTCCTCCGGAAGTTGTCATAATTTCTGTGTAAGTCTTTGGAAGGGGTGAGAACCATGAGCCCCCTAGGTTTTGTATTGAAGTCAATGTACCCAGAGGAGGAGGGAAGCTAGCTGTCCTCCGTCTACACCATGGTGCTGCCCTACAGAGTGCTGTTGAGGCTAATGTAGACCTTCATTGCAAAACAGTGTTTTAAAAAATGATTTGGCGACGTGAATATATTTAGTGTAGTTTTATCTAAAAATTTGAACTTTTTCAATGTTTCACAATTTTAAAAAAAAAATGAAATTCACTGAGAAGGGTGGTCCTCCCCTTTCTCCTCTGAGGAGCCTCCGCTGGAGGGGATATGAAATGTATTCATATCAAATGAGTGCTGCTAGTATTTAATTTGAAATGAGAATGTGTAGTATGTGTGACAATATCATTCATTTTAGAAGGGCAAGTGGCATCATGGTGACGTGTGTCTGTGATTGTACCCTGATGAAGACAGCTTGCCTGTCGAAACGTTGGTAATTAAATATCTTTGCATCTGAGCTCCTAGAGTGTGCGGCTCTCCTTTATTTTCTAGAAGGGCAAGTGGCATCATGGTGACGTCTCAGTAGTGGCTAGCATGCTTTGTATCTTCCTTTTTTCTCTTCCTCACTATTTCCCTCTTCCTCTTCTTCTTTTATTCAATTCCACACCAAATGTCCAACATTTCAATAAAAAAATGTATAAAGTAGGCCTCTTTGATGTATGGTGTTTTATCGTCGAATACATAATGGACTGTTGAAGTGAACGCTTTTAGTCTAAATTCCCCTGAAGATCTGAAAGCATTAGAATATGAATGGGATCCATTGAATATTGCCAAATCATGTGTTGATTGCATTGCCCGTGGATGGTGAAATGCTGAAATGAATGAGGCTAGAGAGACACAAGTGGTCCTGAAGGTCAATAATTCTGTCACAGATGTGACTGGTTAAGCTACTATACAGCCTCTCCACTCTGTCCACAGGCTAGACCATAGCAATATAATCTCATCCTAGTTATTTGGGCTAAACATATCCCAGAGGCAATGTTCAAGCTACAGTACCTCCAAAATTGGCAGACATGAAGCAGAAAAAAGAAACCGTTGAGAAATGTAATCTCTCACCTAATTCATAAACAGAGCAAGCTTTTGCTGTTTCATATTCATATTCATATCCAGCCAATTATTTGTTGTTGTTGGGGATTAAAGACCATCTGTGGTATGGAAATTAAATTGGGAATCATGCTTGTAGAGGTGGGCAACATATAGATACGGCCCACGAGCCCATTCAATCTCGCCCGTGGGAAGTTTGAGTAAAAAAATGTATATAAAATATATTATTTGGGGGTTATTATTTTGGTAAATTATTATTTTGGGTTCGCAAAACACTTCAGGCCACTTCTGATAGTCTGAAACTAGATATAAAGTATCTAGAAATTATAGTGGACCTATACTTTTTCAAATAACTGCTCTATTTCTTTACCACAAATTGCTTTTTACTAACAAATTGGTCCCGAAAGAAAATTTGTGTGGCCCTCCGCTGACTTTTTTGATCCCGATGTGGCCCTCGAGCCAAAATGATTCCCCACCACTGACCTAGAGGCTACTTGTTTCATTTCCAGCATGTCTGGACACAAACATGGTCCACAAGTCCTGTATCGTTATGGAAGTGTTATTGTACTCAGAAATGTATACTCGTACCTCAATAAATGAGAGATTAAGTATGAGTGAGTGTTGTGAGTGTAATAGTTGTGAGTGTTGCGAGTGTTAGAATACAGTGGTTCAGTGAAACGTTGTTCAGCTATGTCTTCACAGTGAGTGACAGTGTGGTTATGGATCTCCAGTGGACTTCTACACAGCTCTATTTCTTTAGAATTAATATTTCTTTCGAACGAATTGATGATGACTGAAAGCCATGCATGTCTCCCTGCAAGATGACTTATTATATTAACGCTGCCTTTTCTCCTGCTGCTGGCATGGGGAAGGAAAAATACATTTTGAGAGATAATTGGATCACGAGCTGTCAGATTAGAAAGCGGTTGCGGAGGAAGGGAGGGAGACCACGTGATCTTAGAGACTAATGGAAATTTGATAATTCAGAAGGCCTGGCATCTATATTACTGAACAGACGGTTCTAGTGGCTTTACTACAGGAGTGGAGGTGCAGGTATGGCATGCCCATGCCTCCCCAAGCATGGGGGGACAGAGTGATTGGCATGCAGTATACTCAGCTAGCACATGTGGTTCCCTGGAAGTTGTGGGAACGTATGTTTTTGGTTTTACATTGGTTGTGGGAACGAAGCCATACGTTTCCTGACAGGTAAAACTAAACGTTTTTTAAACGTTCTGAGAACAGGAGTGAACATTTTGCCTGTTCTGGGAACGTTTATTTTTAGGTTAAAGGGAGGTTCTAAGAACTTTTTGTTTTAACACATATATTTATTAGTTTCAAATCAACAATTAGGACAATCAACAATTACAGAAATATTTTTTTCCCCCACACATACACCCCCCCCCCCCAACCCAGAGACAAAAACATAACAACCAAACATTCACAGACAAGTCCTCACATTTCTAATAATACAATTACATAATATAATATGTAGTTGCAGATTACGCTTCAACTATAGCCAATATTCACCGCAAATTTTTTTGAATATACAGATTTACAATTCCAATGCTTCTACAATATCACCGGTTTGCAAAAACTCACAAAACAGATCCCAAATATCATGAAACTCTGGGGCCTTCTTTTTTGCTTTATAAGTACATTTTTCAAGAGCCAGGCTTGACATTAATTATTGACCAATGACCAAGTGAGGGGGAGCTGACATACTTCCAATGGAGAGCAATTGAACGTCTAGCTTGTAATAGACAGAGGTCAAACATTTTCTTCTCTCTCCTATGTAAAGAAATATTCCCTGGGTAAAGCTTTAGGATGCAAAGTTTAGGGATTAATGGTATTGGGGTAGAGGTAACCTTAGAGATATAGTGCAGTACTGAGCTCCAAAACTTTTGTATCTCAGCACATTCCTCCAGGCAATGATACAACGTGCCTAAATGTGTGTTACATTTAACACACAGGTCTGGGATATTAGGGTCAAATTTGTGGAGCTTAACAGGGGTGATATATGTTCTCATTATCCAACTGTATTGCAACAATCTCAGGTGGGTATTTCTTGTCTGTATCTGAGCTCTAGAGCATATCATACCCCAGTCCTCTGCTGAAATATCTTCTTGCATATCTTGTATCCACTGAAGTATCTTACTATCAGAGTTGTCTTTATGAGAAGCTACCATTTTCTCATGAAATGATATCATTTGACCTCTCCCATAAACCATCTTAATAACAGAGAGCATTTCTAAACTGGTCAAAGGAGGTTGTAGGGCAGATTGATTTAGACTGGAAAAAATGAAGCTCCTCAATTGTAAGTATTTGAAAAAATGCTTTTGTGGTAAGTTAAATCTATCCTTTAGTTCTTCAAATGACATGAGCCCTTTTTCATTGTATAAATCCAATACTTTTTACAATACCTTTTCTTGCCCATTCTTTAAACCCCAAGTCATTTTTACCACGTGTGAAATTGTCATTGCCCCAAATTGGTGTAAAACTGGATAATACAGAGGATTCGCCCAGATGTTGCTGTACTTTGTGCCATATAGTTATGGTGTTTTTAACAAAGGGATTAGTAGTATTCTTCTTTAGCTTCTTAAAGGGAGCAGAGTACAAATATCCATCCAAAGTTAAGCCTTTTGTGGACAGCATTTCAGTTTGCTGTATGGTTTCTTGGAGAACCAAAACATTGCAGCCCTAAGTTGTGCAGCCCAGTAATACCACTGTAGGTTTGGAAGTTGCAACCCTCCTCTATCATAGGGCAAATAAAGAAAAGAAAGTCTAAGCCTTGGTTTTCTGTTGCTCCAGATAAAATTTGAGAGTATCATTCTGATCTTTGGGGAAAATAAAGGTGGTGGGGCCAGAGGAATTGACTGAAATAGGTAAAGAAATGTGGGCAGAATATTCATCTTAATGATATTTATTCTACCAATAATATATATAGGCAATGATGTCCATCTGTTGATGGATTCTGTTACACTCATTACCATGGGTTCATAATTTGTTGAACTCAAGGAGCTAATTTCTGGTATGATTTTAATACCAAGATATCAAACCCAGAAAACTGACCAAAGTTATTAATTATTTTGGCGAGGGAAGAGATAGAATTCTTTAGATCTGTTAGGAATAAGAGGGTATCATCAACATACAGGGCCACTCGATGGTCAAAATCCCATGTTTTAATTGACGGGTGGGACCTTACTGCAATAGTAAAGGGTTCGATAGCTAAAAGAGTCCTGGACTGGTCAGACATCCTTGTCTCGTGCCCCGAAAAAGCTGAAAAGGTTGTGAAATCAAGTTGTTATTGGTAACTTCAACAGTGGGGTCGGTATATAATATCTTAATCCATTTACAGAAGTAGTTCCCAAACACAAATCTCTTAATCACTTCAAATAAATAAGACCACTCAACTCTATTGAATAACTTCTCTGCATCAAGTGAGAGTATGGCAGTTCAGGGGACCCTTCACATATGTGCACTATGTTTAGTACTCTCCTCACATTGTGAAAACCTTGACGGTTTTTCACGAAACCATTTTGGTCTTTGCGTATTAGATATGGGAGCACTCTATCCAATTTCCTGACTAAAGCTTTAGCAATATTTTTTGAGTCGGAGTTCAGGAGAGAAATCCGTCTGTAGCTTTCACATTTTGTTGGGGATTTATCAGGCTTCAGAATAAGAGTGATTAAAGCACTCCTTAGAGAGGAGGGGAAACAACCTTGCTGAAAGGATTCAGCATACATATCCAAAAGTGGACCTCAAAGTTTGTCCTTAAATATCTTATAAATATCTATTGGGAGTCCAACTGGACCTGCCGCTTTACCTCCCTTCATATTGGAAATAGCATCAGATATTTCAACACCATCCAATTCCTTTTCCAGATCCAATTTTGTGTCTTCTGAAATAGAGGAAAAATCAAGACCATTCAGAAATTATGCCTGATTAGGTAAGTTGTCAGGAGATTGAGTCGTAAAGGGTTTTGTAGTAGGAAGCAAATGTTTGCTTTATTTCTACAGGATCCATTGATAATTGTCCTTGTAAATTATGAAGTGCATTAATGGCTCTGTCTGCATTTAACTTCTTAAATGCGCCTGGCCAGAAATATATCAGGTTTCTCACCTTGATCATAGAAGGACTGTTTCAGCCTCGTTAAACTGTTGGCAGCCTTTGAGGTGGAACTTTCTTCATGCTGAGCTTTAAGAGCAAATAATTCCTTGTTTATTTCCTCTGAGTTATCCCAAAAAACTTCCCTCTCCAATCCTCTGATTTTGCTGTCCATCTCTCTGATTTTCAGATTTAATTGATTTGATTTGAAACTGGTAAAACGTATCATTTGCCCCCTAGTATATGCTTTGACAGCATCCCATCTGGTACTCGCTGACGTTTGGTCAGTGTTCAATGTAAAATAAACATCTATATGCACTCCAACGTAATGTAAGAAGTCTTGGTCCTGGAACCATCCGGGATGCAATCGCCATCTAGAGGATCCTTTTACAAGTTTTGTATCCCTTTAGAATAATGACAGAGGGGAATGGTCACTCAGAACAATACTATCATGTCCACTTCCTGCTACATTGGGAAGCAATGAGCAAGAAACTAAAAAGTAGTCTATACGAGAATATGATATAAATGTTGACGAGTAACATGAATAATCCCTTTTACTCAGATTCTGAGTCAGGTTCACATAGATCTACAGTACTCTGCGGGTGGGGAGTGTCTACACCAGAGGAGCAATCTAGATGAGGATCAAGAGTGCAATTAAAATGCCCTGCCATTAGGACTTTCCCAAAAGGGAGATATACATTCTCAAAGAATTTGGGATTATCATCATTGGGACCATAAACATTAACCAGACTAATACGCTCATTCAAAAGAGTTCCCTGTATCAAAATGTATCTACCAGCTGTATCAGTTATAATATTATCCACTTGAAACGGAACAGATTTGTGAACTAAAACCATGACACCACGAGAATGAGAGGAGAAAAAGGATGCTATGACTTGCCCTTGCCATCTCCTGCGTACTTTAAGTAACTCATCCTTCAACAACTGAGTTTCTTGTAGGAACACAATAGATGAAGGAAGTTGTTTAAGCCTAGTAATAACCTGCTTAAGCTTGGATAGTTTAAGTAGCAAAGAGTAGCTACACCTAAAACAGCAATACTAGTCAGTGAAGCCTGACTAACATTAACATTACAGTATGGACAATTCAAAATAGTTATAGATGATCCACAACATAGGATATGCTGCTAGTAGCTACCAACTAACAAAATGGCCCATACATATAGCGTCAACATAGTGTACCATGGGATGTTTATAAACCCCCCCCCCCCCAAAAAAAAAGTGAGAAACAGGCTACGTGAGAAAAAGAGATACCATCGAATATGTGCTACGTTACCCAAAGGACCTTGCACATGATGTTGATGTCAGGCTTGCATGCAAGTGTCAATCATTTGAGTCCAAGGACATGATCGAAACTTAAGTCTTCACATAAAGTATTCCCGATGCTTCTCGGTGGAGCATGATGAATGAATAAGGTCCCGATGTGTCCGTTGACATGGAGCTAAACATCTTCGCCTACATTTTACAGGGTTTTATGTAATCCAGTGGAAGAGAGTTATCAACATAACAAAAACAAACGTAAACGTGACGTCCAACGTGGACAGCTATCTCACCTGTCATATAGAAGAAACTGAGCTAAGTGATAAGCACATACAGGCTACAAATAATACAAGGAAACTTTGAGTGGGGCTAGCTCGCCATATTACTCACTTAACTGTTATGCTAGCGACAGTACTACAGTAGCAGCTAATACATTAGCTAATGTTAGTTAGCTTGCCAACAGTCACATAATCCAAGTTGGTTTAATTCTCTGTAGTCCAGAGTGGTGGTAAACTTTACAGCGGCGACATGACAGGGGCGGAAAGTTGTCCGGCCCCAAAGCCTTGGGAAGCCATTGCGTCACCATTTTCGACCTTTTCAGGTAGACCAACCAGTGGTGGTTCTTGAGCGAGTTTAGTTTTAAAGTAAGGTCAGCCATCTCTTTTTCCAACTTTTCGGGCGTTGTTTTGACAGTGAC